>NW_027176594.1:3304529-3812029 GCF_023349555.1 Cebidichthys violaceus
AAGCTTAGTCAGCAAGCTGGAGATATACTGGTAAGTTACATTTATTTACTATATTTCACGAAGCAAGCTTGTGGTCAGAAGTTCAGGCGATTGTGGGCTATATTTTGAAGAATTCACATGGGAGAGTGTGGTAGATAAAGCATATGAGAGTAAAAAGCCTTAGTATGCTGAGGTGTTGGTGGGGTTGTACCAGTTTTTGGAAGAGCAGGGTGTGCCCTGTGGGAGCAGGTTGCAATAGGTCTGTAGTCCACCTTAACACTAGCAGGTGAATTGAGCATTCAGCAGCAGCAGTGTGAGCCAGACCAACTGAGGAGGAGTTTCTCTGAGTGGGGCACCAAGTTGCTCAGGCAGGTACCCTGGAGTGTTATTAAGTAAGAATGGCTGTTTGACTGCAGAAAGCTTGCTGGTGCATTGTCTACCAGCTGTGTGCTTGTTTTATTGATGTATTATTAACCTCTTAATATGTTTGTTTGCAAGCATTTGTTGACTTGCAGCTTGCTAGTGGTTATATTGTTTGTCAGCATAACTGCTTTGGCTGAAAGGACATGATAATAGCTGAGGATCAAAATAAGTAAATCGATGTTTCCACTGAGATAAACTGCATTCACTGTATAGAGTTTGCAGACACACACTGTTCTCAGGTGTTGGTGAAATGATCTGCTGATATAATGTGTTTTCTGAGATAGTGAATGGGCTGTTTTCAGGCTTCAGCCTCTCTATTGCTATTGAGAAGGGGGGTGTAGTTCTGGAATGCCGGTACACACTCTTCTGAACCCCATCACTGCAGGTGTGTAGGTGCACAGCTATGCAGCTGCTTTAACACATTTCCAATAAAAGTTGAAGAAAGTACCTTCAGGCTTTTTGCAGGAGGCAATGGTGAACAGTGAAAACGAAACTGGACATCAATGATGGTGATTACAAATACAAATACAAAGACGAGACCATAAACAAGTTAGGCCAAAGATATTGTAACAAGGGTCTACAGTGAAGGAAGTGGCTCTGTGAGGCTAAAATACAGCTGAAGCTCATGGGCATGTCAGTAGTTTTGCAGGTTATCTAGTCATGAGCCAATGTCTGGACATATTGAAAATTTTACAATATGGTGAAACTAGAGGAAAAAGGAGCGCAAAAGTTATAAATCCTGAAGGCAACATATCCGTGCAAAATTGCATGGCAATAATTCCAAGATATTTCAGTCTGGACCATGGTGATGGAGTGACATTGCCTCCACAGAGGCAGCAATGGCATGGATCAAATGAATTACAAAGAGGAAACTGAAATCACATAATGTTTAGAGTAGCTGTCAAATCAGTTAAATTGTCCCTCATGCCAGAAAGAAACAACAAAATATTACCTGTGAGGATCGAGTCCCCATAGTCCAACACAATAATTATAATCGTGTAAAAATCCACAAAGTCCACAAAAGTAAAAGTAAAATGTGTCACAATTAGTAGTTTTGATGAACAGGAAATTCATAGTTACTTAGAATGTTGAATTAAAACATTAGCTTTAGACAGCAAACAGCAAATTTGGTTAGCATTAAACTGGTCGCAGAAAAACAAAATTCTACTAAATTAACAATCGTATAACAGCTACTACAAAATGAGTGTGTACAGAAAATGGTCAAAATAAGGGAGGCAGATAAACAATGTTCAAATATACGTGGCCCCAGATCTGACACAATGGTGGACGTAATGCACTGCTATAGAACTGTGAAAGTTCTGATTGCTATTCGTGTTCAACTGAAACCAACTACTGGTGACAGAATGGTTACCATCGATACCTCTAGAGTAACACCATAAAATATGGAATTAGAGCAATTCTGACATTCCTATCCAAATCAATGTATAGAGTGGTTATTACATTCCATCCTAATATTAATCAATGTTCATTTTCTGGGAAAGTATGGGAGGCAGCCAGCATTGAGTAGTGACTAACAATTTTAAAGTTTAAAGCGGCCATGATTATTTTTTGGAAATCTGTCATTTCTCAAAACATCTCAAAAAAACAGTCCAAACACTGAAAAAAGTACTCAAAGCTCATTAGGTATTTACCCATGATTTAAGTTTCATAAACTATAATTATGGGTGCATTCTAATTAAGCTATTTATCAGAAAATACTGTAATAAATGATACAGAACGAATCCAGCACTCATGTCAAGACTGTAATCATCCCCTTACTTTCAGCACAACGTTTCTAAAACTTTAATAGCATTGGAACAAGTTTCTGTTTGTCTTTTATTGAATTGATGGCACATCAAAGTAGCAAAGAAATTCAAGAGAGTCATATGAAGCAATAAATGATGAATTATCACTGACCTTTTTATAATGAAAATCAGGAAGCTGCTGAACACAGTAAAATATAAAAAATCACTACTTTTCTACACCTGCTGTGAAATCTTTTTTTATCACTCGTGTATTTACTCAGTTTATATTATAATCTTGAAGCACCTGCTACTCAGTTACCTAATCTGCACCCATTGCAAACTTTTGGTGGCTTGTGTACACAAGTGAAAATAAATGTATTGTGGTATATTGTGAGAGAAAGGAAGAGATGCGTATATGTAGCCTATAAAAACAGTCTGGGGAAAATATATCAACAAAAATGTATTAATTAAAAAAGGATAAGAGCATTTAAGTACAGTAGTATAAAAAGCTGAATTTTTTATTTTTGTATTTGTACGAGTATCCATACACATGACAAATTGTAGTAGAAGTGACCAAATGCCAGGTAAATTTCAGATTATCATTGACTGCTTCTAAGGGCAGTGGAAACCCATTTTTACATTTAGGGGCCAAACAGGAGGAACTGTGATGATCTTATACTGCTGTGAAAAGTCCTGAAGTCCTGAAACACCTTGACTACACCAGCTGCATAAATAAAGCTTCAGCATCTCAGCAGAACAGCTTGAGCCCTCTGTGTCTACACTGAATGCATTTAGCCACTGTGCACTATACTACTGTGAGTGTTGGCACCATTCCCACCTCAATGCAAAATTAGTGTTGGAGTTGGAAGAAAAAGATTTTGGACACTTTCATGCATGTTAAGAGATTACCTCACCAGTTTAGCATTACACCTCTTCTTGTCGTCTTGTCTTGACCCATAACTGACAGTTTTTTGGTTGGCTCGTTTTTTAAAGTATCAAAATTGTTGCAGCAGAACCAGAGATATGGAATGACTTTTTTAGTTTGGTTGGATATTCGGGGAGAGATGAGGAGCGGGCAACGAAAATCTGGCAACCTCACTTCTTTCTTTAGTGTTCAGCCCCAGCTCACCCAAATTCAATTGGCATCACTTGAGGCAGTTAATCAGACCCTCTGGAGCCACAAAGGGCTATGTACAATTTCCCTTTAACTGTGAATTTATCTTCAGCCATTAAGTGGCCGGTGTAGACAGCTGTATTGATTAAAATAGGAGCGCATCTGTCCTGTCAAATGTGCCAAATTGACGACTGACAGAAAGAACTGAAGGAAATCAGCATTTAAAGATGGGTTGCAATCGGCATTTAAAGTGATCGACATTGACCAGATACTGGAGTCTTTCCTCCAACAGAGACCAAAAAAAGTCATCATCGAGGTCATAGTATATCTTAAAGTGGAAGTAAAAGTTAACTGAAGAAGCCTCTTGGATGAGAGGAGATATGTCTTCAAGAATTTAAGCCAAGTTCAGTCTACTGAGCACTTCAGGTAAAGATTCATACTTCCCCTTGGCGACTACATACCTGAGTATGGGACCTCTGCCATATGCTAAGAGGTGGTCATATATGGGTCGAGAGATCAAAACCCCCGTCGATGTGAATGACCCCTTTGATCTTTCCATTAATTGTCCATCAACTCCTGATCAATGACATTGACCCCCTTCCCAGTTGATGCTGTGACCAGTCACAGACAGGTGACTTTACCTTTAGTGTTCACTTCATGTTTAGAGTCAGATATGAGAGATATGTTTAGGGTCCTCCTTAGGATATGGTTGAAAGCGCTTGGTCAGATATGAGAATAACAGCAGGCTGAGATTCTCTTGATGTATGTTTGCTTCACATTCAGTATAAACACACTGTAAGAAAATAAGCAAGCAGTTACGTAAAGCACACCATGTAGCTGGATGCTTTTGTGAACCTCCTTTGTCACTGTTTACAATTCACAAGGCATTGAGCTGTCACTCTGAAACTAAAGCGCCCAGGGATGAACACAGAGGATGACAATGTGATCCCACAAAAACATCCCAGGGGAGGCAAACAGAGAGTAAGAAAGACTTTGTGGGGTTATACCTTTAGTGTCACTTTCCTCTGCAATTACATTGTAAGTAGACATGAATGGAGAGGGAACATAGTGAAATAAACTGACTCCAAAGGTAACAAACCATAGTAACATGAATCTGATTTGAATATGATCTGACTTTGGTTTTTAAGTGCAGTGTTTCTCTCAATGATTGTAGAAAGATGCTGTATTTTTGTATTCCTCAATGCTTTTCTACATTATTGTCTTTTTTGCTCCACTTCCCGGCCAAATCCCCAAAGCTGACAATACGTAAGCCTAGAGACCAGCAGTCTCCACTGCTAACAAACTGACCCACTCTCCTTTTCATGCTTTGCACCCTCATTTATTCCTCTGTTTGACCCTTCTTTATATCATATATCTCTTAAATCCAGATTTTGAATTTAGGCTATCTTTTATACATGTGTCAAATACATCAATTACTCAGATATATATTCATTTAAAAGTTGTTCAAGTTTCTACCTGAAAGATGTTGTCCTTACTGGAGAGCTCCAGTAACAAAAAAGTAGTGAGATGACTCAGATACAGTCTGTGACTCAGACTGTATCTGGACTTTATTCTGTGTATAAAAACCAGACAGCTGTTAAATGGACTCGGCCCTCTACCTTTTTAATCTAAAAAAATGCATTGTCTGAGAGCCATCATCCATATTACTAATACCAACATTAAGTACCATTGCAGGAGTAGTGTGACATTAATGTAAACGTTTTGACTGCAATGGTTGGTGGAACTTTAAGTGTTTGAGAGTTTAATATGTATTCCTCTATTCCCCTCCATTTGTTTCTGCTGATTTGTAATTCAACATATGGATTGAAAGTTTCAGGTGGACTGAATCATTTTGGTTATTGGTTTTCTAGGGATAGTCACTCTAATAAAAGCAAAAGTCAACATTCAAAAATCTAAGAAACAGTTATAAATAAAAAAAAGACCAGTCAGCCATTCAGTGCTGAGACCTGCTTCAAAAGAAAAAAACAGGGAATAGTTTGTCTCATATCCCCACTTATTATTTTCGGTGACTTGAGTGACAGCTATAATAATCTTTAACCACTGCTTTCTTGCCTGTATGGATTGTTTTCTTGTATTCACACGTATGCGATTTTTGCTCTTATCTTATTAATTTATGTCTAGAACACAACCGGAGAAACTGCTCATTGATTTGACAATGTGTTTCACTACATCTATAGAAGCATAGGATATCTAACTTGAAGTGTTCAGAATAATTAAGTTGCTGTGCTTCCCTTTTAGTTTCAGTGGGAAACTACCCATGAAATAGACAAGTGATCTCCAGAGACTGTCTGCACTGTAGAGAAGATTAACACATTATCTGGATGGAGATGTACATGACTGGGGGCAAATTGCAGAGAGGGTGTGATGGAAACTGCAAACTGTGAAATGATTTTTAGCGTAGTCTCATCAATGTTTATGGTGTTGGAAGATGTGAGCAGTGACATTCAGTAGAATACAGGGTGTACTGGAGTGCAGACAGAACTGGCACACTCTTTTGTTCCAATAAACTGCCTCCATTTCTGATATATATATATATATATATATATATATATATATATATATATATATATATATATCCTTTAATTATTATTTCCTTTATTGTTTGAACGACAAATACATTTGAACTTAAACTTAATAGAAATTTGTGTTAGTCAAGTTGCTCCCCTCCTTCACATTATTCCTCGTCATGTTTGCACATTGTCTATTGAGCAGTTATATCAGGACCTGTTCTCTTTTTTTAGTCATAAGAAGCTTATATATAATGCATCATAATAAGCATAAAGCCTGACTCTGGTTTTGCAAAAGTTTTTCTTATATTGGAGTATCATTTTGCCCCTACTTTAATATCTGGAGAATAGTGAACCAACTTAAGGATCTTTCGCTTCAGACCATCATCTTCTACAACAAAATCCATAAATCTCTTACAAACAGATAATATAGCACTAGGGAAATCCAAATACATATTTCACCTTGCCTTTTTTTCCAGGCTTTAGAGAAAAAGTAAGAAACCTTAACACATCAGAATTACAGTCTTTCTATTTTTGCTCATCTGTACACTAGAATATGTCAGGGGTTTTTTTGAGCCATTTCATGGAAAATTAACTTTGTGTAATTTGTGCAGTACAGTACAGTAATAGAAAATGGAACTCACTTACCACTTCACCCAAATCACAAAGCTCACATAATAACTTTTTCTACCTGAATATTTTTTAATTGACCACCCACAATGGCCAGAGGATGACCAGCTCTCAACTGTGCAACCTAAGATCTTTGGCCTCTAGTTAAACAAGATTCAGAGACAAACTTTAGTTTGAAAGCTACATATGTCCTTAATTTTGGCTTTGACAAAATATCTTTACATTATGATGAAAAATGTTCTTGTAAATGTAAAGCATATCCACCTCCAACAAAACTGAGCACTGGGGAACTGTGTGATGTACTCCCCATACACCTTTTTATTTATTCTACCATCTGCCATTTTGATTACACAATTTCACAGCTGGATCATTTCACATTTTCTGTTGTTGCTACACAGAGAAAAACTGTCCAAAGGAATACAGCGGGGAATATATAACAATACAAAGAAAATGTGTCAGTCTTTGCCCTGCAATATCTAACTGTTGGACATCTTTGATAAAGTGTTAAAGTTAATGTTTATATACATCACTGTAAGCATGTACTGTTTTGGAGAAAACTGTTGAATTTTACATTTCAGTATCCCTTTCACAACAGGAGGCTTTGTCAGGTTGAATGCAGAGCCACTGCTACTACTGCCTCTGCGCTGTTAAACAAGTTACACAGCCTGATCTATAATGAGATGACAGCATGTCTGTATGTTTAGATTTGTCCTTGAACACAGCAAGTGTTCCAAAACAGCTTTGAGTACAGTTCAGTCCAGAATTGCTATTGACGGCTTGCTATTTGCCAACAGTAAATATTTGGGTGTCAGGGTTGACAGGTGAGTGAACTGTATGGGTCTTAATTCAATCAAATTGTTATTCATTATCTGTTCTTATCATCTTGAAACACAATTTGGCAACACTCAGCTCCGCACGTCAATATAGGCGAACTAGGCAACTGCCTAGACCGGCACCCATGCAAGGTCAACCAAATGTGGGCCAACTGAGCAAAATAAAGAAGTGACCAATACCAGTAACTAAGCCTTCTAAGAGAATGAATTTCTGAGGAATGTGTCAATCATGCTGATTCCTGATCCCGCCCCCAGCTCTCATGAGCCAATGGTAGCCTGGCCTACTGACACTAAGCTTGACTGTCTTTGAGACAAACCAAAACAAATGCGACGTGAGAATAAGGAAATACTGCAGCATGTCCCCAGGAGTAAAATTCTGTTAATTATCTGAATACAAAAGTCCTGATCCTGACAGTACTAGCAAGGATGACTGCATGCCTTGAAGTATGGTACCAACGTACCAAGAGACCGATAGGCGTGGTGGGGGACCGTCCTCTCCAGGCTTGGTTCCTGAGTTTGGTTGGGTTTGGGAGGTTGAGGGGGTCTGACCCCTCTGCACAGTTTTTTTCAGAACATTCTGGCAGCTAGAGCTAGGTTCCAATGCTGGTGCTAGGAAAGGAGGCTAGATTTGGAGTAGAGTCTATTCTTTCCTTTGTGTAGTGTTTGGTGGATAGATGACTGTCTCATGCCACTGTTCAAGTGTATGCAACAGCCATTTCTTCTAACCACGAGGGTTTTGGGAACAGACCATTCTTTTGCCACCCTCTAATGAAACTGTTCTTGCAGAGGGTCGGGAGGCAACGCCCCGGTGATGTGTGCCCCCTATCCACAGTGGGAACTGCCACTAGTGCTTGAGGCCTTGGTGAAAGGTCCCTTTGAGCCTCTGGAGCACTCCTTACTGAATAGCGTTGTCAGTTAAGACAGCTTTAGCCTCTCTTAGTTGAGCTCTGAGCTCAGCTTGATGCTTTGTAGTGACCGTAGCAGAGCTACGCACACCAAATCCCTGCCATGTTTCCAAGAACGTAAAGAGTTCTTTCAGTTTAACGATTATAAAGCTGGGTGTTTTTTGTTTTCCAGTGCTTGTGGGGACAGGGAGGCAAAGTTGCATCTGCTTTGCCCAGTTTGTGCATTGGCATGTTATGTTGAAGGTTGGTGTAGAAAGTTGGCTCCATTTGGCACAGGGGCCTTATACTTTTCTGCACTTTGTAGAGGCTTAAATCTCCTTTTTAGAGCTGTGAATGGCAGTGAATCTTTTTTGTCTTTGGGTTTAGTGCCTATATTTTCCCTGAAAAGCATGATAAGGAATTCCCTGGGTGAATGTGCAGTCTGCAGGCATTTCGCAATATCATGATGAATTTTATGCACAGTCCCTAAAAATGGACATAGAGAAAAGGCAGGGAATATTGCTTTTGATGGAAAATGGAATGAGATGTGTGAATTCAAAAAAGAAATTGGACAGAAAGAATAAATGCCACAGGTGATGAGGCGGAATCATTTTTTTTTGAGAGAGAGAATAGGGTGTTTTATAAATCCGCCCATCCATCTATCCATTCATCCATTTTCAGTCAGTTATGTGGCTCAGACCGAAGAGAGTAGTCCAGATGTGCTATTCTCATGTTGCTTTCAGGAGAAATTCGAGAGAATAGGTGGAAAATATGAAGTATATGACGTGAATTGAGGGGCTAACAAATTCTTACTATAACTGAATTCATATTAAACCATGTTGTATTTTCAGGGTTTGAGTTTCTAACATTCTTTGTGAATGAAGTGTTGTTCCACACTTAATTTTGCATGTCTATAGCTTCACACTAGCACAAAAATGCAGCACACAGAGACAGAATTCATTGTAAATCATTTTTCTGATAATACTATCTATTAGTGTCATCCAAATTGTACAGATTCAGAGTAAAACACTGGGTCCAAGCTGGTGCACCATATTTCATAATAAATTCAACGTGCATCTTCTATGCAATCTGCTATAAACTTAGAGACTTCACTTTAAACACCGTATACATTATGACAACAAAACATTTACATGGCTACACTGCACATAAAGTCAATAACATGTTGTGTACAAACATGCAAACATCACATTAAACATACACAGCATTGAACATATTTTCCCACCAGTACCAGTAACAAGACATTACCTGATTTTCTCATTTATTATTCTATTCAACAGGCTGAAAACCTAATATGACTGCAACTAACAGCTGTTACCTGCTTGTCTCTGGTGGCTAGGTAATACAAAAAGCCTTCCAGCCTAACTCTCTGGCTAACTCTCCAGGCTGACATGTGTCAAGGCCTCAGACATGATGCAGTTTGAGTCACAGTCACCATGGGGTCCAGCGCACATCTGACTAGGTGTTTGGGGAAGTCGCGGAGAACAGAGCAACGTGGGCAGAGTTTTAAAAACTTCTAGCGGGACTTCTATTAGCCCCCATTGTAATCCAAAAGCAATGTAAATAGAGAATTTTCTTTCAGTCGCCGACGCAGAATTTGTAGATTGTTGATGAAAAGAAAAGGTCACAGAAAAATAGTAAAGATATAAAAATACACAGATGAAGAAAAAAAATTAGACTTGTCTCATTGCTTGAAAAGCAAGTTTAATACATGTGCAGGTGTAATATAGTGTGTTTGATGTGCCTGGGATTCTACAACACACATAATTAGCCATATTACATTTTCTAGACCAGCCAACCTGTCAACAATTTCGAATAAGAATTACGAAGACTGAAGACTTATTAGTCTCACTTGTGATTTCTGTCTGTCATTACAGCTCCAGGCTGTTGAGAAGGTCTCAGAAAAAAGCATTGTTGGAATAGAGTGGGAAAACTGTTTTGTATTTAATTACAGCGGTGGCAAGGTGATCTCACTTCTGACTACACTCCACCACTGCAGGCACAGAAAGGTCCTTGGGAGAATAGCAAGAGCCATGCCGTGTTATTATCACTCTTTTATTCAGCTCTAATAACACGCCTGACAACTAAAGTGTCACCAAAATACCCTAAAGATTCAAGAGATATCTTTTTAGCTACCATATATGTGTGCTGCCAAGGATGTGGGCATCTACTGTGTGAGCTATTCCCACAGGCCCTGTCCCATTAACCTCTCTCATCATGGCGGAGTCTGTAACGCTGTTAATGTGTATTTAGCTGTGGGCTGTTTGAAATAAACATATGCTACTGCTATATTTGTCTCTTTCTCCTGAGAAGGGAATTAACAAAAAGGAAAGTGTTGACATATAAATGTACATAGAGCTGAGATGATGCAGTGCAGCTGTTTGTGCTAACTACCATAAACGTGAGTACAGGCTGTACACCGTATATGATTTTGCATGTCTGTCTTCATCGTTTCAATTTTCATGATTTTCTAAATGAAGGATTTTAACACAAGTATCTGGTAAAGCAACTCTTCAGCTGCTCTGTAATTACCAAGTATGACCTTTTGTACATCTCATTTTATATAACCAAAACAGCGGATTTGAAGAGAAGTTGTGATTAATGAAGGCAACGCTCAGCAGCACATCCAATTGCAATTTAACACATCCAGTCATGACTAGCTAGCCCCTATCCTCGGTTCAGATCTGAGCAATTAGTTCTGTTAAAATCAAAGGAAATTCCATCCTGCATCGTTCTTGCATAGCTTTACATCAGACAGAGTTTTGGCATCAGTTGATGGCATCTGTGGAGCACATCATCAAATCTTGATGGTGCTCAAAAGAATGATGGTTTTTCCCAGGGATACTTTGAATTACAGCTTGATTTTGATGGCTCAATCAAAAGTAAAGCAATGACACTGCACGCCTCATAAAGTCCATTGATAAGTGTAGATATTTTTCATAAGCATCATTACATGAAATGTATCTCTACACTGAGTCAGGAAACGTCCATATTGCACTAACGCAATAAAAACCCTATCATACAAAAACATTAAATTCTTATCTTATCGCAAAATTGAATGAAAGCTGATTTACCTCTAAGAGCACGTTTCCATAATTATGGTCCAGTATATCAAGGCACTCACCTTGATCAGCTTCCAATGGGTCTTGCACTCCAATCTATATGTCTTTTAAGACCGAAGGTGAAGCAAATGTTAGAGGCAGTGTGATTGTCTCCAAAATCAATAGCAAGATATTGATGGATACAAAAGGACACAAGTCCCAGAAGCCTCCGCACAAGCTATACATCTTTAGTTTAATTCTGGAGCACAGTTGTTTGAAGTTAAGTTAAAAAAACACGCTTTTCCACAATCTGTAGGGCTAACCTCATGAATGTGCAGAGACAAAAATAAGGAGAGGCGGCTGCAGGAGGAAAAAGATACTAGAGTATCTAGTTCTAAAATAATTTCAAGCCTTAGCTGTCACCGTAATACACACGAGTGGCTCCCGTGACTTCGGGGTTAAGACTCCAACTGTACACAGCAACATCTCCAGTTTGAGTCTGGCTGAGGACCTTTGCTGCATCTCTCTCTCTTGTGTTTTGGGCTTAAAATGCCTCAAAAATAATTAGCAAAAATATAAACACTGTCAGACTTCACACATACAGACAGTGCCTGCTGCAAGGTAGTTACAGCTAATGTTGCATGTGCCTGCATTGGCTGTGTGCAGAGAACAAGCACAAATACTCTAGTGGTCAAATCCATGCCAAGAATTTGGATCCACCTTAATTGCCTCTCGTGAGCCTACAAGAAATTGGCCTTGGCTGATCTCTGTTGATGGCCCAGCCACCAGACACCTGCCTGCGAACTTTTTTATCCCAGCCTTGCTCCAGAATGAGCCCCCACTCTCCTCAGTATGGGTACCTTGCTTCATCTTCAGCCCCTCCTCACTTAACAGCCAATAAATCGCTCCCTGTGGACCAAGAGCTTAATGCTCCTCACACTACAGCTCTCAGGGTCATGGGGGCACAGAAACCGTCTGCACTGTGATAAGGTGGAAATTTCAGGTCAAAGGGTTTTATAATTTTTCTGTAAATCCCTTGAATTTTTCCTGCCTTCATGTGAAAAAAGAGGGTTTAAATTGTGGTTAAGCTGAAAAGAGTAAAGACCGCTGTTGGAGATCCAAATCTCCTTTTCTTGGCGATTTTATACAACCTGGTTTGACCCAGATCTGGGGAATATGATGATGTAAGAAATGTGCTCTGGTTGCTCAGGAGATTGACTGGAGTAAAATAAACTATTTGGACTTTGAAAACTTGGTCAAATCTGTTTCTACCACAAATATCATAAATATGCTTTCTGGTATGTGGATGTACAGCACACCAGCCTGTAAGGGTTGTCTTACAATCAAATCTACTTTTAAATGTAGTACAACAGCTTCATATAAAGACTGGAACCAGGTTGAAACAACTATTTATTTACCTGGAATCCCCATTAGTTACTTCCAAGGTAGAAATTACTCTTCCTGGGGTCTATACAAAAACACTACATCACAATGTAAAAACAAATGTCCTTAAAAGTAAAAAAAAAAAAAAAACACAAATCAAAAAAGCAAACTACAACCAAAACAAAACATAAATAAACAATAAATAACAATAAAACTATAATATAATAATAAAACAATAATACCACATTACCACAATTCAAAAAGGGAACGCTTTTTTTTAAATGTTCATTTTATTTTAATCAATTCTATCAACAATGTAAAAACAACCATTTGTCGTTTTAGTGGGAGGTATGTGCTGTACTTCTTCTTGGCAACAGCCAGTGTGGTGACTTCCTGGAGTCTTGTTGTCACAGTGAGGTTGCCTGGCAACCATCACTAAATGCCGGGGATGCAGCACAGATGGTTAAACTGTTGTTCACTGAACTGAGATATATAATAATCACATTGCTTTTCTTTCAAATAATTGCAGTGTTATTTTATAACAGACATGTTACATTAAATGGAGATATTTTCCTCCTGTGACTTTACAACATGAAAACATTTAAATTTACACAGAAATGTGCAGACCACTTAATCTTTTTGGCATTTCCGTGCCTAAAATGCAATACTGCATGTTTCATTTTTGACTCACAAAAATGTGTGTTGCAAGCAGGAATGATGTGGGCCTTTGTTTGGAAGGTGGAGAGAGATTAGAGGTGGCCTCTCATAACAAAAGTTGCATCTGATCCTGTTAACCCTCGAGCAATTTGTCCACGGCGTTGCCAGAAGTGGTTCAAAGGCCGATGAGACAATAACAACGGATCCTGCTGAAAGAAGATCGTTAAGCATTATGTTATCTTCACCTGTGAACCTAAAAGTGCTGCAATTAAAAATTAAAAAATTATGTTTTGGTTGAACTGTCCACATCGTCTGTGTATGTGTTCATTTCTGCTGTTGTCCCACAGCAAACTCATTCGAAGAGACAAACATTAATTGTTTGACAGAAATTTTACAACAAATGTGGTTGTTAATAGCACTAAAAACACACCAAAGCTGCGTGTGAAAAAAACAGCATGGACAACACAATACTGCAGCGCTGTATACATTTACACTGCTGGGTAGTAAATAAAGCCTAAAACCCCCATGTGGAGCTGATTCATCGTGCTGCATGCTCTCAGCCGCTGTTAGGGAAAATATTTCAGAGACATTTTTCATTTACAAAAGCATTAATGATGTTCAAACTAATTCTTATCACAATAAATAAAGCCGATCCATGGCACAACAATGTTATCAGTGGACAGTGCAGAGCTGACAGAACCATTTGAGATATTTTACTTTATGTGCATTTGCTGATTATATGGAGTCACACCAAGGGTAACCATGTATTTCCCTGCACTCTTACTCATTGAAAGGCCCTTTTAAGAACAAAGGTGTAGCTTTTATCATGAATCAAGAGCAAATAACAGGTGCACAGTTTAGACAAAGGCAACATAACCAAAAAAGGCCAATGCAATGTTCAAAACATTGGTGGCATTTGTGATGTGCATTGATACTGATAATATGGTTAGCAAAAGACCTCAAGATTTGTGTGTGTGTGTGTGTGTGTGTGTGTGTTGCTCATTGCATCCTGCGTGGAAGAGTTTCAGGCACTCAACTCACACATTCTGTTTGCACATAGAAGACTATCTCTAGCATCTGAAAGGTCAACAACAGGTAACTTTCTTTTTTTTAAACAGACACTTTGTAATATTGCTCACTTTAAATGTTGCATAGTAAAATCACAAAGCGTAATCTGCAGTGTTGAATTTCCAAGTTACGTTAATTCTGAGGCCTAACAGACGCAGCATTTCCTTATCACTATTTCATAACATTATTATTCTAACTTTTGATGACTTTGGAATTAATACCTTTCTGGAATAATAACCAACTGGTCAGTGTAATTTAACACAATTTTGATGAAGCTTAAGCGCAAAATCTTTACAAACCTTTTCATTCATAAACTCTCAGTCTCTCTCTATGTGATTACTCTTTTAATCAGCTGATTGGGGGCATTCACTTTAAAGTAACCAACCAGATTTTGCACAGTTTTTCCTTAAGCCAATCACATTGTTGCTGTCAAAACTTTAAAAAGTGTTCTCTTCTCTGCTGCTGTCAGTTGTCATTTCAGTTCAAAGCAGATGCGATCATCCCAGTTGCCTCCAGTCAGCATCAGAGTCATAAAGACTTTGCACTATTCAAATTGTATGCTTGTATAATAAATTATCGTTAAATTCTAATGAAGTCTCTCCTGATTGAAATACTGTTAGTAATTGCGCTGTGATAATTAAAAGCACTTGCTGCACTGGTTTAAAATTAGATTTAAAAAGCTCTGGCATCAGAGAAATAACCAAGATCTGTAAACTTGTAATCAAGGGAAATACCCACAACATATGGATAGTAGCTTGAGCATATTCTTTACAGTTAGCTGTTAAATCGCATTTTGAAATTGGTGAAGCAGATGCTCATGTAACATTCTCCCTTTTTATTTCATTGGCTTTTCTGCATTGATTCTACAGTATCATTATAAATTCAGGTTACAGCATTTAGAGAGCGCTGTGTGTATAATCTATAAAGACTGTTATTACATGAGGATGTGCTCCCTGGAAAACCATCTATCTGTGTTTTCTTCAATCAACCTGCTCCCCTCCCCAAATTAGCAGACAATGGCTGTAGGATGGAGGCCCAAAGTGAACACAGAAAGTACTTCAGACTCACTAAGAGATTCTCTTTTCCCTCTTATAAACTTGCCAGACATATTGAAACTCTAAACAGTTACATTTTACTGACTTATTCTGATTAATTTAATTTGTTGTGGTTAATCAGACATTTTGCTCTTGGCCCCGTAAGTAGCAATTAACGAAATGATTGATTTCAAAAGTGCAATGATTTCTTTGACTCCCAGCCTGTGTATTAGCATCAGATTAAAATTATCTAAATTTGTGCAGACAGTTTTCACAAAGAACAAAGTGTGACTATAGCTCTGTTTGGGAAAACATTCTGTTTTTCTTTTCACAAAACAAAAGACTTTGAATAAAGACTGGTTAGCAAAAGTACGTCTGGTCCGTACTGTCTTTGAAAACCTGAAATCATTACAATCTATAGCAAGCACCACTATAATATATTGCTGAGTTTAGTGAAGTTTCCACAGTGCTTGTTGGATGCGTGATTCAAGATTTCAGTTCTAGTCGACATCATCTCAAACGTCTCCATACATACGTGTCATCAGGTAACTTGAGTGTGTTGGGACTTCACCATGTGGTCAAAACAAAGAGAGAGGCCTGCATGTAATTTTGAAAGCCTAGATTGTAAAATCGCCATCGCCATCAGGCGCCATGACATCACCAAGGCTATATAGACCGGCGCATACCTTCACACTGCACCGTACGAGGTGAAACAACATTGGTGCCTTTAATTTCATACTTGCTTATAACCAAACCCGCTCCTGCCAGATCCCAACAAGTGAAACAACATTTACAAAGTTGTCAAGAGTATCACATAGTGGTAGAGGGAGACAGAGAGAGAGCGAGAGAGAGAGAGAGAGAGAGAGAGAGAGAGAGAGACAGGGTGACCAGATGCAACCAGGCAGGCTGTGGTATTGTCAAATTGTACATATAATTGGTATTTCAGGAGGGACTCACTTTGTACTTTCTGCCAAGGGAAAGAAGATAGTGTCAGTGTATCATATGGTGGCTGTCAATACTCTCAAGAGGAGAGTGGACTGTAACGATTAGGCAATATTTCAACATTTTATGTCATTTTAAAAGGTTCCTATACTGCCCACTTGCATAGTGCAAGTTTGGAGCTGTTCTCAAATTTGAGATATTTCTTGACACCAATTAAAAGTGTCTGAGCATTGGCAGTATAGTGTTGTTTGTTGGAATCATAGCCTTTTTTAACTCTTTTGCTCAGGATTAAGAAAAATAAAGAAAATAGAATACATGATATGCGATCTTTTAAAATGTATTGGATTGGCTTAATATGTATGCAATAATAGTCAACTGTACTTTTCAGTTACTACTATACAATATCATTCAAAACAGAGGTGGCAAATTGGAGCAGGATGGCTGATCTCAGAGCTGCTGGAGACTTGCAGTGTACGGGCCAAACACATTGTGTTGTAATTTTCTTCCTATCTTGTCCTGATTCTCAACTGGCCCTGTCTGAAGTGATAGTGATATCCACCAATCAGCATGAGTGCTTAGTCCTGGGCAGGTGACCTCATGCAAATGCAATCTGACCTTTTCTCCAAGTCTCATAGGATATCAGAGTGTGTGAGACTCTGGGTGTGGGGATTGCCTGTTCTCCACAACAGTGGGACAACTAGAATTGGACAAATGCCAAATGGCATCACTAGAGATGATGCTTATCCCAATGAGAATCAACAGCCTACTCTGTGGCTCTGTCAGCTATCAACCACTTTCTGCTTATTATTGTGGTCTACGGGTATGTCTGCTTGGGTCAATTCAGCTCTCACCAACCATCCATGTGAAAACTCTCGCCAGCTGCCCCTTATGCTCAAGAAAACACAAAGTTTTCTCAAGACTTGATGAACCCAAAACAATGCCAGCGAATATTGGACTTATAGAATACTTCACCCACAAAATCACCATTTGTAAGTCAATTACTTACAGCGTGTTGCCTTGAATTCTTGGAGAAAGCATTTTATTTTATTCGTATGCCTTCACAGTGAACGAACAATCCAATAATGGCCAAAAAAGGGCAAAATCGTTGAAGAATAGAAGTACATGGAGGCAAAACTACATCAAACATTAACATTACATTATAGTCATTTAGCAGACGCTTTTATCCAAAGCGACTTACAATTCAGTATCTATCTATATACCGTAGGCACGGGAGCAACATAAAAACTATACCAAAACTTCCATTTACAAACTCTCACACAATTCGTGCAGTATGATCCAATCCTCATTTAACCAGGAGTATGCTTGCTACTTCCCAAACACATGCATTTCTGCAAAAATCATACTATTCAAATCACTTCCCCATGTCACAACGGCCGTTTTCAGATTCGCCATTTACCCTGGATGCATGCGTGAAAAAGAAAGTGTTCTTCAAGAATGCAAAGTTACACGCGGTGAGTAATTGATATACAAATGCTAATTTCTAGGGTGACGTATTCTTGAACCACATGGGGAAAATGGGATGTCTAGTCATAAGACCTTTGATAAGCCAACAAATCCTCCAGATTGGACAACAAAATACATACCTAATGCGTTCCCTCTAGAATGAAATGGTTGAGGAGAAGATCGTGATAAGAACTCTACGGTAAACAGATTTTGTTTTGGGCACTCAATAAAATAATTAATTGTCAGGGAAATACAGTGGTTGTCAACACTATTGTGCTCAAAAGTTTAAGAGATGTTTTATACAGAAAATTTGCTGCAGGAAATGTGATTCCAAAATAACATAATAATTCCAAGTAAAACCAACACACTTATAGCAAGTGTTTTCCCCCCTCAAGGGAAATAGGCATTCACCTTCTCTTTTGTCCCATTTAGTTGGCCTCTAATATTGTATCAAGTGAGGTAAAACAAAATAAATACACACACACACACACACACACACACACACACACACACACACTTAACTGGACTGTTGCGATTATTTTACCTGGTCTGTGATATTGCGACAAAATTTGGTGAAATACTGACTCTGACTGGCAGTACAAAGAGCAGACTGCAGTATTTATTTAATTTTGCAGCCACTGTAAAATAATCACCCAACCTGCCAGCATGGATGAATGTCAAAATGTAATGGAATCATGACTTCCACAGTGCCTCCTTGTTTCCTCTAAGGACTTCTCATCACTGTGTACTTTCCTGTCAAAATCTGGGCCTGCGTTATACGCCCAGGCTGCTCCTATAGGCAGGAGGCCACAACATTGAATCTAATTGTCAAAGATTTCATCTTCTGACTGAGTTAATCATACCTATTTTGGGTATTGCTTATTACAGAGGATGGGCACTGTTTAAGGCTTTACGTAACAATTATTCCCATTATCACAATTACTATTTTGTGTATACATGAATAAAAAGCTCATTGACAGTCGAGAATCCAAAGGTATTCATAAAACAGTAAATCATCCTATTGACAAAAGCTTGAAAGAAAAGATTAATTAAATAAATGACTAATCATTTAAGAACATAGTTGTTGATTTGTCGATTGATTAATCAATTCAGCACTACCATGTTGTGTCAAAGGTAAGCTAATTAGACTGAAAAATAATTTGTAGTGATTTCCGATATGTAGCACTCAATTTCTGCACCACATTTATCAATAAGTCCTGTGAACACACGCTCCTCCGTTAAATTGCAACAACCAGCTTGCACTGTTGAGATGTTATGATGGATGCATGTACTCATGTGGTTCTATCTATACCCTCTGTCTTATCAGCTTGAAACAGCAGGAACTGCGGGGATCAGAGCAGACATTTTTTATCATCCAGTGTTTGGTATTTCTGTTCCTTATTCCAATGCAAACAGAATGTCTTTTTGGCCATATTTCTCCTGGAAGTGACACTGTGAGGTCGTTGGCCAGAGGAACAACACTTTGTGTCCTCTATAATGTCTGCAGCATTGTCAATTTAATGAGTGACTTGAATTCAAGCCACCTTGGAACACTGATTTGCTGAAACTTTTCGGTCTGCAAATCCTGACCAATACAAACCTTTCACATGCACTTTAAAGCTGCAATCTGTAACATTTATCAACTTCCATTAGTGACCAAGTAAATGCAGCAACAGTGACTGATGAATATTAAACCTCGCCCTGTGAACTTGCAGACTGGGCCCTCATATGGTCATGAGTACTGATGTATCTGAAGTGCCATGGGACATGACCATTGATTGTATAAAATATGGACGTAGTCTCCGTGACCCCTAGGTTTCTAAGGAGCTGTTACGAAACTCAAAGTGGGTGGCTCCGGCTGTCACCATCTTGGCAGTGACGACACAGCCTCACCCCTGGCTTATCCAAAAAGGTGCAAAGAGGTGTATTTTTGGCCTGCTGCGAAGTTGGTCATTTTAACACGGGGGTCTACGGGGGTTGACTCGCTTTTGGAGCCTAGCCTCAAGTGGCTGTTTGAGGAACAGTGGTCTCTTCATTTTTTACATCATTTTATTGACGCTATTCCTTTCCTCAAGATGCACATTGTATTAATGTGAAGATTAGAAGGTATATGATCTGCAGTGGTTTGAAGTATAGCAGAATAACCCAACTTATCCAGGCTTTCAAATATGTGTTCATTCGGTTGAGATTCAAACCTTATTTTAGGACTCCAATGTCAGTTGCTGGTTGCCATTTCACACAGGCACAATAAATCCCAGTAAACTAGGTTCTGTAAGTATTGCAGACAAATCCCCTGGGTGTGTGGTGGAGAATATCTACTGGATTTTTATTTAATTTTGTAAACTCAAATAAACCTTGCAGCTGCAAAGTAAAGCCTCCAGAAATTATTCCTGAGAGGATTACGTTAATATTTCCTTCCACTAGTGCGAGGACATTTTAGATGAGCTTCTATTTTATTTTTGTTAAAAGGAGCAACTTTCCCCCCCCCAAACAAATGCAAACTGTTGTTCATATGTTGGTCATTGCATTCACAGTTATATATGTTAGCATTTTAACAATAAAACTCCTGCAGAGATTCAACACTGGCAGGTAAAGACGTCATAATACATCAATAACAATGTGTTGTCGTTTCCGTTTTGGCTGAAGGTGGGAGGCTGACAAAAGTCACTTTAGGTTAAAGTGACTTCAGCAGCTGCTGATTTGTATTGATGAACATCCCAGTCGTCCATTACAGATTTATTGTGCTCATCTTGTGCTCTTGGACAATTAAATAATGTTGTGTATTAATGGTAAAAGTGGAGAAACAGCTTGCCATTTTGTCACAGTTTTTGTACGGATTAAATACAAAATATACAATCTAATTAGTGATCTTTGGAGGTGTGTTTTTTTCTCTACCTTTTAGAGGGAACCAGGCTAGTTGGTTCAGGCTTGATGCTAAGCTAATCTTTATTGGACGGACATCATCTAACTCTCTGCAAGAAACTAATCCTTTTACGATATTTTCCAACCGATGTTTTGGAAAATATGACTCCCATCTTATCGAATACCGCAGCTTGGTCAGTGCTCCTCGGCAGCTGATACCAGCCCACACCCTTTAGCGTCTGTATGTGATGCACAAGGCTTTTTCAAAAGTACATGTAAACCCAACTTCTTCATTATTAGATACTCTGAGCAACTGACGTAGTACAAAATGCATCATGAATTTTGAAGTGCTAGATTTGTGAATAAAAATGCATGTTAGTCCATACTGATATGGGTTAGAACAGATCCTACATGATTTAAATTAAAAGATTACCCTCTTCTCAGCCTCTCTGATCACCTGAAGCGTAATGTGATGAGGAAATGCATGCTCGGTGAGCAAAAGTAAGGTGATATCAAGTTTAAAAATAAGCAACGGAGATTTTCTTTTAACTGAGAGGAGAAATCATGATTACCTTGTCCACGATGATGATCAATTACATGCGGATTAGTGGAGAGAGATAAAGTCTAGTCCTTTAAAACGCCAAGCTCAGCGTGAAATTGTGTTCTTTATATCAATGCACAGTGAGTGTCTTTTGAAATAAAAGCTGTAATTATCATATAATGTTTCTTTTTGCAAGAGTTCAAATCATATTCCATTAGTGAATCGCTAACTGTACATGTTTAATCTGCATAATGCCTCTCAAGGCCTCTCAATAAGAATAGATAATTCTGGTGCATAATCCTCACATCTGTCAAACAAGATGAATTTCTCTGTATTGCGTTCCTGTGATGTCTTCAAATGCTGTTAGATGAAGACCTACAAAAACTATAGGAGGGCACTGGTTTCCTCTGATCTCTCTGTCCAGGGGATCTGATAATGAACTCCTACAGAAAGGTAGGGTTCCAGCATTTTTCCATTCCTACCCATTAGGACATCTCATTTGTGCACTCTGACTTCAGTATGTTCCTTTAAATTGATGTACTCATTGAAAGCTCTGCAGCGGGTCATACAACCTATCCTGGATGGACATTTCTCAAAACCTGGACATGTCAGTCAATTATCACTCATAAATTTGTGTTGAAAATGTATTGTAGGCAATCATTGCAGTCATGTTGTAAGGCTGTACTGAGGCACAGACGTGCTTTACTGCTAACACAAGCTTAACAACATGCTCACAATAACAATGCTAACATGCTGATGTTTTGCAGGTACAGCCATGTTTACCATCTTAGTTTAGCAGGCAAACTTTGGCTAATTGGCACTAGAAACTAATTACAGGTGACGCTAATGGGAATGTCATTAGTTTAGCATTCATGTGGTCTTATATAAAGTTGACCTGATGGAGACGTTAGAGGTTAAGTCATTCAGATTCATCCTGAAGGTGATATGAATGTCTGTATCAAATTGCGTGGCAATCCATCCAACAGCTGTTGATATATTTTGGTCTGGACCAAAGTGGTGGACTGACATATCAACCGACCAACATTTCCGCTGCTGGTATGATTAAAGAACTCGATAAATTACAAAATACAAAATACAATTCACTTATCCTCTTAATCCATAAAATTTGGAGGAGAAAGATATTTGCATTTGTATGCTGCTTTTAAACTGTGCCAATTTTACACAGACTGTGTCCTATTACATTTAACATCTAAAAGCTTGATTTTCTACTCTAAGACAATGATGATGATCAAGTTTTCAAAATCCCTTTTATCATAATAGCCATATCAGCTAAATCTGATTTCAGCATGAATGCCAACCAACCCAACATGATAAGTGGTAATAGATGGAAATATTAAAATGGAAAACTGACGAGTCATTAATCAAGATGCATATCGGAGCCAATGAACCTATTTTCTCTAATTATGCAATCAACTTTGGAAAACTCGCTCTACATGCTGAGCCACTCAATTAAAATCAGAGAGGAACTGATGTTTAGAAAAATCATATAAAATCTTAAGCACTGACCTTTTGCAACAGCTTGATGACACCCCACATGAAGCCAGAACAAAAACAATACCATTCATTTAGATTCCTCAACTCAGCAGAGTGCAAATTAAATTCAATTTAACATTTTAGAATAATGTGATTGGATTTGTTGGCAGTGGAATCCATTGTATTTGTATTTGTATGTGACTTCAAAGTTGTTGTTGTTGTTGTTGGTGAAATATTACATTGTGGTATTCTATAGAGTTTATTTAATTTATCTATGCTGATTGTAACAACACTAATTCACCATAACAAACCCATTTTAGATCTAATCATGTTTCTGTTCTTATAACCCAGTTTTGTGTCCTTGCAAAGGCAGTAACATGACTCCTTTTGGTGGATGAACTCGGTTGTAACAAATCAACACTAGCTCTTACATCTGGAAAGGCAAAAAGTTTCACAGTATAAAGTCAAACATCATCGGCAGGAAATCTAAGCAATGCAGCTAATCATCAAAGACACTGACTTAAAGTAGGGTTAAGATCCTATCTTTGGACGACTTTAATAAGCTGCAGTGTCATTTCACACTCCAAGCAATCTGTGAGGAAGGGAACGTCACATCATTACAGAAAAAAGATTTGTTGATGGACTGCTTATCCTGTGGCCAGTTTTATTCAGCTGACAAACTGTCAACACATAAGCACTCCTGTCACAAATGCTAAAAAAAAATGTGGGTTGCTAAATATTTCATTAACATTGTTGAGCTCCTGAGGAATATTAAGAGGTTTAGTGCACCAATTCTCATACAATTCTTGACCCACTGTCCACCCACTCAGGTGTTTTCACTTATTGGGCCTAATTAGACCTCCTCTCAGGACTGTGTGATTGGCATCTCCCACATTCTCTCTTTGCACCTGTTGAGGTGAAACAATTTACACCTTTGAAATCCTGCGGCTGCAGTCAGATGGGATTCTGCCAGCTGAAATGTACTTGCAGCCGGACAGGAAATAGTGTGGGTAGGGTTGTAAGCATTCACAAACTTGCATAGCAGGCAAGCAGCAGCAGTCCACAATGTCGTAAATTACAGCTTCTAATCAAATACTTTGTCATTAACCTCTGTCATTGTCACTCACTCACTATAGCTAAGCTATAGTCCTTTTTTCTGCTGTTTGTATTGTTTCACTGTGCAATATAAAAAGGATACAGACAATACATGATTTCCTGAATGAGGGATGAATCCCACGCCCAAGAGATACATTTGCTGCCAGAAGCCCGTTCCTCATAAAAGGGAGCAAAATCTGTTTCAACCGCAGCCTTATTGCGACATTGAGGATCGATGAGCTCACGTAATTATAAGCATAGCTGCACTCAGCATCAACCTGAGATGAGGTTGTACATGAAGAGGCTGCTCCACAGTGTTATAGGTTCAGGTTGTTAAAAGCGTATCTGGCACAAACTATAGAGTTTATGGCTGCTGTCAGAGGCTTTAAGGTCTCCTACCATCTTCGCATCACTCCTAAGAGTTTTAACTGTTATTTAATGCAATAGTTAACATTCAACTTCATATTCTTTGAACAGCCAATCAAAAGTATACTTATGAATAGGTTTTGAAAAAGCCTCTTGTACCTTTTTAAACAGAGTCGTAGAGCCAAAAATCTCAACAAGAGCAAAACAAAATAATCTCTGTACAACATCCTTCGACTCAAACTCTTCCTCTCTGCGCTCAGCTTGTTTTTCAGCCCATCCTCTCTTGCTGAATTACTGCAGTTCTCTCTTTGACACCCTCCCAAAAGATTCCCTTCAACACCTGCAACTCATTCAGAATGCTGCACCTCAACACAACCTTCACTAATTGTCCTTCGTCACTATCCTCCCACAGTCTCCGCAGTGGCAGATCACATCAGAATCCCCACCACCTCACTGTGCTCTGCGTTCTGCCTTCAGAGGCCACTCAGCTGCCCTCCTGCCTGCTTATCTCTCCATATAGTCGAGACTCTTCCCCTCCTGGCATCCCCACAGTGAATGAATGACTTTCCTTCTGACCTTCCTGTTGACAAGGAAAAAAAGCACATCACCTTCTCCCCGCTGAAATTCTTTTCACTGTACATTTTAAATTGCTCTACAACAGTTCTCTTCCTATAGTTGTATCTCTATCCAGCATTTCAGTTTTCATTTTAACTACCTGAAATGTGAATATAAAGTAATTTTAAGTAACTGTACAATGTTGCGATACAATTTGCCATAATGATGTTGGTAATACTTCTTCTCACATGTACAATCTGCTGTCTACCTTGAAAACTTGTTGATTAACTAGCTAACAATGTTGAAATGCATGTGTGACAGTTTTTTGTTAGGGTACCCGTGTCTAAAATGTGGTTAAATTAATGGCTGACTTATATGTAAACACACAAAGAAAAGACAAGAAATGTATAAGTTTGATGGGCTCATCTACGACAAAGACCGTTACATAAGTCACATAAAACCACAGAAACATTTGGTTCAATATCAACCTTATTGGGAAAATACAAGTTATAAAAGTGATGTTACTTGCCTTGCCTTACTGCTGCATGTTTCTCAAAGTAGCACTAAGGCAATCATCAATTCAAAGTGCTCTATGGGTGAGCAGAAAAAAGAGTAATTGAATAAAACAATTAAAAGAACATATGAAAACAAGATTAAAAGGAAGTGTGCATTAGATCAGCTAAAATAGCATAGCATGTGAGCAATTGATCAGTAAACAAAAAGCATCTGAGAACAGTTTTAAGAGTTAAGTCTACATTTGAAGCTGGCTACAGTTGGTGCACCTTTAATTCAATCAGGAAGTCGAAGAGCCTAAAGCTGCTTCATCATGTTTAGTTGTGACAGTAGGTATTACTGGCAGATTTCTCTCCAGTTATCTGAGAGGTCGAGCAGGTGTGTGTACGGCAGAAATATATCAGGGAGACATTTTGGTCCTCCTCTATTTAGTAATTTATAAACAAGCAGCAGTGCTTTAAAGTCAATTCTGTGACTTACCGGAAGACATTGTAGGACTTAAGTATCAGAGTAATGTGATCAGTTCTTTTGGTAAGAACTCTAGGAGCTGCATTTTGTACAAGCTGAAGCACTTTGAGGATCTCTGTAGGTGTTTTTGAAAAGGCCATTGCAGAAGTTAGCCGTGCTCGAAATAAAAGATGTTTTTTTTTCTAAATCATCTTTTTTTACATAATAGCTCTTAGTCCGTCTATACTTTTGAGATGGTAAAAAGCAAATTTCTATGCTTTCATGTGGTTTTTAAAACTGACAGAACAATCAGTGAAGACACCAACGTTCTCTTTAAGCCCTTTTGTGTCAAAATGAGTGGCAATCTGAGGTCAACCCTCAATTTCTCCAAGTATGATCATTTAAGTTTTTTTATTTTATCAATGCATTGACACTCTAGTGGATCAAACTCTTTAGGTGAGAAGCTAAACAAGTTTGTGTGTCATCACCATATGCTATAATAATTTAGATTATTGTCATTAATGATTTGTCCAAGCAGAGGCATAAAAAGATTTTATAATAAAGACCTTAAAATTAACTCCTGGGGGACACCATGGGTCAAGGATGTTGGTGTTGAGGAATAGTTTCCAATGGAAACAAAAAAGCTCCTGTCTTCTAAATACAGTCTGAGCCTCTTGATAACCTGAAATCCAACCCGGTGTTCAAATCTGTGTATGAATATGTTTTGAACAACATTTTCAAAAGGCTGCAGTAAGGCTATGAAATTCTGAATTATCAATATGAAATTGGGAGCATTTTGATTGCCTCACAACGAGTCTCAACATGGCGAATTTAAGCTGGCGGCAGCTCAAAGCTAATGTTGTTAACAGTGCAAACTACGGGGAAAGTGCTAACAGAGCTATCCGTGTTTACCTGAGGGGGAATTGGAGGATGGGAGCTATGCTTCCGCAACGATGATGCCGTTATCAGGTTTAACTGCGTGTGAGAGCAGTACAGAATGGCGGCCGTGAGCTGGCCAGTGGGGCACACTCACATGAACATGCACTAAAAGCATGTGCGTCCGGGGCGACTATGTCAACAAAGTTGTTCATTGTGAAAATGTATAGATTGTTCTTTTTGAATATGGGTTCTATAACAGCTGTTTTCAGGGACTTAGGGAAGGCGCCAGACAGCAGCAATACATCTACAATTTCAAGCAAATCTGCTGCTATGAGTTGAAAGACAGATTTTTTAAAAGTTGGTTGGCAAAGTATCTAAGTAGCTCGTGGAACAGTCAAGAGTTTCCTTGTCTATCAGAATAAATTTTGACATCAAGTTGAGATCCCCTCTCTATGTTGATGTGGTAATTCCAAATGTTGAGTTGCTAGAAGAGAGCACCTGCACTTCTCTCTGTTAATAAGTGAAATCAGACAGAATATGTTCTAACTGTGAAGGAGGGTTAGTTAACTTGTTGTATATTTCTATTGTTGTTAGAGGAAAAAAAATTGTCTTGCTTTGCATATTTCAGAAAGCTATTATATGTGCAAAGCATGTCTTTATGGATTTCATAGCAGATCTAGTTTGTATTTGCGACATTTTCTTTGAATAAACGTCAACGTGTAAAGTGCAAAAATCAAATGAATACAGACTGGATTCAGACCCACAAGCGCTCTGTTTTAAAACCTACCTCTTTATCAACTGAGATATTAGGGCTTTCTGAGCTATAAGCTTTCTCACAGAGAATAATCAAACATTTGAGTTCAGATGAGGTGGAATTTGATACATTAAAAACAGAATGACAGTGCTGTTTAAAAACTAATGTTTAAAAATGTTTTATTTGCATATGTACCTGCACTGACAAAAAAAAAAACTGTTGAAAAAAAATGTGTTCTATTGAGGGCTTTCTAACTAGCAGGTCCACAGTTCTGAATGACTGTGCCCTGTTATGACTTTTGCTTTGATTGACCCATTTCATTTTGCATTTTTAACAGTGGCCTGACATGCCAAGCAACCCCGAATTCTCCTGATGGAAAGAAAACGTCCAAAAGAAACATTTAGGTTTTACTTTATTTAGTCTTTTTGCATCTGTAGATGTCTCCAAAATTCACCAAAAGTTATGGCATTAGATAATGCCTCATTCTCTCAACTCTAATAATGCAAGACTAAGAGTAGCAGCCATGCTAAAATGTGATGCTGTACTAGCAAATGGCAAGACGATGGCTATGCTAACGTGCAGATGTTAAGCAGGTATAAATTTAACTATGTTCACCATTGTAGTTGAGCATGTTAGCATGTGTTTGCTAAAAACACTAAACAAAAAGTACCCTACAACTGAGGCTTATGGGAACGGTATTAGTTTTGTATTTATTTGGTCATAAACCAAAGCACTGGGAAAATTAAATTTAGACCTGATGATGGTGATAGATGAAAAGTTAAGGGATCATCAGAGTTACAATTCATCTTGAGAATGACATGTACGTGTGAATGAACTGTCATGGTAATCCATCCAATGACATTTCACTCAAAACTACTAATGACAACCTATGATGGCACTCAAGGAAACATCATGGCATCGCTGAAGCAATGGGTACATTATCTGGGGACCTAGAATGAACAAGATTTCATGGCACCTCATCTAATCTAATTCTGGACCAAAGTGGTGGATCGACTTGCCGACCAACCAACAGATGGACATCGATCCACAGAGCTTTGCCTCTGGCATTGCTAAAAAAAAGAATATTGTATTGTAGCGATGGCCCAAAACACAAATTACTTTAATCACCAGTAAGTCTCTTTGGTCGCATGTTTAGTGCCAATTACACAAATTGCAGCTAACTACCAGCTTGTGTCACAATAGCTTCTCATAATAAACCATCTGCTTCACCTGTTCCTTCACATTAACATCAACTTTGCCCAGATGTTCTTAAAATGAAGAAGCCTTCCCATTATCATTTGGGACTTTTTAAGCATCCTTTTTAGTTTTTGCATTACTGACTGATAGCTTGTTGGCTAATGCAACACAATGTAGGCAATGTCCTCTGTTTTTGAATTTTTCCATATGCAAACTCGACCTAATGCACAATAACACTTTGTCTGTACCTGTTGGGTTGAGGTCAGGTAGCACAATTTTAGTTTGTGTGTGAGTACATCACAGGAGAATGTCAGTAGAGTGTAAAAAAAAAATGAGAGGGAGAGACCATATGAATTATTTATCCTCTCCCTGCTACCTTCTGATTGCACACCACTAAACTCCTATTTTCATCCATTTATAGAAGCCCACAGTTCACAGGCTTTGACCACAGCTATTGGTGAGCATTCACCTGGCTCATTACCTATTACCTACACCACGGATCGTGTTTGCTGGCTGTCTGTGTAATTTCAGAATAGAGAAGCTGGTGGTTTTGGGGGGGGGTTCATCTCTACCTCACCCACTAACTCACAGAGTCACTGGTCTCAGTGCTGCTACAGAGAAGACAGATGTGGAACACTGTTGTATAATGATGGAATGCATACAAATCTGCAATTTAAAGCTGCATTTCGGACAACATTCTCTGCCATGAAAGTTGGGTACATCTTCAAATGCATGAATTTCTCCATGCATCCTGAAGTACTGGCATTAAAAAATGTAATGGTGCAAAATGTAATTACTGCATCAAAATCTGTCTTCCTGCCCATTCGTATATTATTGCTCCACAGAAAAGGTGCCTTGAGTCCCATTTGTGAAAAAGGTGCTGGGAGTTGAGGCGATGTGCAACTTCTGGGTGAGTACAGTCACTTTTCTTGTAATGATTGACTGACTGGAAAATTGAATTAAAGGCATTTAGCACAGGAAAGGTCATTGCTTCGGTTCCTCGATGGCTCTGTAATACACTTGAGTGTATCTGGAAAAATACTGTGACCTTATAGTTGAATATAGATAATGTATGGTCTCGGGGAAAAAGGTTAACATCTAATATTATAGAAATAAAGAGAGTAGAAAACTGCACCGATGTTTTAGGGAGCATGTTGCAGCATAAAAAAGGAAACGTTGAGGCAGGCCATCAACATGACACATAGGCCACATAGTGGGCAGAGCAAGGCATTAATAATTCATTGACCCCCATATTTTCCATTTCTTGCTCTGTAGCTGAACTGACTTCATGTCAATACCTGATGCTAGAATCCACAATTCATTATTGCATAGTGCATTTCTGGCTTTGTTTGAGAATATTGAACACATAAAACCTGGAGCAACCTTACCACAGGTATTGGTGCATGAATTCAAAATAATTAAAAGGAAAAAATTGGAGAAGAACCGCTCAAGCCAAAATATAAAACATGACGGTTTGGGTTAACAGGTTTTAAAAAAACAACAACTATGTCATTTAGTGTGGCAAAATATAATTAAGTAACAATCTTAACATAAAGGCCCCAAAAACATTATTAGCAAAACTCACTTGCTTTTTATCATTTACCCACATGGGGTCCCACTTGTTGCCAATGTTCTTGTTTCACACCTCACTGGAAGAACAGTTTTCACACCTCATTAAGGTGTCAGTATACTTCATCCAAAGTGCTTGACAGATGGTTGAACATTGGTTGGGACCCTTTTAGCTTTTTTTATAGGACAATCACAAGTAGCTCTCTCTAATCATTCTTTTCAACCCTGTTTCCTACAAAATTAAGTTCCCATACAACTAAATTGTATTCTCAATTACATATTTTATCCCAGATTACAGTCGCAATTTTAAACACACTAATGCTGTAAATTGAAACCACACGCAAACCCAGTAAAAGTACTTAGTTAGATTTAGTAAAACTGTTGTTACGTTGTTTCTAAGTTATGGACGTAAATTAAAATAACATTGAATTTTAGTTTCATATGGCACACAAACAGCGGTCTTCCAGGTGAAAGTCCTGTGTTTGTTTGAGCTACGCATCCAAACCAGCCCCACCCATATGTGGTCTTCGACGGACTCACAAGACACACATTTGTACAAACGAATTAAAACCTTTTGGACCCTAGACCGATTTTTAGGCCCTCAGCTCGAAAATAGCATACCCATACGATAATGAGTGTAGCGTTGCAACTGTAAGGGCTATTTTAATACTTTTGGTATTAAAATAGCCCTAACACTTGTGGGATGTGTAAATATCAGTATATATGTTACTGGTTAAGAGTAAATTAAGATGGCACACAACAAATTGAAAATTCAAATTTTCGACTGGAAAAAAAGCAATTTCAGGATATCTCTTTATTAGAAATCATATATATACGAGCTTTCAAGCTCTCCCAGATCATAGAACGATATGTTGAGGGTCTCTAAACTAATTTTTACTTTGATAAAGTGAAGCTTTATTGAGTACATCTTGATCTAGTACGGAGAGGTCAAACGAGGTCAACCAAAATGTAATCTTGTTCCAGCTGTTTCATTATAATTTTATATACTATATAATTATATACATATACTATATATATAGTGTTCAATCTATCCATATGCAGCAATTTGGCATAATTTTGAGAGCCTGGATCCTCTCTGAGACTGTTGATGTTTGTCATCCATGGGATTTTTTCGTCTGAATTCCAGTTTTTTTTGTCTTCCAGAGCCTTACAGCCTGTGTGAAGGGCCGATTTGACCCAATGAACCTTCCATAAACGCGTCACAGCCTGCTCTGTTGAACCAACCCAACGTGACTTTGAATGACAGAATCCGTTAGCCAATCAGAATATAAAAACTGATTTTTATAGCAAATCAGATTTTTCAAATCTAATTTGCTGAGACGTATAACCCTGCCTCTTCCGCTAGCAGGCACACGAGGCATATGCCGGCAGCACCAGCTTTGAATTCACACAGAGGGGGATGCGCTGAACAGATAGACAGTAAACATGAACGGATTTTTTTTTTTTTTTGCTGCAGAACATCTCAAAGTAAGGAGCTGGTTTATGATGTGATCGATTATGCGGATTATGATGATGGCTTTGTTTGCAAGTAAAACTGCAAGGCTATGTCGTAGCGGAATGTGAAAAAAATATCTGCGACCGTCTGGTCGCTAGCAATCTCCGGAGCTAACGGGTGTTAGCATTGAATTAATTTTTCAAAATGTTATTGGCATAAATGTGGTGAGTGGGTCTGCCTAGGGGGCGCTATATTGATTGTGATACTTGGTATTACACGTAGCTTTGTCATATGTTGTGTTTGGAGTTTGTACAAACAGCTGAGATGACTTTGTAGCGCAGGAGCTGCAGTTTGAGCAGGTATGCAGCATCATTATATTCGTTACTGATGAGTGCAAATTATGAGTGGATTCATTTTTGGATGCATGCGTTGCCCCCACCGGTGGGGGCGCTCGGGTCAAATTGGTTGTCTTCAAAGACAAATCGTCCAAAAGTGTGCTCCACATGGGCCCACGTTCAACTGTGGCCATTTAAGACATCTACAAAAAACATGAGCCTTTAGACCTAATCCCTATCCATCACTGTCTCAGAAATAACAAAATATCTGATAGTTGTTGGAGTATTCTACAAGTATTTCAGAATCTCATCAACAGCCAATGAATGTCTGGATCCAAAGATTACATTCTTAGGCTTGTCATTTAAGACTGTGATTTGTGATCAAAGAAATCAAGACAAGATTACAGCAGCAGGATGAAATAATCAGTTTGAGACACACCTCACTTGTTCACTAACACTGCTTGATTAAAAAGGTTTGGACTACGCACCAAAATATTAGGTGGCTGATGCTTTTATTATTAACTTCTGTATGTGTGAGTGTGTGCTATTTTGTTTCTTAGTCTGAGAGACAGAGACAGAAATTGCATTAGGCTTCTATTACCTTTTTATTTTTGTTGTGGTCAGAGATGGTAGCAATGTTTAAGGGATTCAGGAATTGGGAACAAAGAGATCGATACAATTGTCTTTTGACTTCTCTCAAGATTAATACCTGTCAGAGAAGAGTGTTTGTGCCTGTGGGCATGTGGGTCATTCAAATGTAGTAGATGGAAACGTGTGTGTGTGTGAGTGATCAGAGATGGTTTGAGCCACTGCTCCAGTCTGCCTGCAGAACAGTCTGTATGTCCTAAAGCTGTTATATTTCAAATTATATTGTATTAACATATGTCCATTAAAAGCCTCAATGATAGGGATATCTAGTACATTAAACTTGCATTAATATTTTCAGCAATAATCTGTGAACACAACACTGCCAAATTCTTCCCCCATAAAGTTTTTATGGCAAAGTAAACACTTCACAGCAGAGATGGAGTAACATCACAATGTATTTATAGCTGTGCTTTTGGCCACCTGATTAATGCAAGCCAAATATTAACTTTTAGCTCTGTTTTGATCTCCACCAACTCCTTAGAAAACATATCTGGCTCTTTAGATGCTCAATGATCCTTTATATTCACCAGCTATTTGCTAACTAAAGCAACATGGTGCTGGACAGGTAACTGTTTGTACACAATGGGGTTTTCAGATCTCTTTTTTTAGGTTGATCAGAGGTGATTGATCCAATACAGAAGTGATTAATCCAAAACAGTAAATGAAAAAAAAGAATGAGCTTATAATTCAAACATTTTCGAAATTAGATGGTGAAAGGACAGACTCCCTGCTTCCAGTCTGTACTGGAAGCAGTCTGGCCCGAGCGCCCCCACCGGCAGGGGCAACGCATGCATCCAAAAATGAATCCACTCATAACGTGCACTCATCAGTAACGAATATAATGATGCTGCATACCTGCTCAAACTGCAGCTCCTGCGCTACAAAGTCATCTCAGCTGTTTGTACAAACTCCAAACACAACATATGACAAAGCTACGTATAATACCAAGTAACACAATCAATATAGCGCCCCCTAGGCAGACCCACTCGCCACATTTATGCCAATAACATTTTGAAAAATTAATTCAATGCTAACACCCGTTAGCTCCGGAGATCGCTAGCGACCAGACGGTCGCAGCCATTTTTTCACATTCCGCTACGACACAGCCTCGCAGTTTTACTTACAAAACAAAGCCATTATCATAACCCGCATAATCGATCACATCATAAACCAGCTCCTTACTTTGAGATGTTCTACAGCAAAAAAAAAAAGAATCCGTTCATGTTTAGTATCTATCTGCCCAGCTCATCCATCTCTGTGTGAATTCAAAGCTGGCGCTGCCGTCGTGTGCCTCGTGTGCCTGCTAACGGAAGGGGCAGGGTTATACGTCTCAGCAAATCAGATTTGAGAAATTTGACACTCGGGTAGTTTTTATTATTATTATCTATAAAAGAAGTGAAATATATAATTATATAGTATATAAAATTACAATGAAACAGCTGGAACAAGATTACATTTTGGTTGACCTTGTTTGACCTCTCCGTACTAGATCAAGATGTACTAGATAAAGCTTCACTTTATCAAGGTAAAAAAAATGTTAGAGACCCTCAACATATAGTTCTATGATCTGGGAGAGCTGGAAAGCTTGGACCTACATGATTTCTAATAAAGAAATATCCTGAAATTGCTTTTTTTTTTTATTCGAAAATTTGAATTTTCAATTTGTGCTGTTTGCCATCTTAATCTACTTTTAACCAGTAACATATATACTGATATTTACACATATCAACACATCTCACAAGTGTTAGGGTTATTTTACTACCAAAAGTATTAAAATAGCCCTTACAGTTGCAACGCTACACTCATTATCGTATGGGTATGCTATTTTCGAGCTGAGGGCCTAAAAATTGGTCTAGGGTCCAAAAGAAGCATGTTTCTCAAGTGAAGCCACAAAACAAAAATTGCAACTACTAAGCCGTTGGAAATCTAAAGAGCAAACCTTTGGGCACATACTGAAGAGCTGTATGGTTGGTCTACTTTGAGCTCCTGATCAGCTATAGTCCAGTATTGTATTGTCCGCCTAGTGTGAGAGAAATGGTGAATCAGTGTAATGAAGCCACTGTGCTGTGACTAAAGCAGCAGATTCTCATATCAGCCATTTCCTGGGGTATGTCTGAGGTGGACCACAATGAAAAAAAGAAAGATACACCATGCAAGCAATCCAATATATTTGTTTATGTAAAATGTCATCTTTCGCTCCACACATCTGCTCGCTGTCTCACAACAGGGAGGAACTGATTGTAGTTTTCTTTCATGAATCTTAAATGTGTTTCCTTTCACAATCATGTGATTGTGACCTGACACACACATTTTGCCCTGACAAGTGCATTTCAAAAGGCTGAACACGGGAAAATTAATTTGATTCATCTAACTGCATCTTGAGAATGGGTATTGAATTGTCATACTCGTGGTATATTACTGTACACTTATTTCAATGAAAACAATGCTTAAGAATATACTGGTTTCAATTTGTCTCTCTCTCTCTCTCTGATTCTCCAAAGAGATGAAAGAAAATGTCACAGTGGCAGCAATTTTCAAAAACCAAAACAAATTGACAAATATAGGTTAATTTTGAACTCCATGGTAGCCTTGTTGACTGAATGAGATGTCCTGCGACAGACAGTAAGTTGCTATACAAAATCTGATTTACAATTGTTTACATTGTAGACATAACGTCTGCCACATCGTAACGTAATCCCTGAAGAAGCCTGTTGTCCTCAAAAGAATGGGTTCAAGCGTTCTGTTAGGTCATAGCATGCTAACACAGGTCCCAGACACTTGGTACATAAAGACGCTTAAAACCCCTTAAAGTATTTATATAGTATTTATTAGTCATGGCTGATGGTTGCTGTCCTGATGTAGGTAAGTGACTTTAGGTTTTTGAACACATTCTCACTCCCAACTTGTCAATTACAGCAGCTTGGTCAGTGACCCTAGGATTTAGACTATATTGCATTAGGTACCCCTCTAGCGTCAGTTTTTAGGGGTGGCATGTCAACTTTTCAATGGTTACATCCAAAGTGTTTACTTTTTAAGGATTCAAGAATTCAAGGATAATTTATTGTCATTATGCAAAACAGGGTTGCGCAAAAAAATACAGTTGTAGCCCGTTTACTACAGTAAAAAAAATAAAAATTAAAAAGCTTTTTGATATCTCTTTGAGTTTCTTAGGTTATGGCTTATATATCGAAATACACAACTTCTCAACCATTTGTCCTAAAATCACCAAATGTGATGCATATGTGCACATTGCATCCTGTAACATACAACAAATTTGTATTTCATTCAACCACTAGGGGGGCGCTACAGTAAACCCGCCATGTTGTGCTTTTTGTCACTTTTCGCAGTTTTCAGCCTTTGTACTTTAACAAACTCCTCCGACAGAATTCCTCGGATCAAGCTCAAATTTGGTCAGGATGCTCTTCAGGCTTTTGTGATGAAAAGTTGTCAAATTGGTGAGTTTTCATAGAAGAACCTTGACGTGGCGTGGCAGCCATTTTGCTTCATTGGGCATGAACAATAAAGTTGTTACTCCAAGGTACATTATTCAAAATTACATATGCATGATGCTAATTCAAGAATGAGCATATATCAATGCCAAAATGTCCAATAACTCATAGCGCCACCTACTGGCAAAAGGAAAATTATTTCTGCGGAACATCACTAAGTAAGTAACAGTATTTAATCTGTTCAGTTTAGAGATCCATGTGCGCAGTAGACGGGCCTCTAATTGAATAGAGAGGTCTCGGGTCTCTATGTGCATGCTAGCTAAAGAAGGAGGGTTGTACGTCTCAGCAAATCGGATTTTAGAAATTTTACGCTCTGGGAGTTTTTTGATTCTGACTAGCTAATGATTCTGTCAATCAAAGTCATGTTGTGTTGTCTCAATAGGAAGGGCTCTGATGCATCTACGGAAGGTACATTGGGTCAAACCGACCAATCATACGCCCTGGAAGAGAACAAAACTGGTATTCAGATGACAAAGTCCCATATAAACAAGCTCAGATAGGATTTAGGCCCTCAAAATGATGCCAAACTGCTGTATTTGGATAGATTGAACACTATTAGTGATAAAAGAAGTGAAATATATAATTATATAGTATACAAAATTACAATGGAACAGCTGGAACAAAATTACATTTTGTCTGACCTCTCTGTACTAAAACCTCTTTAACTTTTGAATGCTTCACTTTATCAGTAAAAAATTGCAGAGAGACTCTTAACATATTGTGCTATGATCTGGGAGAGGTTTAAAGCTACATCATTCCTACAATAAAAATGCTAAAATTGCTTTTTTTTTTAGGCGAAAATTAAAATTTTCAATTTGTGCTGTGTGCCATCTTAATTTAGTCTTAACCAGTGATATACTGATACTTACACATCTGAACAAATCTCACAAGTGTTCCCTTTATTTATGTTTATACCAAAACTTAAAATAGCCCTTGCAGTTGCAAAACTATGCTCATTTTAGTATGGTTATGCAATTTTCGAGCAGAGGGTCCAAGAGGTACCAACGTTTGAAGAAGACTCCAGGAAAACAATCCCTACATGGTCGTCAAGTAAATCAGAAGTTTGGCCAGTGTGGTTGAAACTTGCATCAGCTTCATTCAAGAAAAGTCTCTTGGGACCATGCTCTAAACCATACCTGAAGTCTGCAATTTTGATCTTTGTGTCATTTTTTGATAGATTTTTGTCCATTTGTAATCGCTATACTTTATCAAACTCCTCCTAGGGAATTTGTCTGATCCTCTTCAAATTTGATCAGTAGCCTACAATCTGAGAACCTTTGTGATTAAAAATGATGAAAAGCTTTACGTTTGGTTGAATGGCTTAGCCGTAGCGGGGGGCTACTTTACGTGATTCCCCATCAAAAAGCTGATGTAACTTGTCCCAAACGGTCCTAAACTTCCCACGCTTGATAACACTCATGGCTCTGAGGATGTCTACAAACTATTTTTCACTAATACTCACAGTGCCACCTGCTGGCAAAAGGAAATCTGCGTTTTCTGACAAACGGCATCCGATTTATATGACTTTTACAAGATGTGGTTTACACTTGATATAGAGCAACATAATGCATGTTTGCGCGTGTTCTGTAGCACCATACAGCGAATACAGAAACCGGTGGACTATTTGCAAAGCATAATTTCCAGCGTCATGCAGTCCCCGTGGGAAAAAAAATTTTAAATTGTGGGCGCGCTGTCCGACGTGTGGGAGGATGCGAGGGCCCGTTCACCGCTGCTCTCAGCTTTAATTGTTGTTGTGTTGCTCTCATGGTCTTGTTTCTTCAGGCATGAAAAAAAACTCAGAGCAATACAGTCCTCTACTCTGATACAATTTGATAGCAGTGATGCAGAAAGATGTCGCTTGGGAATCAGTGAAGCTCTGCACCCTGTTGGCTGCATCTCGTCACTCAATCCGTGTCTGCTATCTGTATGAATGTGCATATTGATTGAATGTGTCTGCTGTGATTGTGTGCATCTGTGGCTGCCAATCTGCTATTCTCTATGCTTTTTTATTTCACTGTCACTGCCCACTGTCCCACATTTTTAGTGTTCTGTTTGTCACCTGCTCTTTAAGACATCCCTGTTTATTTGGACAGCTTAATAACTCTCACATTTATATTTCCAATTAAGTAAAAACATTTGTTACATTTTCATCTAAATAAATGGCAACCTTGGGTAGATTAGATTAGATTTTTTTGATTGAATGTTAATTATTTGTGATAAAGATACAGAAAACAAAAAGATATTTTTGGGTGTAAAACAAATAGTAAAATACAATTCTGGGACATTACAACCAGTTAAGATGATATAGCTAACTTATTCAAATGGCGCTGCCAGGATTCTATTCCACAGTATGCACACAAAACGCCCGCATGCTTAGGCTTCAGTACCTTACTTCTAGGTTCCCAGGGTCTACTCAGTGAGCGAGCAAGAGAGAGAGAGAGAGACTGATTCTATTTTTTTGCTCTACCATTACCAATAAAATACCACCATAAAACTCTGATTACTGCAGGCATTGAAAAGACCAGCCAACAGATCTAAAAACAACAGTTTTCAGCTAAATAGTAGGCTACAATAAAGCCATAAGAGCCTTAATATTACTTTAGGTCCTGGGGCTTCAGACATTTTGGAGGAACTTCCCTCCCTATACAATATGCTATATGGCAACATTAATTCAGCACCCTCCGTCAATGGACGGTGTGCCATCCTAATCAATAAACACAGTGTGAAAGTCATCAATATAAGGCAATACATCAACAATAAATCAAAACAAAAAATCTGAAAGAAATGCCAAAAGAAGTTGCAGTCCGAAAAACTAAAACAATAAGCTGAAAAATTATAAAACGCTGACATAAGGGGAAGACCCTGTGTAGTACCTACATTTAAAATATGCAGTTATTCTGTGCAATATGAGTAAAGCATGAAGAACAACCCAAACATACATCTTCTTCCCAAATGGTTAGAAACTGTCCACTACATCCCGAACTGAGATGAGCTAAGGCAGTGAGGTACAGTTGGGGAATAAATCCCTGTGCAGTTATACACTGTTCCATTGGCCTCCCTTTTTCTGTGCTTGAATCATCACTTGCACATTGTCTTGATAATTTCACTCATCGCCTAGAGTATCTGACCTCTGATGTGTCAGCTCTCATGGCTTAATCATAGGAGACATTAACCACTTCTGTCTGTTCAGAAGGTTAATATTGCCATTAGAAAGCCATTATTCACCAGCAAGACCCTGAGCTCATCCCAGTCTGTATAGAAATCCACAAGTCTCCCCTCCTCTGCGAGGATAATTAGCATAAGAAAGGTTGAGGATAGGGTATTCATCACTGAGCCACATACAAATTGTGGGCTCCATTAAGCATGTCACTGTGAGTCAATCAAAATTGTGTGTATGTATCTTTTTAGAGAGACAGAGACCTGAAGCTTGAGGAAAGTACTGAAAGTTAAAAATGCTCTCTGCCTTGTTATTAGGCTTGCATTCACTCAAATGTTCTTAATTTGCTAGCTAAGTTTGGTGCTGGGCTAGTAGCGCTCAGCATCTCTTTAGAGCTATTTTGGCTGAAAACATCTGCCTGCTGCTGCTGGAAACGAGGTGGACAGCAGTGAAAACAGTGAATTTGCAGGCCATAGCAATGAGCTGAAAGATGTTTGAACTGAGGGGAACTGCAGAGTACTATGAGTCTATTACATCTCGCCTTCTGACTAAATGGTTATATCAAAATTGAAGATACCCTGTGCACAGCGGTGTTTCTCTCTCCAGTAATACTTCTACTTCTCCAGCGGGGGGGGGTTAAGTGGGTCGGCTTTATGTATGTAAGAGGTCACCCGCAGGTATAAAGAAACAATGTAAGTTCGACAGACAGGCACAAGTTACAAAAATCGACTCATCCAATCCATTTAATTTTATTGGTTAATATAAAAATATTCAATAGTGCAGCTTTAAATGTTTATCCTCACCACAAAAGCTGGCCTATGAAAGTGATTATTGTTCCAGTTATAATTAATCCAATGAGAGTTAATAATTCCAATAACATTTTGTGCTTAAGAGATTATTACATTATTATATATATAATGCCATATACAACAGCATGAGATGAGTGCTATAACACCAGGCCTGTATGACTTTTTTTTTCTCTCGAAAGAACAGTTTAATTCAAAGCCAATTTAATATAGATTTCAATTACCTGGATAACTTTTACATTTTTTAATTTTCAGCTGATCTGCTGTTCACTGACTATAAGCCAATATTAGCATAGCACTTAATTGAAATTATTAGTTGGCAGTGCACGAATTAAACAGAATTATAACGAACTTTATTTATACACATAACGTATAAGTTCCACCTGCGCAGGAACATGTACTCTGTGATCATGCGTTTCATTAGTTGAATGTATTTATGTCAATGGTCTTTTTGTCCCATGTTATCAGTATAATTGTAGCAGGGCTGAATTGGGCTGTGCATGAGTGCCCTCCTCTTCCATTTGTCAGAATAACTGTGCCGTTCTTTCTCACATTTTTGGCGTGATGACAACCCAGAAATGCAGCAAGAACCTCCATTCCTTTCAGCATTCACAGAGATGTCTTATTACATTACATTACAGTCATTTAGCAGACGCTTTTATCCAAAGCGACTTACAATAAGTGCATTCAACATAGGTATTCAAGAGAATTACTAGTCACCAGAAGTCATAAGTGCATCTCCTTGCTTACACAAGCATCTAAGAGCATGAACCAGAGCATAAACCAGAGCAAAAGTACAGTGCAGAAACTAAATACAATAAGTGCAACAAACTAGTATGAATACAATAAGTGCTGAGTGGAAGGCTCAGGGTAGTACTTCTTGATGAGGTGAGTTTTCAGCCTGCGCCAAAAGATGGGCAGCGACTCTGCTGTCCTGATGTCAGTGGGGAGTTCATTCCACCACTGTGGGGCCAGGACAGAAAACAGCCGTGACCGGGTCGATCGGCCGCAGGGACCTCTGAGCGACAGGGCAACCAATCGCCCTGAGGCAGCAGAGCGAAGTGGTCAGGCGGAGGTGTAGGGCTTGACCGTGGCCTGGAGATAAGAAGGAGCTGTTCCTTTCACTGCCCTGTAGGCTAGCACCAGAGTCTTAATGACCAACGCTGTGGTTCCGGCAAGTAGAGAGTTGCAGTAGTCCAGGCGGGAGATGACAAGAGCCTGGTTGAGCACCTGCGCTGTCTCGTCAGTGAGGAAGGGGCGAATCCTCCTGATGTTGTAGAGCAAGAATCTGCAGGAGCTTGTAACCGATGCAATGTTTGCTGAGAACAACAGTTGGTCATCCAGGGTCACACCCAGGTTCTTCGCAGTCCGAGTTGGCGCCACCACGGTATCGTCAATGGTGATGGACAGGTCACGGTGCAGGCAACCCTTCCCCGGGAGGAACAATAGCTCGGTTTTGTCCAGGTTGAGTTTGAGGTGGTGTGTCATCATCCACTTCAAGATGTCAGCCAAGCACGCAGCGATGCGTGCCCCCACTTGGGTGTCACCGGGGGGAAATGACAAGACCAGCTGGTTGGCATCGGCATAACAATGGTAGGAGAAGTTATGTGAGCGAATAACAGAACCCAGAGATGTTGTGTAGAGTGAGAAGAGAAGGGGGCCCAGGACTGAACCTTGTGGAACCCCCGTAGTCAGCATGCGTGGTTCCGACACGGCCCTCCTCCATGTCACCTGGTAAGATCGACCTGTCAGGTAGGGTGCAAACAGGGAGAGTGCAGAGCCTGAGATGCCCATCCCCTCGAGGGTGGAGAGGAGGATCTGGTGGTTCACAGTGTCAAATACCGCAGACAGGTCCAGGAGAATCAGGACAGAGGAGAGAGAGTTCACTTTCGCGAAGTGAAGTGACTCTGTCACCGCAAGGAGGGCTGTCTCTGTCGAGTGACCCACTTTGAACCCGGACTGGTGGTGGTCCAAGAGGTTGTTCTGGTGGAGATAGGAAGACAGTTGATTAAAGACAGCACGTTCAAGTGTTTTGGATAGAAAGGGTAGAAGAGAAGCGTCTTATCCATTGTAAATTTCCAAGGAGCAGATGTCCTTTGTTAGCATCTATTTCAGCACATTGTCCTCGAAACAAATCCCATCTGAATACGGATTTAATCTGCTCAACTACTGGAACTTGGCTTGTGGCCACACCACAGCCTATATGCCTCATAGTCGGTGTTTACACTCTAGCCGGTGACGTCATACACTTTCTGTGAGATTAGATACAACATCGTGACAGTCAGTCGTGTACCAGATGTAAGTCAAGGAAGAAAAAGATGACACATAAAGATGTGATGGCTGTGTTTTCAAGAAGCCTTTTAGTCACCCTGACTACTTTGTTAATCATAGCATCAAATCTTGGAAGCTGTTTGTCTACTGAATAAGTTATGTACAACACACAGCTGATGTAAACACATTTTCAAACAGAATCAATCATTCACATGCTAATTTGAAAGTTTCTTCTGAACAATAATCTGAACATTTGATGCGGTCATCTTATTCCAACCCTCCATGATGATATTTTATTTCTATTTGGCCCTGTTCTAATGTTTTTTTTTCATGCTTTTCAGTTTCATTTGGTAACATTCAGTCAAACTACTGCATTTAAAACTACAATCAGTCTTGAATTTTTTTATATCGCAAAGCTATCCAATCCATCCAAGATGCATACTGTATGCAGAAGGGGTATAAGGCTTTTGCTTTAGATATAATTAAGATGGGTCTTTTTTTTTAGTGGTACAGACACTGTACACAAACTAAGTGTAGAGCAGATGAATCTGAGTGAAGTTGATGACTTCTCTCTGAATCATTTTGCTGAGAATAGTTTACGTTTCTCTGTTTCCTGAGTGGTTTCTTCTGTTGAGTGCGTCCCAAAACATGACCTAATTTTGGAAGATGTCCTCATCAGAAGATGTCCTCATTAGAAGGATCCCCACAGATGCTGAGGTGTCCCTGTCTGACAAAGTGAAGAAACCATTCAGATGAAATATTAAAGCTTCCCTGGGATTTAATTTACACAGAAACATGCACAAACAAGCTGCAGCTACACTGTATGCCTGTGTGTGTCACACCTCTAAAATGAGAAAGAGCAATCAAAATGGGGCTCTGCACGCCTCAAATCCTAAATGGTTTCCAGCACGCTGGGTGCTGTTTTTGATCAAATCCAAACTAGTTTAAAAGCCATCTGATGGATGTAGGCTTTTCAACTCTGCTAGCCATCTGTGTCCTGCAGCTCTCTCGGAACTGCAGGTTTTGTGGTGTGTGTATAAAAACCTCAATGGTAACCATACTACTGCAATGTCAAATTTGAGATATTAATGATCAGTTTCACATGCTTGGGAGTTATTCTTTCAATTCAGTTTGATCTGAATTCACTATTTGCAAAGTCTATGAACCAGTAATAAAGGATTTTTAAAGCACTATAATGTAGTCATTAGCATGAAAAGGTTTTCAGTGTTATTTTTGTCAACAACTTACATATAAAAATCACCACAAAATATTGCAATACCTTTGTGTGCATCAGACCTAAGATCAAAGAGAGTACAATTTTAATGCATTTCAAAGTAGTTGCACTGAATAGGATTTGTACTGTTGGTAGTAGTATTTTGCTTGCCATCAAAGTAATTGTAATATTTACATTCATATCAGTAACAAAAAGGGAAATTAAAAACAAGAAGCAGGAGCAGATCAGTACGGAGATATAGATTAGGTTCACCCTCAGCTTTGTGATTTTGCAGAAACCAATGAACACAATTATTTTCAACAGACATAAGTTAAGGATGTGAATTTATTCAAATATTTAAGTGAATTGTGTGGTATGAATAGTATTGCATGACAGTATACAAGTACAGTTTGTGTACCTCCATAATGTAACAGTATTCAATCTGTGTCTTCATAATAAAATGACCACAAATCAAAATTCCAGAGTGCTCAGTCACAAAGGCAAAAAACAGATGAAAAATGCTGCACTGATGAAGAGAAACTGGCTCAGTTTGAGTTTGATGTTTATCCCTTGTGGATCTTAAGCACAACCAGTCTTTGTAGTCAGGCCATATACAATCCATCGACTCTATGATGAAACAACTTCTACCCTATATGCTGGTAATGGTAGTGGGTTGACAGAGCCACAGAATCATAGAGTGGCCACTGCTTTAAAAGTCCTTCAGCCACCACTGGAAGCTCAGAGCTGGCCTCTCATGGGAGGGTTGCTGCTGTTGTAGCTGATGTGTGAAATTCTCCCACTTCAAGAGTAATCATACCATATGCCTACAGACACTGCATCAGCTACCAACATAGCAGCAGCATGTCATTTGATGGCCCTTGCTGGTAATGGTTTCACAACAAAGAAGGTTAAATAGAATCGCCAAACAGAAAGTAATGCAATACTTATGTAAATTAGAGCTTAAATATGATGAGAGAACATCTCCCCGTCTGCTCCTCTTATCAGCATAAAACTTTCTGTTTTGGTTTTAAAGAGAAGAGTCCCCCAACATTGTTTTTCATAAACAAGTATACTACAAACAAGTGCATGCTCTGCATAAACATGAGGCTTCAACATCAGCTCCGGGGACAGTCTTGCACACTGGTCATGTATGCTCTTGACAACCTCAGACTGAGAGCGGGTTACTCCGGTTCCATTACCATCCTGGCATCTCTATTCTCACACCATCTGACAAGCAGGATGGAAAGCTCCAGCACTCAGCACTGCAGGGCCAGGCGGGGAAGGAAAGTGCTGCTCCGCGGTGGGGGGAGAGTGACAGCGGGCCGCTCAGAGCACTGCAGGGGATACGGAGCTGGGAAGAAGGTGTGTGTGTGTGTGTGTGTGTGTGTGTGTGTGTGTGTGAGAGAGAGAGACAGAGAAAGAGCGTGAGAAAGACAGACAGCAAGATGGTAGGAAGGAACGAGAGGGTGCTTGTGGCCAGTAACATCAAAGTACCAAGACTGTTTAAAGCATCTCCGATGTGCTGTAAAGATGGCACATACAGACAATATTTGCCATCTTTACAGCACATCGGAGATGCTGCTTTGAGAATGGGGAAATCTGAATTATATGTTTAAGGATCCCACTACTAGAGAAGACTGTAGTTTGCATAATCATGTAACGCCCATAAGAGGAAAGAAAGAAAAATATGTCATTCACCTTTCTTAATTAGTGTCTTACATGCTTCCCAGTATGGATAAATCTTCACCTCACAATTTAAATACAGTGCCAACAGTCAGTGGCAGTGCAATTATGACCTTTATCTATTCACAATCCTAATCATACCGTAGTAATCTGAGGGTTCCATATTGGAACCCTCAGATTCCAATATGCTTTTATTTTAGGCATTATGACTCTTAAGTCAAATAAATCCTTTCCTCTTTGGAGAAAGACTGTACAGTTCTGTACCAAATTCTGTTTGTAACTAAGACAAAATTCAAAGTACAACTAACTACAGTTGGCGTACATGTTCATATTGAGGGGCTTCTACAGTACGTACTTTAACCAAATGACCTCTGAAGGAGGTGACCAATTAGTTTGAGTTTTATTTTTAGTCTGTTTCAATATTTATAACATTTTGAAATATTACAGAAAGAGAAATATTCTGTCTGTACAATAACAGTGTCAGTTTCAAAGAGAACAGATGTCACATTTATAGTTCATCACTGCTATTTGGATCAATGACGCGTAAACGCCGGTAACTTGAAGAGATGGTGGACTGAGTAGGAACTTGGAATTTGTGAAAATGTTACTGCAGCAATATTTAAGTAACCTTTAACCTTGAAGTTACCTGTGAGTTTGTATTTTGAGATTGAGTGAAAAGACTATGTTATCCACATTTCAAACATGTTTCACTGTGAGAGTAGGCACTCTTATGGAGAATGATAGATTTCTTAAAGTATTACATATGTGTGTATAAGTAGCAGCTGAATTGGCACTTAAAAAGCACATTATATATTTTTTACTGATATATAAACCAGGCCAATTTAATAAGGGAAATAAGGGAAAAAGTCTCTTGTCAGTATCAAAGTGTAATTGTTTTCATAAAATATTGCAATTTCATTCTTAAAATAACTATCAAGGCACACAAGTTTGGCCCCACAGAAAGGCAAACAAGTCATAAAACTAATTCAATCAAATAAAACCAAGGAACAACAGAGTTATATCGCTCTTTCTTCATCCTCCCACAAATTCAACAAAACTTTCTCCTCTTGTTTCAACTCCAGCCTTGGATCTAAAGTGCTTGACCTAAAAATGATGAAGCAGTAAAACTGCTGTTCATCCATCACTGATTTCCTCTAAAAGAACCAAAAACAGAAAAAGAGAACTCCTTTCTAACCTAACAATAAGGCAGTATGGCTGCACTGTATAATCTACAGGAGGGACACATGGTGTCTTTGGTGGGCGAATTAAAAACAGACTTCGCTTCACTGGAGGTAAAAATGGATAAAGTCGAGAACATTAATGCTGACCCTGCAATCTCTTGAATCAAATGCAGAGTGCAAGGAATCAACTTTAACCACTTTAACTAATGACACTACTAAGCTTGAACCTGGAAACATGGAGCTATCAAGTACGAGATCATGTCCACATCATCACTGGAATCAGTTCAGTTGTGTGGAACGAGTTGAGGATCACTGTCAGCCTTCGTCTACAAGCTGATGGTTGATGCTTTGGTGCAAAGATATATTTACAAGTCTTTCGGTGTGTGACCTGCTCAAAGTTCTCACGGCTGAACCAAAACCAGAGGTGATACAAATCATAATTGAACAATTATAGAGATGGTTGTCTGTGATGCTTGCAAATAGAACAAAAGCCAACAGTAGCAAGCAACCTGGTGCAGATGCACAATGATTAGCCTGGAGGTTGGTGAGGATAACAAGTTCAATAGTGGTAAAAGGATAAAGGACATATAATATTTAAAAAAAAAAAACAAGTTTCCAAATATGATGAATGCTACATTCTTTTGTTTTAAATATGCAGGTTTATTAAATGAAGATTTATGCATCACTAAATTAGTATTGCCCACATATCTGACCTTTTAATATAAACCTAAAACCTAACATTTTTTACATTTTGTTTCCCATCAAGTTGGCATCAACATTTGACTAAATTATCAAATAACAGGTTACAAAAATCAGCTACCTACTACCATATAAAACAGTTTTATATCTATGGGTACCCCTCACTCTAAACTATGGGCCCACTGGTGGGCCTCAGAGCGCCATCCAGTGGACGGTGGAAGTACTGCCCAATGGTCGGATTAAAAATAAAAATGTTGGGTTTTTTTTGGTAATATACAAGGCTAGTTGTTTAATATCAAATTGTGCTCAAGAACGAAATGCTCAAATTAAAATGCATAATTTCTATGACCAGTTATGTTTGAACATCACTACGTCAATCAGGACTCATCGTAGAGACAAACGTGTTTAGCCACTGTAAGCTAGCAAGCTAACGATACCTTGGATGCAGTGACACAAAATGTATGGGTTTCTGAAACAAATAAGTGATGTGGGAGACAACCCAGTGCCAGTAAACGCTCTTTGGTGAGGAAATATGACCCTAAATACATTCAATTTGGCAATGGAGTCATGAGTAGTTGGTGCAACCCAACAATGCTGTACACTGAGTCATACAGTGCAGGAGGCTTGAGGCCACCAAAAAGTAATCTAGTAAAAATTTGTTCCAAACAAGTGACCAGATGCAGATGGATTTATCTATTCTTTGTATGTTTGCACTACACAATCTCTTCGCATGTACATTTTAAAAGTAACGATGGCGATGGAAGCATAAAAAAGACTTCTGGGTGTTGAAAGAAATATGAATTGGAAAAATTGTTACAGATAAGGTCAATTAGCCACGCTGTAAAAACTATATGACAAATATGTTCAATCCCTGTTAAAAGACTCAATTTTCAAGCACTGCCAAGCTTTATTTCCAGAAAGGTATACTGCAGGGCTGCCTGCAGTATCAGTCACCAGTGTCGCAGTCACGTTCTGTACATGTTTTCAGCTCACATCAACCTCATCTGTTAGAGAAAGGTTATCTGTCCCCCTGTTGAGCAGAGGGAGTGACGTGTGATAGACTGTGAGGCGTCTCTGAGCCTACACGCAGGAATGTGGTCAAATCAGTCAACCTGTTTCCATCAACGGGATAATTAATAGTGTCAGAGACATCTCTGGTATCCTCTGCGTTCTCGACTGTCACACAAAGTCGCCTTTGACAACCATATTGCCATGTGCCTAGCAGCAATGTCGACTGGTGTTTTACAATTTAGACGTTATCAGCTTGACGCAGTGACACGGAAAAGGTCACAATATCACTGCAACAACGTGTTGGTCAAGAGCATATTATCTCCCATGTAGAGTTGACTCAAAGCAAAGAAAATGTAATCCTTAAAAGGTAATAGCTTTCAATAATCACCTTGTGAACTTCACCCTCCACCTGAATTTGAAATGCATCCCCTGATTTCTGAATCTTGGCCTCGTTGACAGCTTAAATTTACTCCTACAAGATGAATGGTGTTTAACTTCAGAAGAGCTGAAATATCCCCTGGATACTCCTACACTGGTTTATGACGTTCTAGGGTTTTTTTTCGTGATGAAGTGCAGTATTTTACCTTTTGTTGTACCCACTTTCACTCAACCTGCCTGAATCTACGCCTACTTCAGTCAGTGATTTCCTGCTCAGAGCTGGAATGACTGTCAACAAGCACCCTGAGAGTGGGTTTGTGTCAACTCCTTGCTGTGAGTTGTTTGGGACCAGATTTAAGTTAGTTTTATATAGCTTACATTTTCTCAACTACTAGCAGCAGGCTATTTGAATCGTTCTTTCTTTCGGTCAGTAATTACAAATATTAATTACTGAGTCGTGTTTGATTTGTGCATTATTGGAGCTAGAAAAAAATCGTGGGTGAAAATTCAGCATCTCATCTTTGTGTAATTTCTCCCCGTCTGGTGTTCTTTTCAATATGCAAACGTGTCTCCTCGTTTCTCCCACTCACGTCGCTTCCTTTGTGTTTTCCAGCGAGGATGTGAGAGAGAAAAGCAAGAGACAGGAGGACGGAGGACCCACAGCAGCCAAATGAGAAATCCATGGTTACGTAGCGTCGGTCTCAAGCTGCATCCGTAAGAGTGCGTGTCACATACTGAACATCCGTGCACAAAAGTTAGCCTTGAGGACATAGCTATTCGATCCAGAGAAGCTGTTAAACAAAGTAGAAAACTAAGAGTTTACAGCCATACTGGCGGCTCTCTGTTACACTGTACTAAGGCACTGCGGTGCTTTGAGGACAAAGCACATCAAAATGACAGTGACCAGACCCGGTTTGTCCAGTTTTGTCAAGGGTTCCAGCTGGGTGTCCCGTGTACTGACAAACATCTGTAAAACCCTAACATGACCTAGTTCTCAACAGTCACTACCAAATTGTTCATTTAAAATAATGATATTAATATTCTTGTTCTTATTCTTGATTACCAAAATGATTGCAATTCATCTCGAGGTGGAAATGATGTGTTTATTAAATTTCATGACAGTATCCACCTCATGGTGGTCACTGAAGGAAAAGTCAGGGAATGACCAACGTCAGTAGGCGTCATCTCAGGAACCATAAAAGTACCAATTTCTGTGTCAATCCCACAATGAGTGAATACTTTATATTCCTTGTGGCACTATAGAAAAAAGTCATTACTATGTATCCTCTGCATAGATATTTGTATTAGATTGTATTGCAATTCATCTCAGCAACAAAATGCTGCCTGAACAGTCGCTGTGAGCATTTCCATCTGTTATCTGTTAAAACACATGCACTCATTACAGGAGAGAATTCTGTTTGTGTTAAAGAAAGGGAAGATTAATATATCATAATATAAATTTTAATTAGAAAGCTGACTGGGAACACCATATGTTCCTGGTTTGCAAACATTACGGCGGTGGATGTGGGTAATATGCGCCTCTCTGACGCATGCTTGCATTACAAATCAGTGCAATGGAGTTTTGACCGGCTGTCTGTTCATACTGTATTACACTTTTGTACATGCTATTATATTGTAGGAAAGACTTGTTGCTTGTAGAAAACCGCTGTCATAACTTTGTGATGTATTTGATGATCTGAATCAATTGTGAAAGGTTCTAATTCATTCTAATTCAGTGACGACTCATTTACTGTCACCTTTCTGAATTTCATCCTTTTTATTTGCGCTTTTGAAATGAATCATTTAAACAGAGAGGATTTACTGGATACTCTGGCAAACAATAATTCACACCTGACTAGACAGCCTCCTGAGTGGTGACAAGATGGCATTGCATTTTATTGAACCAATACAGCTGGAATTAGATACATTAGTATGTAACATCGTCTCTGTAGAAATGTGTGTTGCCTGTTTTGTGCTCATATTAAGAGCATTCATCTCATCAAAATCCATTTTGATGTCACAGAGAAACTTGAAGGTAAAGTCACTTTTTCACATCTTCAAACTGCAGTAAAGATGATTGGACATCAAGTGTCGTGTTTGGGAGGTTGTTTCAAATGTCGTAGACCAAGCAGGTAACATCAACAAGTACAATTTATTTACTGGAGTGAAAAAAGTTAGGCAGCCTTTGGCATTGCCGACCGAAGAGGTGTAACCAGACAAACTCAATAAACAGTTCTCAGTAGCAGAGTCAGTGGTGTAAGGCAGTTGCTATGGACCCCAGCACTATTATGACGAGCCCCATAGTGCAAGCCAGTTATGAAGCATACACATCCACAAACATCATTGTACCGTTAAAGATGAAATGGAGACTTGATATTAACAAATATCAACGTATTACCCGGCAATCATCACTTTGTATCTGTATATGGCACAAAAATAACAAAGAAAATAACAAATTATTTATTTATTGAATAGTTTTATTGTTTTTTTTGGGCTTTTCCAGGGCATAGCCATACATTACCCTACTACTTAAATATTAATGCACCTTTGAACTCAGGTGTATTTCCAAGGTGGCTAACTGAATCCGACACATTGCTGGTTATTGCTAGAAAGGATCCGTCTTGTATAAATATGACAAAAGTGGGTTATTACAGAGCTTTAACTGACCTCTCAGCCGGTCCCCGCTGGGAACCAACACTACGCTGCTGGAGGCCCGGGCCATATTGCTGGGCCTGCCAGAGGGGAGGGAGGCACAGGAGGACCAGAACCAGGACTGTCAGGGCAGACTGTCAGGGCTTACAGCACTGCTGCAGTAAAAAAGAGAGGTTTTCAAAAGGGAATCTGCTGCTCAGAAACACCACAGCGACTGCCAAATTCAACGCAGGATTAAAGTTCCTTGTTCCCAACTACATATTATCATGTGTGTGCTGTCTTTCTGCAGCGCCCCTGCCCTTGTGCTAACTTGTTATTGTAAATATTTCTCTCCATTTACTGCAGTTTGTGTATCACTTTTTTGGGGCCAGTCACGCTCCGCATTCCGCACACAAATGCAGTTATCAACATTTTTCATGATGACTTCTTTCAGAGAAAGGAGAGATAAGGCTTGGATATTTCTGTTATTTGTTAATCGGACTGAGGCAGCCTCTCTCCCTCTCTTCTTGTCCTCAGAGGAAGAGAGAAGGGTGAGACAGAGTCAATAGCATCTGCAGGTTGCTTTACTGTGGTGTTGCTAATTAGTTGATCCTGATGGTTGTCATTAATCTGCTACTGGCATCATTTACAGTCAGCATGCTGCATTGCTCTATAGCCCGCCAGTGACTGTGGGCCGCACCACACACCCGACACTCTAAATGCAAATTTCCCAAAGGAAAGCTATGCTGGGAGCCACAGTATAACTGATCACATTTGTGTACAGGGCTTTGCTTTGCTGTTTGGCTGTGAGGGTCATCGTATTTTCCTTTTTATCGCTGTGCAAAATATGAGAACAGTGACACATTTTTTATTGTTTTGGCACTTTACTCTAGCATTTTGGATTTCAAATTAAGCAGCTACCATGAGGTTAAAGTGCTGACTCCCCAATTGAGTTTGAGGGTGTTTACATCCACATAAGATGATATAAGTGGGGGAATTGTGGTGTTTTTTTTCTCCACAGCAACTTAAGTTTAGATGGAACAAGTTGTAGTAACAAAATTGAAGGCATCATATTTAATAAAATCATTTACAGTCAGTGACTTTCTGACTATACTGTATGGAAATACTCGTGGTGAGTCTCAATGTCATGCTGCATTCAAACTGTACATGGCAAATACAATACAAGACATCGTCAATCAAAGCGCAATCTTAAAACAATTCAACTTCATACAGACCGAGACAAAAGCCTTTCTAAATATGTATAATACTTTTTTTTTTTCTTCTTTCTGAAGCTGTCTCATTTGCATTTTATTTTACATTTTTAGATTGAAGATTGAGATTGATTAATTCTTGACCTTTCAAACAGCAGTTAACTCTCCCCCACAAGATCCATTAGTAGCTGAGGCTGAGATCCTGTCGCATTTCTTCCTCAGCAGACAGACAGACAGACAGACAGACAGACAGACAGACAGACAGACAGACAGACAGACAGACAGCAGAACACGCTGGGTAGCCATCATGCACAAAGCATATTATCATTGTTCGGAATGCGAGTCATTGTCAATGGCATGTCCACAGACGAGTCACCAGGTATCTACACAACCAGTTGCCAGACTAACTCAAGATCTAAGCATCCTATTTACCTTTGTTCACCCCGTGCAACCTCTGTGCTGAAAACCCCTGCTGCAGAATTTGAGAAAGTCTTTCTTTGAGTTGAAGTAATGCTTCATTACATGAAGGCAGTCTTTCAGTATCTCATCTTACTTAGTTGTATTTTTAACAGGTGTTTCATGTGTTATATCCTGCTTGCTTCACTTACTTATAAAACTTATTACAGTAAAAAAAAAAAGTTTCAGTCACTATGAGCCAATTTTGTATTGCAAAATTGGCTGTTTTTGCCAAGACAATGTCAGGCAACACTTTGCTGAAATTCAGTGCCAGAAATTTTTGAGACTTACAAGATATCCCCAGGCGCCTGTCATGGGCAGCCCACTGCTCCCTGATACAGGGATGGGTCAAATGCAGAGAGAAATTTCCCCCTTAACGGGATAAATATAGTATAATAAAAAATAAAAAAAACATTTCTTCATTATGTTCATACAAAACATAATCCTGCTGGCATTACTGCAGAATTAATTTGCTTTTGCAATTAGTTAATGCATTTTCTAGGAGTCAGGGTTGCAATACAGATGTGAACACTCAAAAACTTAAAGCTGAAAGCCAACTTAACTTTCATTGTCAACGTTTGATTTTGAATGCAATGTGCTGAGGAGAGAAAAAAGATTTAAAAATTATAATTGTCCAAATACTTCCTGACTGCACTGCCCACAATGTAACACTTTGGGTACATTCAATGTCAGATGACAAAACTAAAAATGCAATGTAAATGTTTCACTCCAAACTCAAAATTTCGATGCATTGATAGGACTGCAGACAGCAATTTCTATGAAATATTTGCAGAAATTGCAGGCAAAATTTGGCATTGACAATTTGGTACCAGCTGGTGTAGACACAATGTCTGTGTGGCGTGGACCTTGTCAGAACTGATGACAGTTAGGGTTGACAAGTTCCTAGAATCAGCCTGAAAGTGCAACAGCATCTGTGACTTCCTGTGTCTGTGGAGAATTTGTCATGGGTGATTACTTACTTTCAGCATTAACAGACATCACTGCCCCCCCCAATGGCGTTATAAGCTTCCTTTGATGCAAATATTCACTGAGCACATGAAGGAAATCCATTTTCTCTCACACAGACCCCATACTGACACATCTCGAAAAACTACAGAGACTTGCTCTTCCTAGGAGAGACTCAGTTCAGGAAGGAGAGGGGAGCAGACAGACATGACCTTCTTTCTCGACTCCGCTTTGCTGTAGCCTGGAGATCCTGTCAACATAAACTATAACAAACATATTGGTAGCTTCAATCCAACTTGTTTTTGTCACCACACTGAAAAATATGCACATCAGTGGGAGGGTTCAACTGGAACTGCAATGTAAGTTGATTCCGGTGACTCTTTCAAAACCGTGTAATTCCAAATCCTTCTGAAAATTGATCTCTAAATGGTGACTGCAGCTGTCACGTTGAAGAAATACCTTGGAAAAATATCTACAAGTTAATATTGTGAGGCATTTTACATTTGACTCTGACATGAAAAAACAACGTGATCAGATTGGCTTTTAGAGCAGGTCTTTGGAAAAACAATAGTCGTGACAGCTGTTTTTTGGCAAGTGTTTTCTATCCGTAAACACAAAACACAAAACATGATTCGATTTTTGTTGTTAGCTGACTTCCACAATAAATCAATTCAAAAGCTCTTTTTTTCTTACAGTACCTGTACTGCATTGCAATGACGTTGAATCTAATCTAATTAATGCTAAATATGAAGCAACAACCAGTTTACCTGGCTTAACTTAGTTTAGTTTAGTTAAATTTATTGTATATATCTATCTCAATTAGCTGTGCCCTAAACCACAGGTTATCTTCCTGAGGTCCACATTTAAAAACATATATTAAACATTTCAAATGTGTTGATTTATGTGGATTGTAAACATACATTAACCATTACAGACAACACAAAAAGACATATATTAGATAATGAGAGTAAACTCGTACACTAATATGTGTTTGTGTGTACGTATAACTAGGAATCCCCATTGGAAGCGAGACGTGAGCGAGACGTGAGAGCCCTGTAAGCATTCTGTCATTCAATCCACACTGACTCCGTCTTCAGCCGTCTGTCGCAGCAGCTCCTGGGCTGAGATGACTGACAGCAGAAATTTGTTGAACCAAAATAGTTTTCATGTCAGCTCCATGGGAAGAAATCAACAGTGTTTATGTATTGATTCATTGATTTTAGTCCCCCGCCCCCCGAAGCGATTGAGGGGAATATTCCTGTTGTGAAACAGTCATTCTCACAGACAGAGTAGGAGCCTCGTTCACTCAATGTAGATACAGTAAATAAGTTCAAAACACAGATACAGCAGGATATTTGTGTGATTTAAACAGCATGTCTATGCAGACAAAAACAGACTTGAAGCCTAATAAATGCAGGAGGGTCTCGGAGTCTGTGTGGATGGATACATTTAATAAAATAGAAGAGCCACAACAGAAGCAGTTTAACTTTATGTTTAGGCAACAAAACTACTTGGTTAGTTTTAGTAAAGAAAACATCATGGTCTTATGGGACACGGACAAATAAAAGTCTTGTGTTTTACCCATTACTCCTCAACCTCCTCTCTATGTGGACTTCAATCAAAACGTTCTTCTGTTGAACCTGGGAATTCATGTGTCCACCACAAGAAAGGATCATAATTGACCTATATTGGCTTTTTTAACACGTCTTATAATCACACTTTGTAGGTTTGTAGGCAATCCAGATACCTCCATGACATGTAATCTGCATTTATCACCAATGTTTTAGTGGTAAATTGTTGGTTAAAATGGGATACAAAAGTGGGCTTAGGCAGCTCCCCTGAGGAACTCCATTTCATAGACACAGTATCTGAGGAACATCTATTAAAAAAGACACTCTAAGACTATCTATTTACCAGATAGCTTTCTAACCGGGCAGCTACCGATGGTTTAAATCCAGAACACGCTAGCTTTTCAAGAAGAATCTTGGGGTCAGTCACTTTAAATGCTGCCGTAACAGGACTGCTCCACAAATCATTTTGTTGTCCAGATGTCTGTACCATTTATCCGTTATAATAATAATAATAATAATAATAATAACAATAATCTTAAACATTATGTAAAGTGTACAATCGGATTGTATGGGTGAGGATGAGAGCACCAGGCAGAGCTGCATTCATTATTAGCTCCTGAGGACATGTAAGGTAGATGTGCTTCTGCTGTGGGGCCTCTGCAGCAGCTATGAGGGATCGTTTGTAGAGCTACATGGTTTATGGTTTATAGAGTTTGTGAATTTGTACCTGTAGTATGCCAGAACAGGACCTAACATGCAGCAGCTGTGTAGCAGCTGGTGTAGCTCAACCAATAACATTTGTTCTGTTTGGAAATGCAATAATCCCTCTTTAACTAAATATGTGTTATGCTTACCTAGTTAGGAATCTACCAACATGAACAATGTTTTTGTAACGCAGATATGTATACTAAAGCATTTCACACTGTGCCATCTTGTAATTATTTTTACAGAACAAACCTAAAGTTACATGTTCACAGTCTGACAGGTTGATGGGAGCAGGAGATGCTTTCTTTAATTGTTTCCCAGGAGTTTGAAGTGTTTTGTACACAGATTTTGGGCTCCTGGGGCCAGATACATAAAACTCTGTAGATGCATTATTAAAAAAGACAGAAATGCACATACACATTCGTTTTTGTCAGATTTGTAAAGCTGTGTGTATACATGGTTTTGTTTTCTAGATGTCAATCATTGTGGAGCTAGGCTCACAAGTCATATTTTGTCTACAAAAGTTACACACACTTCACTACTCATTAGAACTGTCGGTGAAAAGAACTGCAAGAAGAAGCGCAATTTTACCTACCAAGACACATCAGCGAGCTTCTCCAACAATGTCAGAGCAGCTGTCATTACAAACGACCATTATGCACGACTGTGGCTATTTACAGCACCTGTACCATTAATTCATCTCATGTAGTAGTAAACCAATATCAATGGTGATATCTCAATCAACGTCATTACAGTAAATTGTATGTCTCATATCAAAAGAGACTTTACAAAGTGCTTCACAAAAAAAAAAGGAAATGACAAGAATGTTAAAAAAAAAGCGATGCCCCTAATTACACTGAAAAAAAGAAAATTGTTACCAATCTATTAATACCAGTGCCTGCTTTTTGTGTGTATGCATGGTTTGTTTGTGGTGGCTTTTGTGGGGAATGTTGTCAAAAACCAAAAAATAATTATTAAAATAGAAAATATCACCTTGTCTGGATAAAAACAGAGGCATGCCTTGTTTCTTCCCAACTTTTTTTTTTTATCAACTGTCAAATTAAGTGGCTTTAAGTGTTGTGATTTAATAAGGAAAGAATTAAGGATATTACTAATGTCATCAGTTATGCTATCTAAATGACTGACAGCAGCTGCTGTTGCAGTTGCCTGGTGACAGTAAAAGAATGCTGCCAGAGTTCCTTCCTGAGCCAGGTTTCTCAAAATAAAAGCAGTGAATAAAAGCCCCTCTAATTTTCAAAGTACACCCTACATGATCCTGCTCTAAGAATCACTCTAATGCATTTACACTTAAAATATCTTGAGGTTATTAATAAATCTCATTTGGCAGCATTCACCACTTGTCATAGCCTATTTATGTTTGAACTGCAGTTTATTAGAAATACTAGAGATTTTGAAACCACAAAAGCACAATGTGTTTATTAAAAATATCAGTAAATGAGAGCTTTTCATACTGAAAGGTATGCTAATGGTGCATGTAGTATACAAGAATGTATTGCATTGCAAAACTAGAGATCATCTTGCGATGGGATCAAACCAGCCGCAACGCCAAATCGGGGCACAAACTGTGTTTCAGTAGGTGTCACCAGCACCACATTTTGCCTGGTGACACACCCACTGACTCGCATGAAAATAATACTGTCGCAGCTGCACAAAGCAGCAGCCTGTTATGTCTTTTTGATAGTTATAGGTTTCAGCTATCTTGCCAGCATCAAAAACAACAATATGTATTTTGGTGCTATTTTGAAACAATGCAGGAAAGCAACAAGATGATTATAATTGAGAACTACAGTCTTCTGATTTTCCCTGTTGTTTTGTTGTTTTAGTTTCAGTTAATTGATTTTATTGTCACCTAAAATATGTGTAAACCACCCATTTAAACCTCTGAGTCTAGTGTTTATTCAGACGACAAACATGCTTTTTCATTCTCAATATAACCGCTCACAGTTCATAAAGCCCTCTTGGATGCCCTTGAGCTTGATCAGTACCTTTGATTGCTCCACTGGTTTGAGGACATGGGGATCACACAAATTAAATTCAGCCATGTGGTAAGACAAAGGCTGACACCATTTCATTTCAGCGGGTCGCTAATGCCACCTTTCAGGACCCATGTTCCATCTCAGAGCGTTGTCTGCGCTCGTGGGATGCAAAGTCACCTCCGCTTACAGGTTCCACTGAACAAACGTCTCCCCAGATAGTGAGCAACACCTTGGAAATGTAATTAACCATCAAGAAGACTGAATGTGAAATTGCTTGTGAGAACTCTGCTGTTGACTCAATTGCATAAGTGTAAATCCTGAATGTGTAATTATTTTCTCATTATGTCAACTATGGAAAAATCTAGAAGTTGGATTGTGACTGACACGCTTGACCTACAGCATCATCCAACTATGTTTCCGAGGTTTATTTACTACTATGTCTAATATACTTTGGAGGAAACTTTGGAATCGTTGCCAGGATTTTATGTTCACTGGCGACTCGTTTCCAGCCCAGGAAGTATTTTGTTCTTGTATCCCACAGAACTTGTAGGGTTGTGGTCGGGGTGGAAGGTGGGTGTCCTGCCTGTATTCTGTGTGTGGTTATTGGATTAAACTACTACAACACTTTGGTTACGGTTAGGAAAAGCTTCTGCCTTTGGTAATTCTGTCTTGTACTTCACTCCTGACTATGAGCAATTTTTTCTGTAACATTAAAGGTGCTAACAGAGCTACAGAGCCAACAGAGTGTTTACCTGAGGGGGGAACCTGAGGGTTGGAGTTACACTTCCCAGAGACACCGCGGGTCGGAACGGCTTAATCGGCGCTAACCGCCGTATGAACACAGTCAAGAGCGATGGCGATTAGCTATGGGGCACACACACACACACACACACACACACACTAACATGCACACGTGGCCAGATGAGCTACATGGACAAAGCGCAGAGAAGCTCAGAACACACACAGAGTGAGAACAACTTCCTTCTCTGCTCAAACATTACTCCACTATATTCTTACATTACAAATAGTTGTTTACTGCTATATTAATGCTCAAAATTAATACAGCACCTTTAACCAAGTGCTTTAAGAGCCCTGAAGATAACCATGAATATATGAATCATGCTTTATTTGACATAAGCAGATATGGTCGAGAAAACAAATTAAATGTGTGTCAGTGAATGTTTTACAAATGCATTCCGTATAAACAGTTTCCGACTTAGCAGGTAGGGACGCCCTGCCCTGGTGACCTATAGGATTTAAGCCGTGAAGCATGAACAACAAAGTCTCCAAGTTCATGTCCGACTGGAGACCTTTGTTGCATGTTGTTCCATATCGCTCTCTCTGGCCTCATTTGCAGTCAACTCATCAGTGCAATCTTTCGAATAAAGAAAAGATTTGCTGCCGTTATCTTTCTTTGGAAAAAGTTCTTCCTGTTAGAAATCAATATGCTAACGTACATTTTTAAGAGAAGGGATTGTACTATCCAATGGCGGATTGCAACAAAGTATATTTACTCGAGTACTGTAAAAAGTACAAATTTTAGATTGTTTTACTTGAATATTTCAACTTCGCATATTTGACAGCTTTAGTTACTGGGTACTTTACACATTAAACTGTTACTCACAAAACTACTACTAAATATGATGTTTTGTTACACATTTAATTACAATACAGTATATAAAGTGGTTGAAATTAGCTCAACTATTGTAAAATGCTGCCAATAAACACATAAATCCAACACTATGAAAGATTTCATTCTACATAATGCATATTTTTGTTGACAATATTTCTTAGTTGCTTGTATTCAAAAATATTTTCATATTATATTTAGTCGTTGTATTTTGTAGTTTTTCTACTTTTACTAAATTAAGTACCTAAATTCATCTTCATATACTGGTCGTGTCACGTAAAAATTCAAAAGCAAGTCAGTTCCCTTTGGAGGGTATTTTGCTCTCATATTCAAGACTGTGTCTGAACTACTACAATTATCTCCAGAAACTTGTGTTAGCTTTATGTTATGGCCTCACTATTTGACACGTACATATTTCATTATGACTCATTATTATACAGTGTGATCATTCAGGCCCTCCTCGGCCGCCGGGTTTAGCTCTAGAGCTTTGTTCTGCGTCATTTTTAATGGTGATCCTGGACTGCAGTCCTTCTTTTCGACTGCTCCACAAACCATTGCTCTCTCCTGAGGTTTTAGTTTTCTCTCCACTGCTCCCACCCTCTGCCTTATCAATGGGACGCAGCTGAAGTAAACATTGCGTCTTGCATATAATTCTATGGCAATCCCCACCAGCAGTGATAAGCTTAGGGAGCTGATGTAGCTCACGAGCTAACTTTTTGATTCACTTCACTGGAGGATGCCTAACAGGATATGTCTCTGCAAAGCTTACTGTATGTCCAGTCATTTCCACAGCATTTATAATTCATGAAGTAAACACTTTTTTTTTTTCCAACACTTGCGCTCCATCCCATGTGAATGAGCTGAAGCCTAACTCCCCAGTTTTCATTGAAAATTGCAAATCAGAGCTTAGCTGTAGTACGGACGCATTTTGAGCAGGTGGAGCCGAAAGAGCTCCTTGTCGGTGGCTTCGCAGTTTAAAACTAATGTACCATGAAAACTACAGCAGGCTGAGAAGAAGGCTAAATAAAAGATTTTCATTATGATTTAATGGCTCCTTTCTGGTAAAACTATCCCTGCAGGTGTGAAGAGATGATGTGACTTTTAGAGGCATGTTCTTTCCTGGCTTTGTTTGAGTTAAAGTGATGTATGAAACAGGAAAATAGGCTATCAGTGCGAGCCATGCTTTAGTTCAATGCACTCTTGAGACAACATGCTGTTAGAAAGCACTCACATCAGGGCGCAAAAAAAACAGAAAGGCATTCAAGAAGCATTTGCGCCACATTGATACATTGAATTAGACATTAGAAGGTAATTCATTTTTGTTTATTTGGCCTTTCCAATTTTTTATTCATTACTCTGCAAAGAGACCATTTGGTGTCCATTTCCTCCGCAGTCTCATGTAATCATGTTTGGATGTGCTGCAGCAATTTAGCTGGCAATAACAAATGGCCTCAAGTATGATCTAATTTGACACCGGACTTTGCAGTGCTCGTGATTATGCCCAAGTTTTACCTTTCAAGATAAACAACAGCACTGACAAGAAGCTGGCACGTCTCCTGCAGACTTTTTCCTGTTCGAGCATTATTCAGTATATGGCAAGAGATCATCCGAGCAAAAGCCAGGATCTAGGATCAACCAAAGTTGCATAGTGCCGACAATAGTAGCAAGACATGGGGTGTAAACATGATTATTTCCTCTAAAGTTATGATGCATGAAGTTCATGAGTGGACTATTTGGGAGGCAAGATGACTGATAAATAGCTATACCTGCGTCATAAATAAAGTGTATTTTTAAACACTTAATTAGGTCCCGAGCAACCGACAACGTCGGGCCACGAAGGCCCTATTGAAATTTGAATACACATAGTACATCGGGCGCAAATTTGGGGGACTTGCCATACTCGAAAACTCAACCTAGGTTGCATATTTGTGTGTAAATAAATGTCTCTCTAGCGCCCCCTAGATTTTGGACCAGCGACGCCCCTCAGCCAGTATGTCTGATTTACTTGAAATTCAAAACACATGTCCACCTCCTCTAGATCTACAAAAAAGCCTCTCAGATCCACTCCGCCTACTTAGATTTTCCGCAATTTTGAATTTTGTGAAAAACACATTTTTGCAAACTTCTCCTACACGCTGATTTCGATTGATACCAAATTTGCTCTGAATCATTATTAGATCTGCATCATCAAAATGTATCAAAATCTTTTTGATATCTCTTTGCGTTTACAAGATATGGACCAATACACTTCATAGGGGTGTGGCTTATATATCAAAATACACAACTTCTCAACCATTTGTCCTAAAATCACCAAATTTGCAGTATATGTGCACATCGCATCCTGTAAGATACCCTGGCATTTTTATTTAATTCAACCACTAGGGGGGCGCTACAGTAAACCCGTCATGTTGTGCTTTTTTGTCACTTTTCGCAGTTTTCAGCCATTGTACTTTAACAAACTCCTCCTACAGAATTCATGGGATCAACCTCAAATTTGATCAGGATGCCTTTCAGGCCTTTGTGATGAAAAGTTATCAAATTGGTGAGTTTTCATGGAAGAACCTTGACATGGCGGCCATTTTGCCTCATTCGGCATGAACAATAAAGTTGTTATAACTCCAAGGTACATTATTCAATCTGCAAAAAATTACATGATGATTAGCATGATGCTAATTCAAGAATGAGCATATATCAATGTCAACATGTCCAATAACTCATAGCGCCACCTACTGGCAACAGGAAATGTCACATTTTATACTTTTATTTACTCCTCCTAGCCATTTGACCAGATCAGTCTCAAATTTAGCACCTGGCGGCCGGAACAACTGGCGGCTGGAGCACCAGGTGGCCGGAGCACCTGGCGGGTGAGACAAGTGATACAGTCACCATTGAGGGGTCTACGTGACGTGCGGTCACCAACGCGGGTGCGACAAGTGATACAGTCACCATCGATGGCGGCCGGAGCACCTGGGGGCCGGAGCCATCTCAATTTTTTTACAGCATGGCTTTAGGGATGGCAATGTTGGTCTGCCAGGTAAAAATGTTGCTTTCGCCAATACTTTCATAATGAACATGATAAACATCAAACCTGCTTAGTAGCATGTTAGCATTTGGGCTGTAGATTCTTCGTCTTAGTTCTTATTTGAAAAACGTTAAACCAATACGCCTTGCAAAATTTATTCAGATTAACAGCAGCATGGATCACACATGCACTACACAGTGATAGGATGTTGTTATCCTTCAAAACAGGAACATAAAACAGATGGAGCAGAAGAATTGTTATGTATAGAATGAGATACATGTATAAATCATTCATTCCACTCATAACCAAGCCACTATAATTTCTAATAGATGTATGTCTCTACATACTGATCTCGCCCTGTGTAGCATACCTTGGGGCATTACTGGTTGTAATGAAAAATCAGCACTTGCAGTCAAGGACTAATCCGTGACAGAGGTTTGGTTTGTTTCATGGCATTTCCATTCTTATTATTATTCATGTGTTTTTGTTATTCTTGTGTCCATTGTGCATTATTTAATTTTCCCCGGTGTACGATGCTACAAAGTGGATTTGTTGTTGAGCGTTGTACCTGATCTCGGAATGCATGATTGAATGCTACATGAGCACTTAGGGCAAATGGACGACAGCGTATAGAGAAGAACTGATTTGAAATTAAAAATTTAACATTCAGGAGGCATAAAAAATCTATGCAACCCATAGCAGTACGTGTGGCTACAGGCAGAGCGCCTGAACGAAAATCACCCGCCCCCACACAACCACACACTAATGTAAACGGAGAAGCATGTGCAGAGTTAAAGACTGAAGCAGCCCCAGAGGCTGCACTGAGGTCAAGCCTATTTAAAGAGCAGACAGCCTGACTCCTGTTGGAACCAAGCAGAGGAAATGACAGACTAACACATAGAAGACGAGAGAAGGAAACACACTGTAAGCAAAGAAGGAGACAGCAGTTGGTTTGAGCTGAACTCCTCTCCCTCACACAAGGAATCTCCTATTTGTGTTCTGTGAACACTGGTGTCTACACTGTCTTCCTGAGTACACACACATATGGACATGAGCACAGATGTGGTGAGCACGTGTGTGTGTGTGTGTGTGTGTGTGTGTGTGTGTGTGTGAGAATGTGTGGTGGGTATATGTGAGAGACAGAGGGTGGAAAATTGGAGTGAAGGCAAGTGAGTGTGAGTCAGAGTTTACACAGCGGTCAAATCGAAAAACGGTAATAATTCCTTCCCAGACATCGGGGTGTCGATATTTTATTTCCTTTATCTATGTGTGTGTGTGTGTGTGTGTGTGTGTGTGTGTGCGTGTGTGTCCCTGTTTGTATTTCTACTGTGGAAATACAAGCAGGCTCTTCAGTGCGGTCAAAGATCTTTACCAAATTTTGCTCAAGATAACATAGTGTTAAACAGCGTAACAGATTTAGTCGGATTGGCATGGATGTAGTCAAGCTGACAAACTATCTAACAAGCTTGCCAGCATTCACACACAATAAATGCCAGAGTATTGCAGCCGATTTGCCAAAAGGTTATCCGTCATCAGCAGTGAGGTTTCATGAATACGTGATGAAAATTGACAGTGGAAGTAATTTTAGCTTCAACTCTTCCGCTGCCCGAATGCTAGAAGCATCGACAGCATCTTAGTTCACTCGTCGCTTCCCAGAGTTCCTGGCAGGATGAACCTGATTTTACAGAAATACATGAAAGGACTACGGCCTCTGAACAGCACATTGTGTGGTGGTGACGTAATGTGTTAAGATTACGTGTGTGCACCACAAAAATAATGCCAATGGAAAATCAATTAGGATACTTTGTAATGGTGGACACACAAATTAAAGGCATGCAACACTCAGAGCTAATGACGTAGTATAAACAGTGATAAATACTGTATGTAGGAGTAGGACCGGAGGTGGATGGGTCGGAAAAAAAAAAACAGGAGATCACGTGTGTGTGTGTGTGTGTGTGTGTGTGTGTGTGTGTGTGTGTGTGTGTGTGTGTGTGTGTGTGTGTGTGTGTGTAAATGTGTATTAACACACTGCTATGTGTAGGTATGTTCCCACGTTAAGCACAATGTTGCCATGGAAAAAGGCTCAGTGTTCTCTGTTGTGATTTCTCCAAGTAGTTTACAAAATTACAAGTCGAACAGAAGTTTCTTTCATACATTCAGTCTTTTTTTACAATATGGCAGAACCAGCAGACAAACTGTCATCCTACCATTGGCTTTTTTGTTGTTGTTTTAATCAAATGGATATAACACATTTGTGCTCACAAATTTTCAAAAGAACTAACACTATGTGACAGCTAAAAAGCTGTAAATGGTTTGTTTAGAAAGGACCTGTACTGTGTTTTATTGTCTGTCATAACAGGAGTCCATGCAAATCATTTCGGGGCAATTTGCATCTGAGAAATAAAACAGTATTTACATGTCAGCTGCCAGACAGCCATGAAGACTGCAGCTCTTTCATTCTTTTGAGAAAGCACAAAAACTAAACAAGGGGGCTGATGTGTTACATTTTTTTAGTCTTCCAACTATAGCACATTACTCACAGCTGTTTACACTTCTCACTTCGTATTTCAAGGTGGGGAAAACAGACACTTTCTAGGATGAAAATTTAGAATTCCTCTCAAACTTACAGTTACTTGACACCTCAGCTTGTAGAGACGAGAAAACTTGATAAAAGTAGAGGTGAAACTGGTGAGTAGAGAAACACTTAATTTGCTGGGCTGTGTTTATTCCATTTTATATAGATTATCCATTAATCAAGTTGTAGAAGAATTCAGTTAAAAGCACAGTATTAAAATTTATTTTTCTGTTACCTTAAAATCTCAAGTGAAATGTATTGCACCGAGATTTGTCTGTGTTGATACATTGTTCTACTCAAAACCCCTATAATAATTTAACTTAATTTGAATTTGGATATTTTATTGTGGTCTTGAATTTATTGTACTCTTTACTGTGTAACACCATATTTGTATAATTGTATTGTTTATTTCAAAGCATCATTTTATTTTAAATTGATAATCTAAACTTAATCAATAATAATAGCACCACCTGGTGAGGGTGACAATAAAGCAGGCTACAGTGTATATCCCTTCATCACTATACTATGTTATATTGGGAGAAGGGAAATACATAAAAGTCTCATCGAAACATTTAGAAAATAACTTTGTTTCTTAACTTGATACACTAGTGCCCATTCATAACAGACCTTTTGCTTGCTTTTGTTGCTCACAGCATTGTCAGCCGCATGGCGGCATGGAACGCACGCCCCTTTGAAACATGCCAATTGCTTGGCTCCCGGTCCCGGATGTGCTACAGGGACGTGAAGAAGAGTGTGTTTGTAACGTTAGTATATCTAGCATCCAGCAGTAAGCCTGTAAACTCCAGCTGTAGACTACATGCTTACAGTAAGTCTGCAGAGTCCTGAAGCTCCACCCCCACTGCTACACAGAGCGCTGTATGCATGTTTATATTCACAGTTTTATTTGAAATAGAAGTAATGCACATGTATATAAGAATAAAAGCTGTTTTTTGTATTCATAGTTAGATTGGTACAGTGTATTTTGTGGAATAAAAAGTAACTGTTTCATTTTGCAGTTATTTTCACGACTTCGGCCAGATCCAAAACATTTAGGGAGCTGCTCTGTTTTCTCTGGCACGTACTAGCTCTCCCTGTCACTACAGATCCAGCCACTCCCTCATGCCGCCACCATCCCCTTCACCATCTCCGCCCATTCACTCACCTGCTCCACATTAACATGAATAGTCTATATATACAGGTCCATCTACGCTCTCTCTTTTACAGATTGTCTTGTGTGTGTCCGCCTTGCTTTCCAGCTTTCATTCTCCCTGCCTAACCAAATGCTTAGCCCATGATTTGATGATTCCTTGGCGACCAAATGAATTGGATTTGTTGGCCTGAATGATGACTGTCTGCTTGGCTGTGACCCTTGCCTGCTTTTTGACCAAAGTAAACTTGCACTTTTATGTTAACTTGCTGTCTGTGAGTTATGTACTGGGGTTCAAGCTTGCCTTCTTTTTGAGCCGTTACAGTTACTTTGTGGATGTACTGTAGTACACTCTACACTCTTCTCTCTAAAGGCAGTATTACATTTATTCTGGTTATGAATTAATTGTATTTGGATTGTAAATTATAAAATTGGTTCAAACCAATAAGAGAAATGTTGGTTTATGATTCTCATTCATTCTCTTTCACTCTCAGTCATTAGTGACACAATGACCCTTCAGCTACAAGCCCTTATAAGCATTAAAAGCTCTGCGGTTTCACCCCAGCTTCCCTGTGGATTACTGCATACGGCAGTGAATTATGCAGGAGCATGAAGCATCTTTGTTTGGTTATGAGGTGAGCTTGCTCCCTTTCTGTGAAGTATTATAGATAGCTTTGGAAATGAATGCAGGGACATGGAGCTTCACTGCAAGTCTTGTTGTCAGAGGCCTTTCTCACAAACACAGTTTGAAGCCAGGATGAGTAAAGCTACAATAATCGCAGCCTTCATTCCTCTCCACTAAAATAACGCCATTTCCTTCAGTCTCTACATTATTATGCATTCTTCTCTTTGAAGACTATTGTTGAGGATCATTGTGACTCCTAATGGAGTTCTGTTATTAATACGGAGGAATCACTGCGCCTAATGACACTTTTTGTGTTATATTTGTTGTTCAGATAAGTGGCCAATATAACTGAAATGAAAGCCTGTTTGTGTTTCTGCCCATTCAGAAATTTTTTTTAAATATCATGGGTCAAACAATCCATTTTTCAACGTGATATAACAGCAAGGCGGACGGGTTATTTAAGATAGATATTGAGTAAATAAATCTGCTGCATGTCTTGATTTTCATTTCCATATAAAAATAAAAAACCTCAATAATGAGAAGAGAAAAGGGGCTTTGTTATTCCTGGGAGGACTGGGAATCCATCAAATGACTTCTCCCAAGTGTGCATTGGCCTCTGCCTGAATTCTCCTCGCCGATGCTGGAACTAGAGCAAAACTCCACTTTACTGCAGACCCACAAACAGACATTGATGTAGAATCATGTCTACATGCTAAACAAAACATATTATTGAAGTCTCAACAACTACGTGCCAAGCAGTGATTTAATTGCATCTCACTTCACCTCCTCCCAAGATTAGAAGCACTGATTCTTATTGTCACTTCTGACAACTACTCCAAGTTTTTAACTTTTATTTAACCAGAAAAAATTGGCAGCAACAGTTAAATCTGTAGCAGGAAGTATTTATTCAGTTTGAAATAATTAAAATTGGAAGGAGTTGCTCATCTGTGAAAATCTTTGCTGTTTTGCTCATAAACATACGATTTGCTGTTTAATTAATATACATTTTCAAGCCTTAATTAAGTATCAGACAAATGAGGCAAACAGCTTGGTCACCGGAGGGCATGGAGCCTCATGTTGTCAATCATATGCAGCAGCAACGTTAGCCGAAGCGATGATATTGACTCAGCTCAGTGGAGCTCTTATCTTTATGTTTCAATATGGATTATTAGTGGTCACCAGCCGAGTGACCACGTTTGACATTGACGCTGGGGGAGAAACATTTCTTAAATGAAGTCAATACACAGTCCAACTATTGCATGACATGTTCAGCATGTACATAGAAGACAATAGTGCCAAGCTTGCCATAAAGCCAAACAGTGCATCAAATCGGTTTCTGACCACCTTTTTCTCGGCCTATATCACACAGGCTTACTTACGTAGGGTATTTGTCATTCACACATGAGAGCATACAACTGAAGCCCTCTGCTTCAGTTTTGTTTTTGTAAACCGATAATCATTTAATATTACATAAACTTAATGAGCCAGCTTTCCACCGTTTTCAGTCTCTCTGTTATTGTATCTAAGACCTCAGTCCTGACAATTACCGCTATGCAAGTTGGCAGTTTGCAGGTCAAGATTGGTTGATTAATGCATATTTTTGTGTGGATTTGCTCTCACAGAAGGTTGGGTGTGTGCGGATATTAATTAAAAACCCCTGACTGGAGCATCACTACCTGATAGGCTTTGAGTGTGAACATATCAGAATTGGCAGCTTTGGCGGCTCGTTCTATTTTCGGAAATCATATACAGTAAGTAAAGGCAGGTGTGCACTGGTCTGCTTTGAGTCTGTTATCATTTAAGTATGAATACAATTTAATATCCTGCAAGTTTTTTATGTTTATCTATAATTAATTTAGTCTACCAGGTACTGCCCTGCTATTTCTGTGGGCTGGCCTGGTCATACGTACATGTATGAGGGAGTAACAATAATGAAAACAATGCAAAAAATAAGACTTAGAAAAATGTCTTTACCCTGAAGTTAGTTTGGCTTTGCTCTGCTCCTCTTCACAGCCTGCAGCTGCTTTGTTCTCTGATGTGTCCAGTAAAGACTGATGTTGGAGGACTGAGTGTTCTCCCTGCAGTCAGAAAGGCACATTATGTAGCCATATTATTCCAGAGCAGCTCCTCCTATGATGCCTACTTAATATTTGACCCTGAGGAGGCATCTCGGTGGTTTGGACTGCTAGAAGACATCAGGACACACCTGAGTGTGTTAACGCCTTCATTCTTCACAGGGAGGAAATGGATGTAGCACATTAAAATTCGTACAGCCTTAAGGTTCTAACCGTGAGCTACGACCGCTGCATCTGCTGCCCGGCATTGTTGGTGCTCTGTATTCAGAATGGGCAGCAGCGGGGCACAACTCTGCTGCCGTGGCTAATGGCTACATCCCATGATCCAACAGCAACCAATACCAGAGGTTCTCGGCCCCCAGAACATTTGCTACCAAGCCACAACAAAAACACATATTTCAACACAAAAAGCTTAAGGATATTTATGGAACTATAGATTTGCATACCTTATTTTAGTGGCGATCCGTCTGTGTTGCATTTTTCTTATCAACAATGATTGGTAATTGATTTTTAATGGCATCATTAGAGATCGGTCTGTAACCACACTGAATACAGGCCAAATAATAAAATACATTTTTGTTGTTCAATTTTGTTTTCATGCTCCCTGCCTCCTTTGCTTGTGCCAGCCAGCCAAGGCTAATCTAATGACAATTATTAAAGTCTAGATAAGCTAAATAATATTATGAATGTTGTTTATTGATCCAGAATTGTTGAAGCTTATGCTGCTGATCCTGTTCTACTCCACCATCATCCAGTCTGTTCTCTGTTCTTCCATCACTGTGTGGTTTGGGTCGGCCACTAAACAGGACAGAAACAGACTACAACGGACTACAACGGACTGTCAGGTCTGCAGAGAGAATAATTGGCTCTAGCCTGCCCTCCAGGAAAGATCACTGCAGACCCATCACACCCTGGACACAACCTGTTCCAACTCCTCCCCTCTGGTAGGCACTACAGAGCACTGTACGCCAAAACCACCAGACACAGGAACAGCTTCTTTCCGCTGGCCGTCACTCTGATGAACAATTAATCAGACATACTGCATTACTACCTCCATTTGCACTATCACCTCAATTCCGCTATAATTGTTGTTGTATAGGTTTATGTTCATATATATGTATATATATATATATATTTATCTTCATATATATATATATATATATATATATATATATATATATATATATATATATATTAGGGCTGAGCAAGTTAACACGTTATTATCGCATTCATTAATTAACGGCGATAATTGTCTCGTGCGTTAACGCCGTTTTTTGGTGTACAGCTGTGTGTGTGTGTGTGTGTGTGTGTGTGTGTGTGTGTGTGTGTGTGTGTGTGTGTGTGTGTGTGTGTGTGTGTGGCGTCTCTTCCTGCTGCTGACCCCCCCCCCGGTCCGAAACCCCCCCTTCACACTCCGTCACCGTCGGTCCCTCCTGTCTCACAAACACACGCGCATGATCGTCTCGTTACAGGATCAAACGTGACAATATCAAAATACATATTGTCGTGTTTTTAAATAAACATATAAGCACGTGAGAACAATCTACTCTTAACTGCAACTCTTTATTAGTAGAACTCCACATGCAGGTACAGACTCCCTATTCCATGCTTCACCTACATTCCCCTGGATCCTAAGTCCCTCCCTGTACATTTCTTATCACCCTCTATGTACCAACGTACATTTATAACAAATACCACACATATTAGTTTTTAAAGTTTTTTGTTTGGAATATGTATAATAAGTATATCGTTTAGTTATTACTACTGAGAATTTAACAAACATAAAAAACATGACGTAGATTTGCAGTTTTCAGAGTGTATATTTCAAATTGCATATTACACACATGAAAATAAAGTTGTGAACACCGGCTGAATATCTATTATCAGAATCATAACTGTATTTTAACTGCTGCTGTGTAAAGGGAATACTGCTGTTTAAAAGCACCTTATTTGTTTAAAGCGTTTGCAAACCAAATGTTATTGCACTTTTGTTCATATAGCGGTACTTTTAAAATAAAAGTGCGCAATACACTACTTTTGAATTCATTATTGAACTTTGTGCATAACAATGCGATTAATCGCGATTAATCTAAAAAAAATCATGCGATTAAAAATTGTACATATATATATATATATATAAATTATCACGTTAATGCATTAATTAGGCAGCGAGCGGTGAATAGCAGTTTGTGTGGCACCTCTTCCTTCTCTTCCTGCTGCTGCTTATATGTATATTGTACATAGTTGTTAAATGTTTATACTTACAGCTGTTCTACTTTTTTTATATTTTTCTTGTTTATTTGTAAACTTGTGTATGTACGTTGAGACCACATGGAGAACCGGAGTCAAATTCCATGTATGCGTACCCATACATGGCCAATAAAGCTAATTTTGATAAAGCTGATTCTGCTCCAGAACATTTGTATTTCAATTAATATGTTTGTTCAGCATTGGTGTCGGCTATAATTCAGAAGTAAATTAGCTCCTGCATCATTTCCCCTGGTTCTGCATTGGTTGCCAGGGTAACACCATAGACTGTATGAATGACGCGTTCTATTGTTTTGTGGACTGCAAATTTTAAGCCTCAAGTTTGTGATTTTGGTCGTCGCCATATTGGTTTTTGGCCATCGCCATCTTGGCTGAATAAAACATTATTAGGCAATGAAAACGGTTATAGTTAACTTTTAACCCTGCCCATTCCTCTTCTTTACTCTTAATGGAAGCATAATTTATAAATGAACATCATGCTGTATTGAAGAAGAAACTAGTGATGGAGATCGTAAATTCATGTTTACGATGTTTACTGAGGTAATAAATCAAGTGAGAAGTAGGGTCATTTTCTCATAGACTTCTATAGAATCAGACTTCTTTTTGCAACCAGAGGAGTCGCCTCCTGATGGCCATTAGAAGAATTGCAAGTTTAAGGCACTTCCGCATTGGCTTACTTTTCAGACCCGCTGGTTGCTGCCCTGGTCACATAGCAGCCCATGGCGTGAAGTTGAAAAAGTTTGAACATTATCAACTCAGACAAAATTGGCAAATAACTTTGCATGTACACCCTCTCTCAATGGAAACAATGGATGCAGTAGCAGCAACTGTTGTATGACAGTAACTTTAGCCTTCGTAAAGTGTATGGGCAATCCACGTACAAAGCATTTATAGAGGCATTTCTCAAATCCATCGCTCGCCCGACTCACACAACAGACACACTTCCATTCTTTCAAATGGATTGATAGTGTGAGACACATTATCCCCCGACCTCCTGCACTTTTTTACACTACAGCTCTATTTTTGTTCTCCCTGGCACGCTCAGTGAGACATAAGCTCCACAGACAGCTGTTCAAATCTCTCGCTGTTCATCAACACATTTGAATCAACACGTCTGCTGATTTGGATCGTGTATGTACATTCTCATGCTGGTGGAATAGATACACACAGTTCGGGAAGCCACACATTAGAACATTGTTCTCTAGCACCACCAGTGGTCAAAACAATCAACACAGTAAGATGTCAATTTGTGCACATTTGTGACAACAACCAGCATCTGAAAATATGTTTAGTTTGTAAAAACATCTTGGATGCAAAATATGTAATTGAAATTCCTGACAGTGATGCAAGTTGGGTATGAGTTTAGTCTGGTTCAATTCACTCAGTTCACAGAAAAAGAGGAGACATTGTGTAGCTGCCTCATTTCAGTGTAAACAGTTTTTTTTTTTCCTTTCCCCCAAGAGAGGCATAAAGCAGTGTCACACCTCTACATTTCACTCTGTTGGGACTTTTGCTGTCTGCCATCTGGTGTGAGCTTTATGACATCCCTTCCTCATTTTAACTAACAACCAAAAAATGATTGCTGTCACATATTCAGCAAAACTATAAAGTAAGGAAAAAATACAACTTCCTCCTCAGTCTAACTGACAGTGTGGCTAGTCGTTCCGGTCCTGCTGTCAGAAGCGGGGTGATAAATTATGCAAGGAGGGATTACAATCCAAGTCAGTGCTCATCATGAACACAACCGTTCTTCGCCATGTCTTCTGCTGTGTAAACATGCTAAAGCAGAAACCACACAAAGAAGCTGGTTAAAATGAGCAGAGAAACTTGCCAGGGAAAAATCCCAACAGGGAGCAGAAAAAAGAGACATCCTACTGCCAAACATTTGCTGTGTCTATGATCACTTAGACTGACTTCTCACAGAATGCTGTCCTCCTTTTTTTTTCAAAAACAGATGCTTAAATGCAAAATGCAGTATTATTAACCTGTGATAATGCTGCTTCATATGGGCTGAGCAAACCAATTAGTTTATAGGTAGACAAACAGTCGATGAATATGGGGTAGCTTTTATGCTTTGGCAAGCTTTTTCTGAATATATTATCTATGTCTACATCATCATCCTTGATAATCATCATCAGTGGTGACAAGAGTAACTTTGTTGTGATGTTAGCTGATTTTGATTTATCAAGCAAAAATGGCAGACATTCAACTTTTTTTCATATTGCACATTAAAAGGAATAGTAAATAATTTTGGACAAATGCATTTAATTCTGAGAGGATTGATGTAGGTAAATATTAAGCTATATTTGGCTCTGGGAGATTTTGAAAGGCGTTTTCTACTTGGTTTTCATAGACTAAAGAAAACAGTAATTGACTGATTAATCAATAATGAAAATGTTCATTAGTTGTAGCAATTTCCCTGTCAATGTATCCTCATACACCAGTTCGTATGATATGTTGCATCTTTTGTGTGTTCTCATTCGAATGCCCAGCCTATGCAGGCCCCTGCAGTGCAGAACCTGCTTATGCAACAACACTACTTGGTTAGGTTTAGGCAAAGATTATGTTTGGGTAAAATAAGTATGTTTGCAATCAAAATGTACGTATGCGACGATAGTTCGGTATGTATGTTAAACAAATCAACATTGACGTTTGGTTTCACTTTTTGTGAAAGTCCCGTGTTTGTTTTATCCATCCATCCATCCCGACATCCACACAATGCATACTTCATTCTATGTCACCTGAGTTCCTTAGAGGCAGCCCTGCTTGTCCTGGCTCCCAATGACGTGGGTTATATACTGTATGAATTACAGTGCATTACTTTTCTACAGGTTTAAGAACAAACAGTTCAGAACATGTTCACAACACCTGCCCAGTTACAACATTTGCTTCGTCTTCTTTTTGAAAAAATCTGTGAGATAGCTCCCTTTAATGCTCCAAGGGTGAAAATACTTCTGAGCAAGCCGTTTAGTAGTCATGGACTGGCCCACATAGCTGAGGGCAAAGAGTGGGCACAGATTAAGGCCTTGGCAGGTCACAACCTTTGCCTTTTTAATGCTTCTAAGAGTGCTGACACAGCACACTCCACTAAGTTTGGTGAGACTGATTTGGACACGATGACCTAATGTACACAATGATAGGCAATGATATCGTAAGTATTGCTATTTAAACTTCCCATTTAAGTTAAAATACACATATAGGGATGCTCTTGTGTCAAATATACGTATTTGTTGTGATCAATTACCCAGTCTATATGAAGTGACATTGTGTACTGTATGGCTCTGTACCTCAGCACTTGGGATCTGAAATGAGTTAAAGGGCTATGAGGTCGACAATGATGTCTTTGTGTCATTGCCCTGCTGTGTTGGTCAGAATCCAAGGACCAAACCCAGTTATGTTCCTCTTTGTACTGCGCAGATGGAAGACAATAAAGTCTCTCCTATCTCTTAAGTGCAACATTTAAGTTTTTTTGATTTCCCACAACTGCTGAAATATCTTGCTGCACCACAAGAGTGGACAAGGACATCCTCTAATGCTTTTTTTCTCTCTCTCTCTCACTCTGTTTGTGGAACTACTGCGCTAAATTCAACCAATTTTCCCTCAATAAACAGCATAAGACAGATGGAGTGCTTTCATCCAGTCAGCAAATCATGTTGGGCAAGATTGATGTTCCCTCGCTTTCTTTCTCTCGCACACACACACACATTCCCTCTCCTAGATTGTGTGTGTGTTCATGTGGTCAGCAGCAGGCACTCGAAATTGGCAATCCTGTGAGAACTGCTTCAGTCCACCCTGCCGTTCTTTAATCATCACGTTGTTCAGACACAAAAAGGAATATTGACAAAAGTAAAATTCACTGACTGAAATAAACTGTCATCATTGCCCTGCTTATTGTAATTGTGAGCGAGGTTGCCGTTACAAAGGGCCATTAAATGAATTGAAAGAAAATGAATCAGGGGTTGAAAAAAGTGAAGCTAGTGCTTCACATGAAATATAATATAGTATTACAATTAAAAATAAGTACACTCCTGCTTCTTTTCTTTCTCTAAAATTAGAACAACCGTCTGTGTTTTTCATAACTGATTCTGAAAGATTCTGCAGCATGTTTCCGGTTCACTGTTTAGCAGGTACTCTAAGTAATTGGTGTAAAATCCTTCTTGTTCTATTGTATTTTGGTGACAGCTTGTCAATGATCCCCAAGGCTTCCTCATTTAGCTGCAGGCATTTAGGATCCACATTGGTCTTCCACAACGTGGGTTTGGCAGTGAATTCTATAGAGGTCAAAAAAAATTCTGCTGTCAGTTGTGCACTGGCAGTATTTTTTCTGGTGACTATAAGACTTAACTCTCTACAGAGAGCTTCAGACAAAACACGGCAACTTCAGCGGAAAAGGCAGCCAAAGAAAAACAGCAGCGGTTCTGCTGTGAGACAAGCGTCTTTATAAAACATGACGGTCATTTCTTCCTTTGATCTTAACATGGCTAAAAATATGGATTATTAATGAGGAGGATTTGTTGTCTGTTTTAACACACTATCCTGTACAACCACAAAAACTGTAGTGTTGTATTGTCTCCCACAGCTAAATCTAAATATTTAAGCCAGCTGTTTTCTGACCAACTGTCTCACGCGATACAGATTATATCACAGGGTCACCAGATGGCAGAGAACTGGTCATACGAGGTTAAATGGTACAAGAGGTGCTGGCTTAAAGGGGATGTTTGCAAATATGTGCAGTAGAATGGTTAATACCAATATGGCTTTATTAGCAAAACTACAGTTTGCGCAGCAAAGTCTAGCTATTTATTATTTGGCAAGATATCATCACTCACTTTCAAATACAAACAGAGAAAGTCACAAGAATTCTACAAATTAAAACAAGAAAAAAAAACTGAATCTTTCCCTGAGGGAGACAATTAGCAGAAGCACAATCCTCTGTTTCATCTCAGTAGAATCTTCACTTAATCTCTGCAGTATTTTCCACTAGTTCCTCTGCTGTGGCTTAATTCACATTCTGAGCAGCGCAGATCTATCGCTGGCTGGCTTTCTTGTGAAAACTTCAATATGGATCCTGGTTTTTGACTGACTTTGTACTTTGGAAGGTCACCTGCAGGTTGAGACCCAGTTAACTTACATTCATTATTACACTGCCTAACCCTCAATTGAAATCCCTCTGGGAGTTTTAACATGAGGGCATTTTTAAGTCAAAACACAAAAGGACTGTGAGACAAGAATTTTGTGGTGCAGCTTTTTAACTTGTGACTATATAGTTACAATAGACCTTGGACTATAAAAATGAAATAAAGTACATTTTGTCTCCCTTTGGTCACTAGGGGCCTGATGGAAAATACAAGGCATCAGGTGCAAATAGATTAAAGCTACATCCCCAAATTTTGTTATCTGCTGTTTTTATGTTTGAACTGTGTCAAATTTAAAAACGTCAAGACTAAACTCAAAAGAAATGTAGCCATTTGGGGCTGCTTCAACAAAAGCAGGAAGTAAACAAGTGGATTATGAGGTCAACCATGATAACCTCAAATAATCCAGTGCAGCATCAACACTGACACTTGTATCTAAAAGTCTTCTACAAATTTAGATGACCCAAAGGGGCTTTGCATAGAATTGGGTCTTGATTTAGGCTAATCTATGGGCAGAAAAGTCAATACTTCTTTGATCTGAATCTCCGAGGACAGAGATTGCCAATAGTCTGGGGCAATGCTGGCAAACACTGCATAAACCCCCAAGTTTGGGAATTTTTTTTTTGCTGCAACAACACAAATGATACCGGTGCCACGCTGGGAAAAGCACCAGTGCTCAATTCCCCCAAGCTCAGGAGAAACAGATAAAGCCAGTGAAAAGGCTTTGTGTCAAGCTCTATTAATCCATGGCTGCGCTTAAGAGCTGGCTGTTAAATCATCTGTGAGTGTGCAGTAAGGTGGCTTAGTGCTGATGTTGCACCTCATTCCACAGATGGGAAAACACAGAAACACTGCAAGTGAAGCTTCAGTTCCCAAACTGAGACTCAGAAACTCTGCTGCTTTTTATTCTCCAACTTCAGCAACAAAGGCTCAGTCACAAAATCCTCCAGTTTCCTTAACAGGCGTATGTGATTTACTGGAGCAGGTAACAGTTCACTGTTGTTTTAATGTTATGTTCAGTTAGCGTGTCATCAAGTTGTAAATAGGGCTGATGAAGTACGAGGCTGCACGCCATGGCTTTGATGTTGACATGTGAACTTTGTTATGCAGGAGAGCTACATGCAAATAGATTCATACAATAGAAAGAGGAAAATATTTTTGTGTAGCCATAGTCTCATCTAGCTTATTCCTCTGTACCACAGACCTCCATAGACCTTTTTCACAGCAGACATTTGTCTTGTCACAGGAAGAAGGCACATGACAAATTGATCACGTTAACGATGGCTCAGTTCCATTAAGTGTCCCGGTAAGCTATTCCAGTGAGCCAGCATGCACAACACCAGGACCTCCCCTCATCCAAGTAGAATGCAGCCATCATTCATTTTATTAAATACACCTGATGTCTTTCTGTGATATATCAAAATGTCTGTTGTGATGAAATCATTAAAAACGCATCAATGACCAACATTGTTTTACTGAATGACATAAATCCAGCGGTGGAAAGTTACTAGTACATTTACTCAAGTACTACCTAATTTTGAGGTACTCATGCTCTACTTACTTGTCGTTACTGTGTTACTACAGATTGGTGCGCACAAATAGTTCCCTGGGTTAAAAGCTGGTCGTTATTAAGCAAATTTTTAGTAGGGGAATGCGTGTTTGTTAATGGAGTTTCACCCTAGAGCAGGGGTCACTAGATTGGACCTGGAGCTACAACCTAATAGGTTGAATCTATAGATAATTGAGAATTATAACATTTTGACGGAGCGCCTCTATTTTATTCTACCGGCGCAGCTTTTCTAGCCTTTACTGCACTCGTTCAGCTGGCGAGGGACCGAGTAGTGAGAAAAGTATGTCAGTCAGAGAAGTTATTTCACATGGCATGTTTCAAAAAGAGAAATGTGGACAGCAAGACCAGAGCTTTTAACCAAGAATGGACAGACTCTTATATGTTCATTCTGTCCACGGGCAGTTCCAAACCAGTAAGTCTCATGTTCAGAGACCGTGGCGATTATTAAAAGCGACAATGTGAAGCACCACCATGAGACAAAGCACAAATCTTTTTTTTTTTTATTAAGCACTTTATTTTAAGATAAACATTTGTTCAAAAGCTTTTTGTTATGCAATATATTATTAAATGCATCCCTTATTTTACTTGAAATGAGAGAAGAACATGTATTTACTATTAGATTATGTATTATTTATAACCATCCAGTTCAATTTGAAAAATGACAATAAATATTGTTGATATTATTCATTTGAACTTTCTTTATGTGACGTCATCTTTTGACCCCGTACAGACATTAGTACAACTGCTAGGCTACATTAATATATATGGCACTAAATCATAGTGCAAGTTAAGGCTTCATCTGTGCTTATAGAACTAGGGTTACAATATTGTAACCTTCATTCCTTCATGATGATGAACATGGACAAGGTAAGTCCCACATACACCAACATTTTAAAAAGGGGGAAATATTTATTCATCACCAGTTTTTAAAGATCTGTGTCTTTAGTAGAAACCAATGAGCTTGAGGTTAAGAGCCAAAGACCAAACAGGGCAAAATAGTCTGTTCCAAAATATAGTCTGTTTCAGTATAATAACAAAAATATAGTATATTGCGAGCCTTACTCTTTAAGGTTTATTACACAGATTAGCCTAACTGATTATTTCACACCTTTACCTATAGGAGTTGGATTTAAATTCAAATGCATGCTTTATATGTCAGAGAACAGAGGATTAAACCAGCAGGTTGAACATCCGGTCAGGATTTTGTCTCTGCTGCCATTCTGGATGTCGAAAGTGATCATCTGCGGAGCCTTCAGGACTGATAAATTACTCCAGCGAGAGTTTTACCTTTTAATGGCCATGGTACATTGTGCTTGTTAAGAGAGATAGACTTGCCTCCAGGCGCAACAGAGAGCCTTCATTCTAATGTGAAGAAGCCTGATTAGAATGTATAACCACCTGTCCTTCAACAGAGAATTCACGTTCCACTCATTTGATGTAAAATGAATTAATTTTAAAATCAATACAAAATTCTCTCAGGTGCCTATATTCTGCCCTATGAATCTATGAATATGTAATCAGGAGGAAACTTGCTTGGACAAATTATGAGATAAATGGTTATATTACAATGCGTTTGTGTGGTTTGAGAGAAGAATCTGTCGATTTTTTTCTGTCAGTAAAGAGACAATTTATGTCTCTATTTAAAGCTCTGTGAGCTGGTATAAATAATTCATGGCTTCAACAATACATTATTGGCCCAAATGACAATATGCTCATTCTGTGGCAGTTGCCATCTCACAGGGCTTTATAGTACGCACAGCAAAGTAAATGAAAATGTTATTCTGATGCATATAATACACAAATTCATTTCACCTAAATAGGCAATGTGTCACACTTATCAAAATGAATGTCAATGCAACGCTGTCATATGCACATACCCAAATATCAATGGCAAATATGAACTGTGAATAAAGTCACACAGTATGTTCAGCTTTTCTTACATTATAAGGGTGCAATGAAGAATATTTTCCTACAGCGGGGGCTGATAAGTGTTGGTGATGAATTTTAGTCACTTCATTGCTGACATTTCAAGCTCTTTAAAAGAAGCAGGCTGACCCAGCTCTTTGTATTTGCTGGGAATTGTCTAAACTCTCAAGTTCTCGGTACTCATCACTTTGTATTAATCTTTTTTTTTTGTTATTGTGCAAATTCACCCTCTCGATGACATCTCATTTATGGATAACACGTCTTAGTGCAAGCTATTTTTCACAACATAATTAACAAATTCAGTTTTTAAAAAGTGATGGGGACAAAATCCATCATTTCAAAAAGTAGTGGGAACATTTCCACAGCATTACCTTTTAGGTAATATTTTCAATGCAGTACTTTACTTGTAACGTAGTGTTTTTACATTGTGGTAATGCTAATGTCTTCTCAATGGATAAAAATAGCTTCGATGTAGTTAAAGTGCTTTTGCCATGTTGTTGTACCTTAACTTGTTACATTTCTCTGTGTAGCTTCAGTATAGTGAAGCTTCATTTAATGTAGAGTATCAGGTAGCTTAGCTCACTACACTCTCCAAGCTTGCCCAACAGTTAAGAGAAGTGAGGGATCAGGAGTCAACGAAGGTATGAAACAGTCAACAACATGTGTTTTCAAAAAGTGTGAATCACTACAACAACAAGAGAACCTTTATCATACCGTTACAAATTAGCACAAAAAATCGAGTGATGCTTCCAGCAGTATGCAAGATTATCTATGGACACACAAACAAACAGAAACAGAGAGCGCACACACTCACGTACACACACAAAAGACTGAATACATAATCTCCTGGTGGAGATCATGAAACAGTGGCCAAAGGGTAACAGGAGTATCTTGTCAACATATCAATACCAACTCACCATGAAAATATTATTAGCTTAAGGTTAGTTACACTTAAAAAATAGCATCATGTGAAAGGGACAAAGAATAAACAACGGTGTAAGGGCTTTCTGGGGCATTCTGAGTCATTGCCATGGTAGCTGGGATGTATCCCTCCAGCTTGTTCCTGGGTTCGCCCCAGGGTTACCTAAAACTTGCGTGCCTCCCGGATACCCCCAGATGCCAAAACCACCTCAACCAGATACTACAGCTTCTCGCCTTATCACTGAAGAAGAATCTAGTCACTGTGTACCTTTTAAAGTCTATTCAAGTAAAACAAATTGATTTAAAAAAGACAGATATCAAGTTTATTGATTAAAATGCATGATTGCTCAATTCAATTAAAGCATGCCAGTGGCTAGCATATACAGTATGTTGTTCATTGAGTGCAGCCAGATATTAATTTTATAATTTACACCAGTGTTTTACAAGTTGAAATACTATAACAATAGGCTGTTGCAATAAGCTGAAAGAAATCAGGAAACTCATTTTAACAGAAATGCATTTTGTATGTTTTCAATGCAATATATCCAATAGTTGATGAGATATTACACTCTCTCACAAATGTCAGGGGATTACCAAAGTTAGGGTTCATCCTCTGGGGAACATGAATGACCATCTAATAACTGTTGAAATATTTCAATCTGGACCAAAATGGTGGATTGGTCGAGTTCATCAATAAAAAAAAGTATAAGGGCACTCATGTTAAAAAGTCTTTAGATGGCTATTTCATGGTCAAATTCTACAAACATATACAATGCTATGTGTTTTGTTTTTTTTACTTTTTGATTGAAGAGTGGCTTGGACCTTTCTTCTTTTTTGAACTTTTGTGTTCCCTACAAAAGAGCACTCTTCTTTTTTTCAATCGAGAAAGAGTCTAAGGATAGGTGGTGTTGTAAAATTGACTTGACAGCAAACAACAACCTTTGTCCTTTTACTCTGAATTCAGATAAGTAAACCCCCTAGTTGTATACTGTTGATTCAAGAAATGTCTTCAGTGAAATATATCCTCTCAGACAGGTGTTTGAATGCAGAGGAAGAAAAGTTTTATCTTAACTGTTCACTGAAAAGTAAAGAAGAGAGCATGTAACGGTAAAATCTTTCAAAAGTGAATTTGATTTGACACCCTATCTCTGGAACAAAAGATTTTTTTCCCATGGACTTTCTTTGAATAGTTTACCATATATTATTAATTGGAGTGACAGCACTTTATTCTGACATACAAAGGCGTAAGGAATTGATATGACTATAGAGAATATATTTAAGGAAATCGCATTCACACAAGGAAATTGTCAAAGGAGAGCTTGCCTGTGTTGTTAGTCTCTCGGTGAATCACTTACGACTAATCACTATCATGCTATTGAAACCTTTCTCTGAGGGCGTAAGCAATGTCCTGTTTCTTTTTCAGTTCGAGACAAAGCACAGCGTAGACCGTTCTGGTTAATATCCAGCCACAGTTAGTGTCTTGCTTCATCAGCTCAGATGCGGACTCCCTGCGGTTAACATCCCAGTCTCAGTCCTCTGGGAGGGTCTCAACAGCTGAGGGCAGATCACCTCTACACTGACTCAACACTTATCAAATATTCACAAGAGGCTGGATACATGATAAAACTAGCATGTCTTACATTTGATCAGTCAGATGGAAATAACCAAGACTTAAAAAGTGTATTTAATGGTACATGAAAGCAAATGAATGGCCATGAATGGCCCACAGATAACTGCAGGGCAAACGCAGAAAAAATGCATGCTCTTCATTTATACTGATGGCTGAACATTTATTCAGCTGTGTAAAAAAACACCGTCGACTCACAATACACATGTCATTCATGTATCCTTCAAGGTATCACTGGTGAACTACAAACAATTTTTTTTTTCCCACTATTGATTTCTTGCCTTCTGTCACCCATCACAGACATCCACCTGCAGTCTGTGGCCATGTACTGAGAAGCTGAGGCTCAGAGAGTCAGGCAAGGTCAGATTTCATTTAATATACATGTTGCCTCTGCCGAGAGCACTCGTGGCATTAGAAAAAACCCAGCAGAGAACAAAAAAAAAACGTAGGCTTGTTTTTATGGTGGGACAAAATACAGCATGCATGTCAGGATAGTTTGAAACGTATCAACTTTATAAACTTAAACAACTCCCTGATACGTTCATGAAAACCGATCTCTGGTGTCAGATCTCATAAGATATTTATATGATATTATGTCAGCTGTGAAATACAGTAGAATAAGGTGCCAATCAACCCGGCAAGGATGTAAAATGATGTCCACTGATGCTAAAGCCCCAGTGAGCAGCGTAAAAGCTTCATGACAGACAATTTCTACAAGACTCCCAACTCCAAAATATGTTTAGACATTTTCAGTTCGGTGTTTGAAAATGTCACAAAGATACCTCAAATTATATTTATACAGTATGACTTGGTGTTGTGTGTAGTCAATGACAGCTGTTTTTACCGCAAACCAAGCGAATCAGAGCTGCGTAGGTTGGATAAGAACGAGGATTTCATCTTCAGCTCTGTAGCTACCATTGAGGACAATACTGTATTTGGGGGAGGGTGTGCAAGGGAGGAGGGGAGCTAATATTTTTAGACATCATCTGTTTAAATTTTACTTCCTTTTTGCCGTCATAATAATAAATGAAAAAAGGCTTTAGCTTTCCCCCCCTGGAATTGTATTCCTGCCAGTGTGGAGAAGGCTTAGAAACAAGCCTTCTCCCATGTGGGAAATAAACATTTGTGAAAAGTATAAATCTCAGTCACCTGAATAAATAAGATATGCAGAAACCTAGATATGTTCTGTATTGATGCACTTAGGGACTCATGACCTCACTATTCCTAAAATCCTGGCTATGGCCCTGTTTATCTTCCTGTACCAAAGGCATAAAGTTAGCCACTGAAAATTGCTACGAAAACATGACCAAGCGTGGATGAGACTGGTGCAGCTGTACAGGAAGTTGTAAGTCAACGTACAATAATAACTTTGAAATCACCCCTAGCTGCAGCGCCAACTGACATTGGTGTTTATCGGACAGATACATCACACACTACTGATTTGTGAGCGCAAAATGACAACAGCTCCCAAACAGAAAATGGCTTACACCATTTGGGCTGAAACATTTTGTCCATTCATTAATTAGTTGATAATTGATTTATTGATTACATTTCAAAAGTCACTTATCAATTACAAAACAACAAGTTTGTAAATTAAATCCATTTGGGGGTGTAGACTGCTGGTCCAAGGAAGAATTAATCGATTAATCAAAAAAAAAAGAATCTACTGTTTAATCAATAATTGTTATTAAACATGAACACGATGTCAGACTGATAGTCAAAGGAAACAAATCATTAGGCTACCTGTCTGTCAAAAATAAGCTATGAATCCGAGTTGAATTAATTTGCTGCATAAGACGGTAATCATTATGTATTATTTAATTTAATTCTTAAGTTTTACCAGAACACAAGTAAGACACAAGTGTGGCTAAAAGCATTGCATTAAAAAAAAACAAATAACAAAAGAATCTAAAGAAAATATGTCATTCAATTAGAGGAGCATGTCATTATAATTATACACCAAAATGACACCGCTGTCATGGCCTGAAAGGATTCATAATGATGAATCAGTTGAGAAAAAACAATTTATCAGAGCATCACTGAATAGCAACACCCACTAGTAAAGAGTCTGAAGAATGTTTCATAGTTACAATTGTTACTTTTTTTTTGTTATGTACAACTAAACCACTGTTAGATTCTTGCATTTTCGAAGTGAAAATGTCATGTAGACAGCGGAGGGCGGCTCTGTTCATCTGCTATCGCAAATAGTATCACATTCTCACATTCAGTATTGTGAAAGCTCAGATAACTGCGGATATGGACACAGTCATGAGGGTCAAACTATAATAGAGTGAATAAACAGAAAAGTACAATAGTTGACATCCATTGAGTGAGAGACATGTTTCTTAGGTGTCCTGAGAGACACGATGGGCTGCTGCAGTTCCTTCTCTACAGAGTAAATCAGCAATAACAACCAAGAGATGAACCCCTGTGATTGAGGAGGAGCAAGCAACAAGCAGTCCCTACACCGATAATTCAAGTTTAATCTGAGCTCTGCAGGCGCACACACAAAGAGTGAGCCGTGCACCACCACAGATTTACTCCCAGTAGTCTAATGTTATCAAACCACAGCAAACAAACACACATACACACACATACAGAGCTCTGAGAGAACTCTGGATGTAACCTGAATTACACTGATTGCCGACGAAGTTATCCTTGATAAGGAAGGAATTGCAACAAAATTGTGTTTACATGCTGGGAGCTGATACAAGGGACTATCTCCTGCAATAGAGAGCATGATATGAATCACATTCGGCTGTACCAGCGTGTTTACAGAAGTGTTTCCGAGTCCCAAAAAGTCAACATTCACATACAAAATGATGAGGTTATTGTTACCATAGAAACATTGATTAAACTGACAGGCAAACTGAGCGACAAGTCCAGCCACAACTAGATAGATATATGACAAAATAAAATAGATATAACAGCTACTGAACTTTGTTTCTGAAGAGGTCTGGAGCAGGCATTTGCTTGATGCTAATTAGAAAGTATGATATGATAATTGTTGGTATGGACTAATTGATCACATATATTTCATTAAAAAAGGAGTAAAGACCTTGTCCTCACCTAACAGCAACAGCCTTCATCAGCCCCGTCTCCTACAAAGTTAAGTTCCCATATAATTAAACAGCACTCTCAAATACGTTTCAATGAAAATTTATTTTCTTCCGGTTGCAGTTTTAAACTGCTTAAAAGATGTGGAAAGCGAACAAAAGTGGATAAAAATTGCTACAAATGTACTTCTCGCTTTGTGGACTTCCGAGACGGAAATAATGCAGTTTCGTTGTATGGAATGTCCTTTTTAGGAGACAGGCTGCTTCTTGTCATGTAGTCAGTAAAACTATATTATTGCTTACTCCATTTATTTACATTTTCTGTCTCTGAGGTTGTTCACACTTTCAGTTCAACAGATTAGATTTTGCCATGACCTGTGTGGGCCAATCACCCCGTGCTGTCAAACTTTAATAAAAGTGTTCCTTTCTCTGCTGTCATGTCAGTGTCAGATCGATAAGGCTCACCTCCACCCCATTCACCTTCACTTTTCCTCAGAACCAGCGTCTATGAGTTCTTCAACTGAGCTCATCTGAAGTCCAACGCTTTGAAAAAGTGAGTGAAATTGAGACGTGTTTGCGACAACCTATAAATGTCAACCCTACTGTCAGACTGAAGACACTAAACTACACTATCTCCAGGTTGCTTTTAGCTATCATGTCTTAATTGGTTGCTGCTTTAGCTCTAAGACCTGATGTTAGTCTGTTTTGCCCTTGGGTAATGTCAAGTCCTTTGTCAACAGCAGTCGATGCACCTTGAGTTATGCCTTGTTGTGCTCATATGTCACATTTGGCAAGATGAATGATCACAGCAATATATTCATCCTCACTGTAGCGATCCATCAGGTGTCAACATTGCCAAGAGAGCAAAGCCTGCTGCATGGGTTGCAGCTTGCTTCTGGCAGAAAATTTGAAAAAGAAAACAGCATATGGATGAGGCATCAACAGGAGTTAGGTGAGTTTATTCAATGCAATGCAGATACGACATAAACAACACAACAGCTGAAAGACTGTGATTCAACGTCCAGTGATTTTTCTTTTTTACTTTAAAATAAACGTTGTTTATTGGGTTTCCAGATAAATAACATGCTGTATAACAGTAGTATACAGAGTTCTTTAATTCATTACAAAACAGAGAAAGAAAGAAATAAAAGAATGCCTGTTCAAGAAAGTAAACTTAACAATATTTCAATATATATATATATGAAATAATAAAATAGAATTAATGTAAATAATAATAATATAGTATTCATTATTATTATTAATGATAATAATAATACAATTTGGCTTCTGATCCTCCACAGTTAAAGCTGGGTGGCGTCATCGGGCAAAAATGCATAATAGCCTTTCAGTATATTGTAATTGAAGTAGTACTCCAGTGTAAGCAGTTTTCTGGAAAAGGCAAAAAAAAAAAAAAAAAAACCACCAGAATATATGAAAATACAGCCCTCATCCTGCACCTCTCTTTGACTTTGGCTGCAGTTAGCAGAAGCTAAACTATTGGCAACATTTTCTTTCCATCTCTGAAACACTTTGCCAAGGCTCTCTTTTTGATAAGTCCATCTTTGCTTTTTTTGGTTTGCTTTGAGGTGTAGGCAGTGGTTGCCGATGCTGGAATAGCAACTTTTCCTGCGGGATATTCTGCCGTTTTGTTTACTCTCAGACCACTTTCATTACAATATGCTGAAAGGTTATTATGGAATTTTTCGCCGAATGATGTGAAATATGTTATGTCATCTTTAAGCTGTTGAAATGAATGAACAGGAAACAATCCTGCCGAGGCAAAACATTATCATACTCATCACACAGCTAAAGAGAAGATACATCACTGCCCATGAACCTTTTTTAATCATGTCTCTTGGTGTCTCCTCTTGAGGTACATAAGGCCACAAAATGCAATCAGCCATGTTGTGTGGAAACTCCCATCAAGCCACTCCAGGTTCTCTGCTCGTACTACCGTATGTTCTACTTTTATTACTATTTATTTCAGAAAATTGTCTGTAGGCAGTGCAAAGTGGTGGTGAGAGTGCTGAAACTAACAGCGAAGGCCATATTTTCTTAAAAGAAAACAGTGGGAGGCAGCACCGTGTTTTTTACTGGAATCAAACACATGGCTTCAGGGTCAAGAATCATGGCAGAGCTGCTATTCACAGCCTGAAGTTGGCTGCTGATCATATGCAGTGTAATATATTAGGTGAATTCGAGGGGATTTTGCTTCAGGAAATGAAAAAAAACATTTTGACTTTTTCTTATGTTGAGATACAAATCTGTTTATAAAGTGTGATAAATTACTTCAAATCACTTTTTAATTGTGCTGTATTCAGCAAGAATATTAAAGAGGATAGAGATATTAGTGGATTATTATACGTCACTCACACTCAACAATGAATGTAATTGAGTATGATGACAAGAGTTGTAAATATTGGGATGTTTCACACATGAACAAAGTCTAGAAACTCTGTTTGTTTGTGGCATTCCTTTGTTTGTGTGTTAGTGCAGGTATAGAAGCCAGATTTTTCATTCCATTCAAATGAGAATGTTCATTACTGAGTTTAGTCCAGATGGATTTGAGCTAAATTACTTTTTTTTGAATAAGCATAAATAAAGTAAATAGCCTTGCAGTAGTTTTGAATTTATTGTACTTAATCCATTTACTATTTTATCCACTTCCCTAAGAATACAGTTTAGACGTATAGGTGATAAAATGAAAGAAAAAACATCATCATTAAGTATCTTAGTAAGGTATTGAATCCCTGAACATGTCTTTGTCATTACTGATCAGCCTCATCATTTAAGCCTCACCTGTCAAGCTCACTATACAGTATATACTGTACCTTGCTGTTCCAGATGTGGAACAGCAAGGTCAGTCACTCCAGTCAGTTCTGAATTTAAGACATGTCTGTAGCTAGTTCAGTTAGTTTTCTCTGTTCTTGTAGCTTTTCTAGTTTTGTGTTGACCTTGATAAATATCTACATTAGATTTTTGAAGAATTTACGCATGTAGTGTGTTCTCTGACTTGGGTCCCCTTAAGCCTTAAGTATAATATATATATATTTTTCCTACTGCTCGTAGTCAGGGTGAGAGGGCTTTACACATGTGCCTAGGGGCCCATTATCTCATAATATGTCTGTGTGTTTTGGGACACCAAAACAGCTTCTGTAGTCCTTGGCAATCTTTTCTTCATTCCATCTTCAGGTCAACTGCATTTTGTCACAGAGTCTGAGAAGATGAAGATGCATTTGTTAAGTTTCTCCACTCTATTTTAGGTTCTTCATGTATTTTGTCACCCATCTGTATCTGTAAATTGTTTCAGACAGCTGTGATTTCCAACCATGAACTGGACATTCGCATCTCCGCAGCACATAATGGACAGAGCAGAGGACTTCACCGTTACAAGTACATCCAGGCAAATAAACGTTCCTAGGCAACACTCAAAACCTCTGCCACCTACACAGGAGGACTGGATCCTTTCTAAAATACAGGGAACAAGGAGGAGGTCAAGATGACCTGCACTGGCAATGTGGCAAAAAGGACTAACTCTAAAGAAACAAATTAAATTTTTAGCAAATGAGTGTTCGAGTAGAGTGTTATATAAGGATATCCTACGAGAACTTGGTGGGACGTGGGAAATAAATGACAGGGTATTAGTTTAAAACTTCTTAAATCCCATGGCAGGCAGCTCTGTGAGCACTCTATCAGGCGGCGTACTTCACAAAATGTCAGGCTTACTTTATTCCAAAGTGTAGCTGATCACTTCACAGCTCAGGCTGTGAAGCTGCAAAGTGTTACTTTACTTTAGAGAGATGTTTTTCTAAAAGACATATTCGGAACCACAGACAATTTCCAGACATAGTGTTTAATTTGATGTCAGTGCCTTGTAATATTGTGCAACCAGATGCTGTGTTATTATTAGTAGTATTATCATCTTCACACAGTTGCTTTTTCCCAGTTGTTTAATCCTTTACTCAGTCCAACAGTGTGGGCAGGTAGTGCGAATGATTTGCATGAATGTAGCTTACAGCTTAAATAAATTTAACTAATAGACGACTGTATAAAAAGAAAGTTCACACAGGGAATAAGTGGATCTGTATCCGTTTACTTCTGGAACACACTGTAATTAGACAGCAGACACTCTCACCTTTAGACTTTGGGAACAAAACTTATCGAGGGTCTAAAGAAAGACGGTGGCGTAGTTTGTAAAGCCCTTTGAAGCTATAGAAATTGAATTGACTTGTTTTGTCAAAATAATAAGAATTTAAGGAGATTTCAATGAATTAACACAAACCAAGCAACCTGTTATGTAATTACAGTTCAGTTTGAGATAAGCAGACACATCATCTTGTATCATGATTTACTACAATGGCTCTATGAGCAAATTAAATATATGTAAACATTTAACAACAAACTCCAACCTCATGAATTCATTCATTGCAGCTTTTTAACCATATTTATTGGAAGTTACCACAAATATCAGTGCATGATACTAAAGAGTGGCAAGTGAAAATTCAGATCAGCAATGAGACATACGCAGCAGAAAGATGTAAACGGTGCTCTGAATGAAACTCTAGCGTAAGTTCAGACAGTAACACTAGACTTTTGCATGCCATAGGCCTGTTGTTTATTCCTCAGTCCTTCACTCCTCTCACCCATGCTCACTCATAATTGCCTTGCTGTCATTGTTTGGGGCTGTCAATCATGATATCAGCTGTTTAGATCAGCTGGTCTCTTCTATCGGATAGCACAGTGACTCAATTACATCGTTAGTCTACCATCTTGCTGCCGTCTCTTTTTAAATATGATTGTCTCTCTACCTTCAGCACGTTCATGCTGCTGCTACGCACCCTTCTACCTCCCCATCACCGCCCAGTCTCCACAGATTCATCCGCTTCATCAACTCATCATTCTATCAGCCTCATCAACCACCACCACCACCACCACCACCACCAGTGCCTGGACTCCACGGGGGGATTCATCATGCTGCTGCTCAGCACAGACCCCCCTCGATTACACATCTCCCTGTAGAAGCCTCCGTCAAGACTTTATCATCACATATCATCTGTCAATAATAAACAACCATCTTTTTTCATCTGACTTGTCTCTCCTGATTGAAATATAATAATGCAGAATCATATCTATCCTGGCAGCCAGGCTTTTAGTCCATATTTCCTTTGCTAGATCTGCATGAGTTTTAGAGATCAGTGCATGAATTGTACAAACCCTTCTTCAATTAAAAATATATAAATGAAATACAACTGAAATTCTGGTAAAGGGACCCGAAGCACTGTGGGAAAGTGTTGTTATACAACTGTAGTCTCTGATACAGACAACTGAATCTCCCTTCTAAGAACTCTTTGGTTTGACTTTGGGGGCAGCTTAAGGACGATAAGTGTTGTTCCCTGCCCGTTTTGCAAAAAACTGACACAGTGTGTCTGTGCATGTTTGGTATTCGATGCCCTTTACTGCACCAAAGTCAGAGGAGAAGTGCAGTGGCGGCCAAACTTTTGATCTCAAGGATTATCATTTTTTTTAGCTTATGTGACCAGCTGCTTAGACCAGGTCAAAGGTGCAAAACTTTGCAAAATCCTGTTTTGTGATATCTGTTTTGGGGATATTTTTTGGCAAATTGTATTTGATGTACATTCCTTTAAAATAGCCGAATAGAATACAGTATTTAATTACATTACCTCCAACTATAAGGCTAAATAATTATAATTGAAGTTGTGGCACATGGAGTTCGTGGCTGAGTCATTTATAGAAATCAAGGTCTGACTGGTGGATGTACACATTCAGCAGCCAAACTGAACCTACAGTTTGCTTCCAGTTTCTATTTAGCTCCTTACCTGATATCATTAAAATGACTTATCTACATCAGCCAATGATGGAGCAGAGCAACAGGGCCACAAAATGTGTTATCTCTCCAAAGCGCATTTGATTTGAAGCACCATATATTCCCTCTTGGCTGTTCTGTACTTCCCATACAAGGACATCAGATTTCACTCTGAAGCCATTTTTGTGGCAGAATCAAAACTGCTTTTCTACAGAGTGCAGTGGATTTTAAAGGGAGAAGAAAGCATTGATTTCATTGGCAATAACTAACCTAAAAGGAGGCGGTTTTGGACACATATACGGTGTCTCTCCTCCTCCCCACATCTGGGTATGCCCAGCAATGACAACCAAACATTGTATTCCACACGTTTGCATCTGCATCGTGCTGCATTAAGTGCACTTTGTGTGCTTTCATTCACAAAACCAGAGCTACAAGGAATCAATTATTTTCTACCAACAAGAAAAGGAAGTGAAAGTATTCCTTGTACACTGAATCTGTTGTGCTACATCTGTGTGTTCAGGAGGAATGGAATCAGTAATGGGATTATCTTTGTGACAACTCTGTAAACACTACACTGTGGAAAGTTCACATTCATAACATCTTCATTCCTATCATGGCCGCCTATGATGCAACATTATAACAAACCCGTGCAAGGTTCATGTCATTTGTCAAACTGCTATGAAATGGATTTATCAACAGCCTGAGGTGTTAAGGTGTAGTGGTTGAGGTTTATTCTTGTCAAGGACACAGTGAAGAATAAGTGGTGACTTAATCAGTTTCAGGAATGCCTTCTAACATTTCATTGCTCTGCCAAACATTTAGAGAGAGATGTGAGGGATTTACGAATTTTCGTCAAATAAATTGTATTTGTAAGAGATGATACGGTGTATCTTCACTGAGATCCTTCAAGTAGACACATTGTATTATTTCTTTCTGCAGAATCACTACCTGTTCCAACCCATTTAAAAATGTATACCCACATATAATACCTTGATTAAAAGAAAGAAATTTGTTTTCAAATATAGTGCAAGGTTACAATTCTTGGGATGTGTCACTATTGTCTCTTGAACTAATTGCAATTCCAGTCTCCAGTTAAAAAGGAAATATGGAACATTTAACAGCCTATAAAATAAATCTCCCTCAAGAAAAGCCCCTAATTTTTTTCCATCCCATGGTGACTGGTGTTGGACATCAAAGCAAAATCCAATTAAGAACTGTTGGGTGAATTAAATACCACCGCTTTCTTCTTCTGCCCCTCTCCTTTAATTCACACCTCTTCAGCCATGTTTCTGAAGCCTGAAGTCTCTTATGCTGTACTTAACTTCTCAATGCTAAGTTGTAGACCATTCTGAAGTTTTGTTTTCTTGTTAAATTTTTTTTTTTAATGGGTCTGACATTGAAATGACTTTTCAAATTAACACAGCACACTCAAAGCTGTTCACAGAAACTGCAACAAACTGTGACAAAAACAGCTCATTTATGACTTTTTGTGATGAAACATGCATATCCAACGGGGACAGAGCCATAGCCAGGATTAGATCTATTGAGGTCATTAGTCAACCACCAATAGCCAGCAAAGGTTTGACAGTACACCAAAAATAAAATCCCTAAATTCTTTAGTTTTTGGATTTGTACTTTTCAAATTTCAGTTAATTATTTAAATATATTTTATGTACATGAAATTCTTATTCAGGTTGTCTCTTTTTATTGAAATTCAAACTACCATTGACACAAGGGAAAATGTTCAATATTTGATAATCATCTGGTCAATTACAACAGATGATTATCCAGATATTATACACCCATCATGTGTTTAAGCTCTACATGATGGGTCTTGTACTTGACTCATTGGATGCCCTGTCAGTAAACTAGACTTTTGTCGTTCCTTTGCTCATGCAAAAGGTTGTGCCGGTCCATCAAGTAGATGTTGAGATATTTCCCTGAATGAGTGAAAAGTTTGACCTGATTTGTATTGTATTCTCCCACCTCAGTGTCCTCAGTGGTAGCTACTGCCCTAGGATGAAGTATCTGGGGGGGGGGGGGGGGGGGGGGGGCATGGAAGGATGGACAGAGCATTTTGCTTTATGTTTAAGACATCATGAAGGCGTGATGCACAAGCCTCATTGGTTCTTTCTATTGTCTGACCTTGGTGTCTAGTTAGTACCCTGTTACTCTGCTCTGAAAGCTTTACAGCCTTCATAATGGGAGACAATGACATTATCAAAGCTTTATTTCGCCATAAGCAGCCCCCGGGTTCCAGCTCTTCTCTCCCTGGTTAATGGTACAGAAGAGACAGGTTTGTAAAGATGGGATTAAAAAATGCTGAACAGCTGCTCAAAGATGTTTAACCACTGAAGGATCTTAGTAAACTACATCAGCTAATCTCCATTTCAGAAAACAATGTGTTATACAGATGTGTTAACACTATAGTAGGTTGTTGTCTTAGAAGTCTTGGAAAAGTTTTTGACGTCAATTTTTTACCATTTTATTTAAAGTAAATGTGGAAATGTATCGAAAAAAAAGTCTAAAATACTGTTTACTCTCAAATACCTCCAAATTGACTCAAACACGTCCATATTCACTTGAAGACAAACCTTGAAGATTCCTGTTATAGTTTCTGTATTGCTGAGCCTGAATTGAAGAACACACACACACACAGCATTGATGCGTCCTCGGTCTTTATCTGATATCCATATTAAAAATGTATAAATCTTTACTCCATGTATACCATATTTTATGCAGTTAGCTGATCATTGTGTCTTACAGTGTTACACACTGAAAGAAGAACAGAGAATTTTTGCAGTCATATTTATTTGTGGTGGCAGTGGGTTCCCACTCTGACAGGTCTGCACGACTCTCGCAGAAATCTCATGAATATATTTGGGACTATTAAACCGTTTTTAAAAAGCTATTTTGCATGCATACAGTCTAATCATTACAATGCAAATGAGATCGGTGGGATGGCAAATAAGGTGTGAATGAGAAAATGGAAAATGGATAAGTAAAACCACTTGGATGCACATCTGTGAGGGCAGCCATATTAGTTTGGATGCCCATTACAGTCAAGCTTTATTTACGGTTTTGTTATTTTGATATGAAGCTGCGTATACAAAAGCCTTATCTCAAAGCATAGTAGTTCTCTATAATAATACAACTTAGCTGTAAATATGTTCCTGTCACACACTGAACACTGTTGCCTGCTGTCCTCGGCGAGATGCTCTGCATTCGCTATTAGCTCGATTTGAGTCTGTCACTTAGATATATTCCAGTGGTTTTCATTTACAAAATCAACGACTGTGGAAATGAGCAGCATCCTTTTAGACATCCGGGGTGACGCTTCTTCACTGCAGCAGTCTGTGATAGCAACCTACTGGGAGATAAGACAAGTCTGTGAAGCGACACCTGAACTTGTCATCCTTATAAACCATCAGGGGTCCTGCCACACAACCTACAGACGCAAACAAGACGAGGAGCTTTGAGAAAATCTTGTGATCCATCAGATCACGTTGTGTGTGGGAGAGCTATGGGAATATACAGTGCCGTTACAAAGATATGTAGGTGGTGTTTTATAGACGTCTATGCTAATAAATTAGAATTATAGACTAATAAAACTCACAAGTAAACATCATGCAAAATATGTTTGCCATAAAAACTGGAGGGCTTTGGTATGAATTGAGTTATTTCAGCGTCCTCGTGGCTCAGGGGGGCTGAGACATATGTAACTGAGATGTACGTATGTGGCTCAAATCCAGCCAGGACCGCGGTTATCACTGTATTCTTTCAAGAAATCAGGGGGAAGTTTACATTCTAAAGTTAAAGACTGACTCTGTGGTATTGAACAGGCTGAGTCCAAGATGTCTGATATACTTAAATCTGCTATAATCAACATCCTTATATTAGCAATAGATCATGTGACTATGTTTATGTTATGTTTATGAGAAAAGAGTCGCTGGTAACAAACTCATCGAGAATGATTACCCAAATCTGCAGCTGCCTCAGCTCTTCTGAGCTTTTTAATCGTATTTTTGGTTCACTCTTACTGCTCTCAACAGTGGTGTTTCCAGACCAGGCAATTTTCAGTAAAAAAGCTCCAATGAAAACATTATCCGCCACCTACCCAACACCAATAACCAGCAAACTTTCAGCATCGAGGCCGCTGTTCGGGAAGTCAACATTGATGTTTAACGGCACTTCCGTTGTTATTTTAACCCAAACAACAACCTTTTCCTAAACCTACTAAGAAGTTTTGTTGCCTTAACCCAACTATGTGTTTAGTGATCTATTACTAAACCTAACCAAATAGTTTAGTTGCCTAAACTGTTGTTTACTGTAAAAACGGAAGTTTGATTTGAAAAGACCCTATGCATGTAAATTGACACATTTTGCTGGCTTTCGTAGGAATACGAAATACTTAATTTTAAGAATATAAGCATGTTTGAATATTATCTTTTTTTAACAAAATATACCAAACAGCTCAGTGCATCAATATTAGCCTGAAGTCAGAGAAGTTTCATTAATTTAAAATCAGGAAATATCTAATCAACGAATAACAACCTATGAATGCATTTTTGTCCTCACTCAGGAGAAGTTATAGTTCAAGACCCAGTACTATGAAAGTCTCAGTGTTTCTCAACAAGAATTTCATTTCCAATGTGAAGAAGGCTTCGAACCAGCATTTAGACCTTAATGTTGGGGAATCAAATTTACTGAGAATATAAATGAACAGTTTACTGAATAACGAAATATGAAATTTCCATATAAACACAAAAGAAAACTGAGGTTTATCTTTGGTTGTTTGGTGCATTAGATGGATGTGGACTGGAATGTATTTCTGAAATCCTACAACCTTCAATGCAACCTAGTACAATGGATACAATAGATCAAAGACAGTGGTCTACCATAACAATGTGTCTCTCTCAAGTGTGCAATGTTTAATCAAACAGAGAAAACATCAAAATAATCTTATAACTAAATACCGTTAACTAATTACTAAACAGGAAGTATGGAAGGGTGATAATCAATTAGCATCTATATAAACCTATTCTGTTAAAGCTGTGATAAATCGTATGTCAAGAGTGGAAACTGGATTCTGGTGATAAATCAAGGTGGCAAGTGTCGCCGGCTCCACACGCCAAGTATGACATTAATTAACACTCTTTTGCGATTCATCCCACCAATGATCTTTTATTGTATATCAACACCTATTTTGATTAAGAGAAATACTGCTGTCTGTGGAGATTAGTCACTTCACTTCTCCAACCTCTTCCATCAATCTCACTCTACGCATTGGGAGTCATTACACAGTGTTGCAGTCCATTTCTTCTATCATATTGTTGATGCCATCATGTCTCTACTTAGACGTGTCCGACTTTATGCCTCATAGAGATGTTTGTTCTGTTTGCTGATTTTTTTTAGCATTAGAAACAGCTAACAGCCAAACCTGACATTGAGCTGCTTTGCCATTCGATAAAACCATCTCAAGAACTGAAACAATAAAATACTTCAATAAACATGATTAATCGTTTTTATGATTATTTTTTTTCAATTCTATTAAACTTTTATTAAACAAAACACTAGACAAAATCAATCTCATTCAATCTGATTATCAGGACATGTAGCTGGGTTTTTAAAATGACATTTCAGAAAACATTTTACAAATCCATTTATTTTAAAAGTTGGTTTTCATTGATTCAAACAAACATAGGACCGTTAGTCAGGAGACCGCTGATTGTGTCCTGTGAGAAACCAGAAGTCAATGTTCACTTATTCTAATAAATGTCCGTAAATTAAATTAGGTAACAAATTTATTTGAAGCCAAATCATAATGTTTAACTAAACCTCACTAAGTCCCCTGGGGACAGATCTCAGAGAAATTAAGGGACCAGCATGACATTTAAATGAGCATTGATCCACTCTGTGTGCAAATGAAGGCTCTAGAAATGTACAGAATTATCCAATGTTTCAGTATGTCTCTGTATCTCGCACTCCTCCATCACTCGACTTGTTTTTTTGTTTTTTTTTTATGTGTCATCCAGTTATTTTCAGACTGTATGTATACGACTGTGACAGGCTGAGTGATTCCCTGAGTGCACTAGGCCTGCTAGCCCGTATCAACATGCCATGCTATGGAAAAAATACAAATTGGACTTTTGCACGTTCCTACACATACAACCCACTACAGGCAGCACTCACCTCCTCGCTCTCCCCCCACCTAAACTCTGAAATGACTCCTTGTCTTTCTCCTTCAGGTCCGGCCCTATTGAGCATCCTCACACCCAGCAGAGCAAAAGTCCTCAGATGATTTGGCTCGATCAATGACTTAGAATTATTCACTCTGCGTCTGCAGGATTGTTCTGCATACCTGATTCACAACCTGATTGAATTCTCCACTTGCACACTCTCCTCCTCTCTAATGTCACTCACACCTCACTAAAGCAACACTGTCATAGTCCGTTAACCAGCTCAATATTCCCCTACTGGCTTTTTCTTTTCTGTCTGGATCAGGAGTTGGAGAAAAACAACGAGTAATGGAATATTCTCCTTGTTATTTTCAGCCAGCAGGGAGGGAAAATAACAAAGAGGGGTTTTGTTTTGTTTTGTTGACAGAAATAGTCACTGGCCTTTCTCAGCAGGGAGTCGACTGTCATAGCATCTTGATACAGGTGGAGTCGCATTACAGAGCACCACAGAGAACTGTTAGCAATCATCAATTATGTTGCATCTCTCAACAACACCAGAGGCTTATTCACTCTCCTGGGAACATTCAAAATGAAGTGCTTGTTCAGTTGGTGCTGTTCCCTAATGGCTTTACCTGCAACACATAGTTTTCTCTTTTTCAATGTGGAGTGTGTTAAAGTGTGTGTCTGTGTGTCTATGTGTCTATGCGTGGGAGGAGGTAAGTTAACCTAAATGTCCAAAGATCCAAATTCATGTCATTTAATGGTTCACTTTCTGCATTCGGCCCTTTTTCATCAGGCAGGGAGAGGTGGTTGAGCATGCAAAGCTTTTAATACTTAATAATCTATCTAAAGAAGCGTGCACATGCCAGGCTTTTTTTTTTGCTGACTTTTTTTGGCATTCAACAGGATGCAGCTGGATCTGTTGATTAAAAGGTTGCGATGTGACTTTAATTTGCCTCACCAGCTTGTATTTTTGATCTTGGACTTCTTGACTGACAGAGCAGAGGGTCTTTGTAAATGGGCGTTGCTCAGACTCTGTAGTTATGTCCACAGGCACGCTTCGTGTGGTCTTTCACCCTTACTCTTTATCACGTACAGCTACGGATGCAGGAGCTCTCAGGAGGACAGCTATTCAGCCACAATTTCTGATGACACTGCATTGCTGTCCCTTCTCCGTGGTTCAGAATCAGACCACAGGAATGCTCTCACAGATTTTATTTCTTATGGTATTAACCACATCTTGGACTTAAATATGTCAAAAACCAAGGAACAAATTGTTGATCTTAGATGTAAAAGAGATGCAGGCAAAGAGTGCATCCACAATAAAAGTGTTACTTTAACAACTTGTTAATTGTCACATCATACAAATAGCTCAACATGATGTCGGCTGAGCCGACGGCTGAAAATTACCAGGGCTAACAGCGCTAACAGTTAATAGTATCCTGTATATTGTATTATGAATAAATCTAATAATTGTTGTTTTTTTATATTAAAAGGGTCCCTCAGAGTGACAAACCTTCAGAAAATCATCAGCAATTTTGGGTCATCGTTTTGGTTTATTCGACACTTGCAATTTCTACATGGTTCAGTCTCCTGTGATACACAAAATATAATAGGACCATAACAAATTGTATCAATTACGCATATGTTAACCCTCCTATGACATGTCAAAATGGCTGCTGTGAAAGCGCCTATAAAACTATATGAGAGGCCCAGGCCATGGCACAATAATCAAACATTCTCCAACAAACAGACAAACACAGATGTTTATTTGGTGTTCATCAATTCCAAAGATAGAGTTGGGAGCCTATAAATCGGATGTTGTTTCTTTGTTCACAGGTCAAGTCCTGACAGTGGAGTTTTAAACACTCTTCAGATGGAAAGACAAACCCCATATTTATCTGTTCAGCAACAACAACCAAAAGGTTTCAAACTGACTTTGTCATGCCTGCTCGGCCCAGCACCAAAAGGTAGACAGACAATTTTAGCGACTTGCTTGTTAGAAAAATCAAAGACATATTCTTCAAACTACAGCTAAAAAAAGAGTGAATTCTTCACTTACTGTACATGCTGCCCAAACCACAGTTCTACATGAATGACAATGTGACTCTGTCTGCTGTAATGTTTCAGAGGACAATCATTTGTTATCATGTTAGCCCTAACTGTTCTATAAACCAGAAGTTTGTTGCAGCTTTTGTCTGTAGAGATGGGTAAGAGCTCAGAGTATGACCGCTGCCCCTTTGTGTTGCCTTTTGAGGTTATTCCTGCATCTGATAAGGATGTGTTCTGGACACCTCCCTTTTAGAGGTTTTCCTGGAGCATACATATGGGAGGAGACCTCAGGGCAGACGCAGAACATGCTGGAGGGATTACATGTCCCATCTGGCCTGTAAACACCTTGGGATCCCCCAGGAGGAGCTGGAGGATTTGGCTTGTGAGAAGGAGGTTTGGGCTTCTTTTCTTTGCCTGCTGCCACCGCAATGCATACCTGGATAAGCACCCAAAAATGGATGTCTGTCAGCTTTTTTTTTGTGTGGGGGTTGCCCCCTTCTGGTCAAAATTTGATAAATGCTGCTTTAAATTCTACAAAAATAAATCTGTGAAGCAGACTGGTATCCTTGTTACATCACTTTAAGTTTGAAGTAATGATGAAGAAATGAAAATAAAACAACGATGCCATTTGTCAGGATTATTTTCAATAAAATAGGGCTTCAGTAACTCAGATGCAATTCATGAAAGCACTGGTTTGAATTCAGAGCTTCCTGTTGGCCCAAAAAGTGGACTTAGTGAGTGTTATCTTTGACCTAACGTGGGGCTGTTTGGCTTTGCACCTGCACGTTCATCACATCTTCAAAAGGAAGGTGTAGCGCTGCCTTGTGTTGATAAAACACTGGCTCGAGTTGATGGCTCTTTGAGGGATAACACCAAGTGAAGGGGAGGGCAGGGGAGATATTTCATACACACATGAGTGCTCATGCACTTACTCTTTCACTTACTTGCGTTAAACTTTCTCTTCTTCTCTTCCTCTTTTTACGCCTCTCAGCCCTCTCTGTCCTCAACCGTCTCTCTGGTGCTTTACTACAAACACATTTATACTTTATCTCTGTCCTCTTTACTTACTCTCACTGTCACCGTTTCTTCTTCTCCCTTCTCTCATCTCTCGTCTGTGTCTGTCTAATGCGTTTCCAATCAGAGCAGCACCATCAGCATACTGAGAGAGTTTTGAGAGAGACAGGAGGGAGACAAGACAAGACAGATCCAGGGAGACGCAGAAGACACAAGAAGGCAGAGGACATCTGGAGCCTGGTTGCTAATTCATTCACAGATGATAAATGAGCCATTTTGTGACTGCTAATGGATGAGAGAAGTAGAGACAAACAATAAATGGATTTACTAAAATACATTTCTCCGCCATTGGAGACATTCAAGCCCAGAAGTTTAGGAAATCGGTAAGTAATTCATTAGGTGAATCAGAGTGAAGTTATCAGTTAGATAGTTTTGAAGGTAAAAAAAAAACATTTTTGGGAAATTCACTTGGTAAATGGACTGCATTTGCAGAAGGCTTTAATCAAGAGCAAATTATGTTTTTGCTAACCATTGGGAGAATCTTGGGGTTCAGTGTCTCACAAGACAAGAGAGTGGATCTTCATATCTAAATCTAATAAAGAAGACTTAAGCCTATTTGTTAAATGTTGAATTATTCCTTAAATTACAGTGCCTGGCTTCCTGTTAAATGCATCTCTTGTACAGGAAAAATAACTGTGTTCATAGGATTTCAGTTGTGACTTCTCACTGCACTGATAGCTCTGATTGAGTTAAAAGATGTGGTTCAAAAGCTGTAAAAACGTCTCAGCTTTCCAGCATGACCTGTTTCATTTTAATGTAAGCTTGGCTACACTCCTCCACATGGTGAAACCTTCCCTTTTCAGTGCAGCAGAGTTGAAGTTGTAAAGAGCCAGAAACTGTAAGGAATGAGTAACCAACCTGTGGCCCGTGTCATGCTGTCTCGCCTCAGCAGATGGTAATGAAAAATATGCCCTGCATCGTAATCACCGGTGACCCTCATGCAAAGGCTTGATTGGCTCCTCTCTGGCCCCATGGGTGTCCTCTGAGCAAGGTCCTGACCGGCCACTAGTCCGTACCTGATGAGAATATTCATGACCCTGTATGTTTGAATGCTAGGAGGCTTACATTGATTTGTCTAAAATAACCCGGGGTGCTGCTGCCAGGTGTGGAGGCAGGGATGAAGTAAAGATATCTGATGAATGGGACAGGGAGTGCAGCTTCTGTGTGTATGTGTGTTTTCTTTCAGCATCGATAAACAGACTTGACTTGCATTTGTTTAACCTGCTAACACTGTAACACTGTGATAGAGTTGAGGTGTGAGCTACAGTTTCAGTGTAAGCTATTTCGTACCAAAATAACCTTCAAAGCATCATGATTCTGGTAATATAACGAGACCACGCTGCTGAATTGATCTGTGTAAACAGAGCCATATGGTTCTGCACACCTTCTCTTTCTGTCAGTATGTCAATGCCCATGTGAATCCAGCCCAACCCATTTAATAAGCTCATGTTTTTCCATTGTTCTGAAAGGTGGCAAAATGACAAGCTGGTATGGTAATATCAAACCACCTGTGTGATGGAAAGGTTAATCGTTTGAAGGAAAACACTCAGAGCTCATTTCATCCACTTTGTTTGCCTTGTGATTATTGGTTGATTCGAGTGTAATCGTGCCATTTATGTGTGCTAATAGGAGGTAATTTATGTCGAAATATCACTGTGTGTGTGTGTGTGTGTGTGTGTGTGTGTGTGTGTGTGTGTGTGCGCGCGTGCACATCCTTAAATGTGTTTCAATACATCACTGTGTATTTATAATATTTATTAAAGCACCCCTGTTGTAAAATTCCCTCAACCTTCACTGCAGTTGTTTTGCTGTTATGAATACAAATGTACTGTGTCTGGTACCCATGGAGATGCTGTGAACCATAGTACAATCGCACATCTAAACTGTGTGGCGTGATTGAAGATGAGTTTTACATGACAACAGAACAAGATTAGAACAAATGCAAACAAAACTGTTTAAAGAGTCAATTTGTGAATGGTTTAAAAATCAAGTGAATTTGTTACGCTGAGGTAGATTCAAAATATATGTGCAAAATACAAAGACTAACTAAGACTAGGACTAACATAACAATTCAGGTCCATGTTTTGGGGCATCGAGACTCAGTTTCCTTAAGCTTTTATTCACAATTGGATCTGTCTCTGTGTTCTATCCGCTCCTCAGGAATGTAAATGCTCATAAAACGAGAAAGGTGGGGTCATAAAACGTTCTGTGAGTCTGTCCAGGCAAGTGGGAAATTGAGAGTCCAACCATTTAGTGGCCCTATAGGTTCTTGAGAGCACTCTCTGCACAAAGTTTATTAGTTCATATTTTGTCACTGTTGTTATTATAACATTTCATTTTCATCATCTTTCCGTTGACATTCGCTGCAACTGTATTTCAAATTGTAAATCTCTCCTAGCTCAGAATGTGGGTCCTTCGTCTACTGCAGCTTTCTCACTCCGGAGGAAATGAAGAACCACCAATTATGTGTTGAATAGTGTGAAAATGATAAACACCGAATGCATATATCACACAAGTCTTTAAAGCTGTGCTAATCAAATTGTGTTGGTTCTACAGCCAATAACCTCACTCTTTTGGTTCACTAATCACTCTCATCAACCTTGTTTCTAGACACTGTTTTCATCTTAAAAATATTTCATAAACCCACTGAACGTTACCTGTCCAGCAACAAAGTTAGTGCCTAGCTGGTGAAATTGAAGCATTCAGCAGCTAATGAGCCCTATTTTTTTCTCAGGAGTTGCCGTAGATCAAAACGGTGTGTATGTCGGATTAAATGTGTGGGATGGACAGAAACTCAAATCAATAGCAAATGTTCACTCACACATTCACCGTAACAACTTAAAGGTGATTATATACCTGTGGCAGCAAATTCGAATCTCAACCACTCAAGTCAAGTCTAAAAACAGCCAGGATACAATCTCAAGGACCAGATTGATTTACACAAAAGTTTAAATAAACATTATAATTAGTATTTTCTCATATATTCATGTAAACTGTGTATGAAATGTATTAAAAGCTGGATAGGTGTCATACCGAATACCATGCTTCACTCACAATTTTCTGGACGCCTCAAATGCAAATGAGTGTATTTGATCTGGAAGCTGTTGTTCAGAAGACATTGTAGAGGCGAGGAGATTGCCTACTGAGGTTGATCATTTAAAAAGGGAGCCTTTTCCCTCTGCTTCCTACATTTACAAGCAACAGAACAAATTTCTCCTCGCAAGAAATGATCTGAGCTGGCAGACAGACAGATAAGTAATGTCTGGTAGTTAAAAGGGAAGGCAATATGCTTCGGTTCAATGTGCGTCGGAACAAGATGGTGGCTTTCTGCAAGCCTCCATTACAGGGCTTTACTGATTCAAACAAACAAATATGTGTCCTTTGTGCATAATCCTAACACAACTTCAAAGGGATTAGAATGGGGCTATAAGAAAAGGACTGGTTGCCAATACAGTATCAGTAGCATACTGTAGCACATAGCTAAACACACTAACAGATTATAATTTATCTTTTAAGTGTGTGTTGTTGGTATAAACTCAAAAATATGAAATGAAAAAACACACTGCGTGAGTTTCTAAATATTTTAACTATTCAAGTGTGCCAAACCATCACTAATTAGAAAAACTTGGAACAAATTGTAAGATTTTTATTTTCACAATGATTTGAGCCATTAGCGTAAGTCCCTCATCTGCTGGCACAGAAAATGGTGGTTAATAAGTTCAAGAATTCTGCAAGGAGTTCTGCATTGATTTTCCACTTGAACTATGTCCATGTGGCTGATTTTATTTTCTAACAGCAGTGCATCTGATTACAGGGAACGACATGCAATTGCTCTCCTCAAAACCTCAGTCCTGTTTAACAAACATGCAGCAGCCTTGATTCGACCATAGAGTTCAACAGGCCTCATTCACGTCTGAAGTGAGAGTCTGTTAAGTAAGGCAAAGCTTGGGGAGTTTTATTCTATAGCCCATTTCACACCTAAAAGCAGTTCAAGTTCAAATACCAAACATACCTGTTTTGACATTTATGATAATGTGAGATAGCCCCGCAACAACACCAAATTCAATTCAATCTCTCTCTAACCCCTTCTCCTAGAAATACCATTAATAACCAACTGGTGAATGGAGTGACGGATGACTGTACAAAGTGTTTTAGAGTTGAAAGCAAGAGTTTACATCCTGTCTTGAACCTCAAGTCAGTATCAATATTCAACCGTAACCACAAACCCAAACCAAATGGTTTTCACTCGCCTACACAGCCATAAACATTGACTACGGTGGAAGCAAGTGTTCCTACACTGGCACGCAGTCTCACTGTGTGCTACGATTCACTTTTGATTTGGATATATGAGTCCAGTTCTCGTCAGCACCTGGAAAGGTAACCTAATAAGCAATCATACTTTGTTGATACCTTAATCTTTAGTGGCCATAAGAGACTGAGAGGTTCGAAAAAGTATGAATAAAATAAAATATACGGCTAAAATATTTCATCTATGTTGAGATTGTTGCTTTGTCAGTATGTTGAGGAAAAAAGACACTGCACTTTCAAATTTAGCTTAGTAAAACTTGACACGTTTTCCATATTCCATATTCTTTGTCATTGACAAATGTATCTAATAACTCTGACATTTTTACAGAGAGATGTAAGACAACAAACAACACCCTGCCCTTTTTCTGTGAGCATTGTAGGAAAGAAGCATGTGTGTGTGTGTGTGTGTGTGTGTGTGTGTGTGTGTGTGTGTGTGTGTGTGTGTGTGTGCATGTGTGTGTGTGCATGTGTGTGTGTGTTCCCGTGCATGTGTGTGTTGGAGAGTGCCAATGCCACAGCAGTATGAACAGACACTGCAATATGTTCGGGAGAACACCTTGCAGAGAGCGCAGCAGACAACAGTTCATTATTGCATGATTACCATATGCTTGTGAGACTGTGAGTTCAAACCTGGTTCAGATCCAGCTGGTGATTTATGTCCCATCTCATTCCATCTGCACTCCACTGTGTGCTGTGTACAGTACACTGCCTATTAATCAGAGGTGTCTTCAAAGCCTCTAAATTGTTTGGGATAAATGATGACTTTTCTCTGCACTGGTCAGACCAGATTCAGAGCGCTGATTGACTCCTGCCAGCTTGTAGCAGGTGATGTCAGATGGAGCAACGCCTTTCTTTTAGAAAGTCAAGAGCAAAACAGGAGGCCATCTATGCTTGTGAAGCTTCAGAAGGAAGAGAACACAAGCTTATAAATCTAACTTATGAACGTGTGTGTGTGTGTGTGTGTGTGTGTGTGTGTGTGTGTGTGTGTGTGTGTGTGTGTGTGTGTGTGTGTGTGTGTGTGTGCATCCCATGTATTTGCTAACTGCCAGTGATTCGCAGATAAAAGCCTGCAGAAATGTGCAGTCACTAAAAGATTAACAGTGTGTCAGTGTCATATGATTCAATTTCTCTGCATTATAAATGTAAGGATGAGTTTAAAAATACACAAGACTGTGAATTATTCAGCCACTCCCCTCACACTCTGAGAGGCTTTTTGACTTGATGCACTGCCACAGTAAGTAATGTGGCAAATACCCGAGGAGACCGTCAGTGACGGTAGATATTGAAGGTGAAATGTTTGATGTGAAACTGTGTTAATGTTCGAAAACTACAAAACCTCCGGCGGATGAAAAAATAAAAGGTTGCCATTTGTTTATTAAGAGTAGAGGCATAATTAGGGAGGAGAAAATATACCACCCATGGAGTGTGTAAATAAGGCAATTAATTTGTCTCTTGCAATTAAACTCACTCTTGTGTGCTATTTTCTCAAAACACTTTTTAAAATGGTGTATCTTAGAATATTTGAATAAAGAAAATGCTTCTGTATACTATATAGAAATTAATTAATATCATTGTATATTCATCTATTTTGATTAGATGCACTCCTTTACCAAGACCCACTAGATAAAATCTTGAATGTCTTGTCTGTTCATCTGAATCATACATGCATAACTCAAAAATATCTAATCTCCACAAATATCTAATCCACATTATAGGATGCTGCCTAAAATTCACATTGCCAAATTGCCATCAGTGTGGAGCATGCCATGCTGAGCTTTAGGTGGCCTGTGCGTGATGCACAGAGCCGTGCGTGTATACTGCCACCCAGTGGAATTGTGCATAAATATTAGCCTGGATGAGTCATTCTTGCAGCCTGACTGCCTTCCTCGGCCCTGCTGCAGAGGGACCCGGGTTGGTTAATAAATTAGTCTCTTTTAACATTCACAGCTGATGGAAGGCAATCTCAAGGTCTGTGAAGATGGGGTTGAAAGGACTGTGTAGACGGTAAGCATAGAGTGAAAGGACAGGAGGGAAGGGGGGGGGGTTGTGACTGAAGGAGTGAAGCCGCCATTTGGGGTGCTCTGAAGCAAGAACAAGACTGCGTAAGCCAACAGAGCACAGAGCCAAAGACAGCAAGCACTAACCATTCAGAGCAAAAACGCACAGCGCTTGTCAATGGGAGAGAGAGAGAGAGAGAGAGAGAGAGAGAGAGAGAGAGAGAGAGAGAGGGAGAGAGAGGGAGGGAGAGACGTATGCAAGTCATCATTTTGAACTTGGAATAACACACGCCTGCAACAATCCTGCTTCCACGTATGGAAAATTGTATCAAACGAAGTTTATTTTCAGTAGCTCACAAAATGACTGGTTTCAGAAAGTTTATAATTAGACAGAAGGCAGTGTACTTTTTATAAAAGCTGGCACTGAATATGGTCCTCAGGGGCAGCGGGCTGTTACAGGCTATAAAAGTTTTTAACAACTTTTATTTCCTCTGTAACCTTGATGAGTAACATATGTTTGTTTGCTGTCATTGATAGAATTACAGACTATTTAAAATACAGTTTCACCTTCATAGAGAGCACACTACAGTACATGTTTGTACACCACATTTGTGTAGATATCAGTGAACTGTGATTTAGTTATATCAGGAAGTCTACAATTAAAATAAAGCCAATGTCATTTATGTGATTTATGGATTAAAATAATTAAATAAAATCCAATGTGGAGAGAAACATCTAGGAAGAGAGGAAATAATAAAGGTGGTGTGGAAATTGTTACCTTGAACATAGTCCTGAAAGGAAATGTCACAGGTGTTTATCCATTCGCTGAACTCCTCTCTTCCATAACTTGCAGCGAAATTGCCATAAGACCTCTAAATGACTGTAGACTCTAGTCAATTTCCAGACCCAGAAATCCATGAAGTTAAGTAATACCGCAGTCCAGTCCACCATGAAAAGTATTAAGGCAGGCACTCTATTCATCCGAGGATAAATAGCTCTCCTTGCACTTCTCAAGTTAATCTTCTTACCTTTATGTCTTTTGTTGATAAATGTTTTTTGTGCCCTCCATTTAATGATACAAGAATATAAATGCATGTTCGGCACTCTCTTTTCAAAAGAGCCTTCCTTTTCACATTGCGTTCAATCACAACCTGAGATGCAATATTCTGATACATGATTACCATGTGACAGGTAATTTTACTCAAGTGAAGCCTGAATACATTGCAGAAAATGTAATGGTATTATTAAAAAAACTGTCATTAAAATATAATAAACAAGATGTAGTAACTCATTAATCCAGTTTTTACATGGATCTTTATGCACTGTGATTTATTTCACATCTTACTTAAATGTTGTCATCAATTTAAGTGAAATATAGAGTGTAAATAACCACGTTACAAATGAAGAATGGCATAAAAAGACCATTAATTTAAATTCTCCACCTGTCCAACATCTCACTCTCTTCCCCAGTGTCACTCTCAGGAAATTACATCATTACACCCTTTTTAACTAAATCACTTAATCCATCTTCATCTGTCTCCCTCTCTCAGATGTCATCCACATCATAAACTTTGTCAGTCTGTACAAACACACACCGTGAAAGCAGAGGAAACCCATCGTGAAGGAGCGGTGACATTGACAAAGTGAGAGTGTGGCCAAAGTGCAATGTAACAGCACGCTGCCACTTATGAAAACACCTGCTCCACACTGTCAGCAACTTAACCTTCTATCACCTAAATCCCCACCGGAGGATTATATGTGACAGATGTAGGACAGGAGGGGGTCAGGGGGGCGGGGGTGACCGGGTGAGGTGGAGTGTGACAGAAGTGACTTCATAGGTAAAAGTTTGTTGGAGAGGGATGGAAAAACAGCTGAAAGAGGCACAGAAGGAAGGAAGTGAGAGGCACAACAAACAAGTCCAACAGAGAAGTAATTAGAAAAGGTGTGAGGAGAGTGTGTTGAAATAAGTGACATCGTTAGCTTGCGTAATATAACAACATGTAGGAGCCGTTTAATTAAGCTTTTCTGGGGCCAGGCAGTCCAGGCGTCCCTTTCCACAGCATCGTTTTTTTCCAAATGTTTTTTAGGGGAACAGCAAAGTCTTTGCTATACAGTACATGCTCTGGGAACCATGAATGCCGATATTACATTTAGAGCAAATCTTTGCGGCAGATGTTGATATTCATTGTACTGGATAATTGAACATTTTGACCTGCATGGTGCGCAAGATAAAAAGTCAAAGAATCAGAGATTGAAAGACAAATTGGTATGTCGGCCGATTAATACCAAAAATATGTTTTGAGGCAATTCAGAAACAGTATTTTATATTTTGCCTCCAGAAAGCACTGACAAGTTAACTTTTTGTTAACTTGTCAGTTAATAAAATAACAAATGTAAAGGATGTTTAACAAGCAAAGATATCCGTTGGACATTAATTGTGATTCATCCTCTGTAGACCTTTAATATCTATATTATAATAAATAATAAGAAAATTATTTTATAAATGATATGTAAATTCATCCAACAGTTGCCGAGATACATCTCTCAAAACAAAAAATGTCAACCTCTCAGTGGTAGAAGAGGATCAGTCAGGGGATCACGAAATTCATTTGAGTTCATGGTCTGGAGAACATCACTGTCTGCACACAGTTTTTCATGGCTATCCGTCCTTTGTTGTCAAGATATTTCAGTCTGGATGAGAGTGGTGGTCAACTCACCTCAAACCTTTTGGCTCAAACAAGAAATAAAACTGCTCTTTTTTATCATCTGCGATGCAGAGTTGGGGACAAACAGGAAGAAGATTGCGCCTCAGCATTGAGGAGTTAATTCCTTGTCAGCGCTGTTGTGGGTTTTGTACAGAATATATAAAGGAGGACAAATGTGCTTTTTCACAGTTGAAAGGCGGCTAATGGAGCAGGCAGACTTGTTAGACAAAGGGCACTTTAAGAAGGACATGAAAGACACAAAGGACATAGAAGTGATCCTGAATTAACTCATCCTTCACACAAATGACAGTTTAGACTGAGAGAGGTGTGGCACTGTTAAATTCTTTCCATAAAATGTATCATCCTACATGTTGTGAGGAGGATTTTCAGTCACTCTACAAGCTTGTCTTTGTAGTGGCACAGTATGATCACTGATATTATGATGTGTCAGTGATGCATTAAATATAGAGATGACAGGAGGTTTAGGTAACAGCTGTAGAATATTTTGCTTCCTTGCTTCCAATTTTTGTTGGTTTTAGGGTATCAGAGTTGTTGGTGCTTTAATGTTGAATATCCAAATAAAATGCTGTTATTTTTAAGCTTTGTTAATGCTTCTCCAGCATGACATGTGCACATTGTCTTTTTGGCTCCCTCTATAATGTATCATTTAGACCCATTAGATAGATTAATCCCACAAGAGGAGATTTTTGTAAACTACCACAAAAGTCAAATACGGCGTTAGGAATTAGGCATTAGGAGAGTGAACAGTAAACAGTGAGGCTGATATCAGTGAGATCACAAATAGTAGTACTGATTTACATGCATGCATATTCCCATGGCAACTGGCAAATTGAATCATTGTCATTAACAATGAAAACTGCTACAATATGGAGAGGTAATTACAGATTATACATAATGACTATTGCTAAATAGATTCAACAATAGGGTTTGATTTAATTGAAACTGTACAACTACAGATGTCATGGCTTATTGGAGAGTAAAGTATAAACATGTATGACTGTCTTACCAAATAGAAAGGATAAAAACCATCAAAATGAACTTTTCACAACCTGACATGTTGTCAGTACTAAGAGCTCATAAGTGATCATTGGTGAATTATTCATTAAAATGTATTAAGGCATTAGTAAAGGCACTGTAGTGATATACTATAGAGAGTGCCACCTTTATATCAGCCTGCAGAATCAGGTGATATAGCATTTAAGTTACCATTTTGCTTGACACTGTCTTCTGTCAGCTCTTTTTAAGTACTTATGGGCTTAACCACTCAGCTCTCTCGGTACAAGTTATGACTGTTTAATCCCATCAACAACAGGGATTGCTGTCAAAGTATCATTGAATTTGACAAATGACAGAGGGAGCACAAATGGGATTCAGTTGAGGCAGGGTAAAATGTTGATTCATGACTTCTGAAAACCCCACCGGCTAACTTTCTCAAAGCTTACAAGAATCTTCTGACCAGATTAATCTTCCGTACTTTGAACCAACTTTTCCTCAGGCAAAGCAACACAAGAAGTTTCACTGAGGTATTACAGTTCCTCCCCTGCATCAGTTAAGATGTGCTTTGTGCTGGAGTTATTATGATTAGTCTGGCTGCGTTTTGGGCAGCCGTCATCCATTTTTCTCCAGTCTGGTCTTTTTTTTCTGTTGGATGATTGAGTTCTTACTAGGTTTACTGCACTGAGTAGATAGCACAAGCCACTGTCTAATTTCTTTTACTCCTTGACAGGGTCCACGGATTATTTAATACCTCCTGTCCCAGGCTCCTGATTGGGTCTTTCCTGTTAAATGAGGCAACATTAGCATACACAGTCATATGAGAACACCATCCCTGAGGTCACCCATGCCTTCCTTACCAGTTGATTGGTGTGACGATTTTTTAATTTGTGGTAAGGGTCTCAGAGGTTTGACTCGGAGAACATTTTCTGGTGCTGTGCGAGTGCGTAAGAAAAGACACATAACACTTCTTCAGACCCTGACCTCAATGATAATATTTACATATGTATATGGTAAATGTTTATATATTTACATATGTGTATATGTGTTTATGTATTTACATGTGTGTGTGTGTATATATATATATATATATATATATATATATATATATACATACTGTATATTAGTGTTAGAATTGGTTGGATGCATAGACTGATGGTTGAGTGGACATTTGGATCAGACTTTGAATGTACCTCCGCGGCCGCCGTACTTGTGCCTGAAAGTATAGTCTAGTAGCTGTGCTAATCACTAGCTAGGTCAAGCTATGGCTGACTATTCTCACGTAAAATCAACCAAACTGGTTTTGAAAGGTCTTAACAAAGGGTAAGTGTTTATTTTACTTAGTGCCACTTATCACTAACGTTACAATCTTCAGTTCTATTTACGACTAACTTACGGAGGTTTTGTAGCCTATGCTGAAGCTAGCTGAAGCTAAAACGTTAGCGTTCGTGAAACACCAGTAAAGCTACTGTTTATTTCTGTAAAAGCTGTTCTTAAACGTTTAACTATCAACATGGCGCCAAAAGCTGTTGTTAGTTAACGTTAGGTAAACATCAACTGTGGATCAACCATGAGCAAGCTAGCTTTAATTTGTCCAAAAGTAGGTTAAACGTTAGCAGAGTCGTTAGATATCCTCAGGTTAAGCCATTGAAGTACACGATGATACTATATATATATATATATATATATATATATATATATATATATATATAATACTAACCATTGAACGCTTTCTGCAGCCTGCCTGAAATGATGGAGATGCCTGAGCAACAGAAACAATAGCCTACATACCTACTTTTGATTTCCAGTACATGTAGAAAAGCCCATAGTAGACGTATTAGAGTCCTAGAAACTGTCTAGAGCAAAACAAACAAACAAAGAAAACTCAGTTTTTTTTATTTCTTGAGCAACTTGTGAATAAAGACTGGATAGTCAGGGTGAGAGGACACAACCACTCAAACAGACAAACCCAAACTCCCCTTGAACTCTTTTCTGTTTTGAGGCATTTCTGGGTTTTATATTCACAGGTTATAATTAGCACATGCATACATAAAGTTAGGTGTCATTCACTTTATTGTTGGGTGGTATTTTTATTACCTTTTTTTTGTACGTCACATTTTGTCTTGAATTCATGTTGCAGCACAACAAAATGAATTTAAAGAGTTACTTCACTCCCTTTGAACATCTTTTTGCTGACCTCAGTGATGAAACCTCTCACCTTGCTGCAGTGATGCACAGGTGTACTGAAGGACGCAGTGACGTCACTGATGGACTTGAGTGAAAAACTGCTTTTCTGCCCGGTGTTAAGTTCAAAATGTGTTCACTTTCGACAAATAAATATGCCAGCCCAACAAGTTTAATGTTATGGAATGCTTGCAAGGCCTACTTGTGTAATTCAATATTTAGCGAGCTCAACACTAATGAAGACATCTTTTGATATTGTATTATATTTGTTCACAGGAAAAAGAGGAAGCATAAAGATAAGAAGAGAAAAGCAGGAGATGGTGAAGAAAAGGCTGACATTATTGGTAAGTTTATGTACTGTAGAAACAATCCAAAGACTTTTGATCCTTTATCCTGTTTTTCTTTCCATTTGTTTTTCCTGGTATGATTTTTGTACTGATTGGATGCTGCACCTCACGGTTGCTGTGTTGCCATGTATTGTTGCGCCGTGTGACATTTGGGTCTTTCTGCTCTCCAGGTGGTTGGTGGGCCGTCAGCAACTTTGGGGAAATATCTGGAACTGTTGCCATCGAGATGCAGAACAACGCTTACGTCCATGCTCTGGATAGTGGCCTATTCACACTCGGTGCACCACACAAAGGTGAGAAGACGCAGTGGAAAGACTTCAGAATTTGGCATTTCAAGAGTCGAGCCTTTCACACTGCTCTCGTGGATTTTACTCAATTTGATCTAGTTTCTGCTAATATTTCTATTCAAGATTTAAAGTTTTGATGGGGTATTTTTGGGTGGCATTTTCTGCTGTTGCTGGCTGTAAGATGGCAACAATTTATAAAGCTTCTGGTCAATCTAAATATTTTCTAGAGACTCATTGATATCCGTCCACAGGGAACGATTGTCCCAGTGACCCATTCAGGTTTTAGTGCCTTTTTGCTCTTAACCCGGGTAATTTTAGGACACATTTTTAAGTGTTTTTTTAATAATGTTATGATGTGGAACATGGAATAATGCTGTAAAATGCCCAGGTTTATGGCTGCTCCATTATTCAATATTATTGTGTTTCAAGTTGAATTGTATAATGATGATATGATCATGTCATGTTACCGTTGATAAGTCGACCAAGATCAAATCAGACGGCAACTATTTTGATAGTCCATTCATTGTTTTGATCATTTCTCAGTAAAAGTACCAAACATTTTCTGCTCCCAGCTTCTCAAATGTGAGGATTTGATGCTTTCTTTGTCATTTAAAATATTCAACAAAATATCTTTGAGTTTTAGACTGTTGGTCGAATAAATTAAGCTATTTTACCATCATATCACCTATGCTTGTGGGAAATTATCACAGGCATTTCTCACTATTTTCTGACTTAACAAAAAATAGACAAAGCAGAAAATAATTGGCAGAATAATTAATAGTGAAAATGAAGAGATCCATCTGAAGGAACGTGAGATGCACCGATCTTGTTTTTTGCAGCTGATTAAATGACCAATCATTGATGAGCCATATTGACCAACACACACCGGACAGCAATCGGTTTGTTTTATTATAGAAGCTGGTATACGAGGCTCCAGACTAACTATTACACCACCGTCTTGAAAAATCATTTCAACCATCCCGAAGTCAGTGTACGGTCAAAAATGTAAAATGTCATCCGTTTACTTTGTTAATGTCTTCTATAGTGGTCATTTGTATGAACAAACAATAATTATGTTAAGGAAATACATTTTATTTAAACATATGCTCCGCTTAAAAAAATCTTGGGCAGTATTGGTTTTAATGACGTAATGTATAAGCTGCTTAGATCTAGAGTGAGGAAGTTAAACAGGTCATAATTCAAAAGTCTAATATCCATTTTCTATTGTCTTGAATACATACAGTTGTTTAAGGAGATGTTTTCAAGTTTCTTGCCAACAACTACACTTTACAATCTTTTTCACTATTACATTTGATCATGCAAACATTATAATTTACCTTTGCCCAATATTCATTTTTACAGAGTAGAGCTTGTCAATCATAATTTAACCCAATGCAACCTCCATTAACATTAGCTACGTCAAAGAATTCACACATTTTTTATGGTTAAATAGATCCGTATCACCCAGCCTTACCCAGGATGATAAATCTATCAATGTAGCACAGAAGAAGTGAGTGGGAGAAATGGCAAAGCAGGATTATAATGCAAAAATAGCACCATGTGGAATGTAAGCCGTTATGCGTTTCATTTTGTCTGCAGTTTAGATGAAGATGCAAGTTCTACATCTGCTTGCTTAGACCACAGTTGTACAAACTTGAAGAACTTAAAACTCAATTTTGAGGTTACATTTACTGTCGGCTCCAGGCGTTGTGGGGATGACGGGGGTTTTGCCTTCAGACCACAAAGCAGTAGCCTAAGTATTTAAGCAGTAAATCCAGACACCAGACTCAATAAGGCTGAACGGGGGTTGAGTTAAGGGTAAGGACAGAGCTAACTCTTTAGTTTTCACTCACTTCTGCCTCTGGGCTCTTCTGAGGGAGTGTTGCTCGTCGAAAACAGTCTGCTCAGAAACAGACACGACTAACAAAAAAGTCAGCCCACGTTTTGTGAGAACCAGTGAAAATGTCTGCTAGATTGAAACATCCCAAATCCCTTAGTGGTTCCTCATCCTCTGCATGCACATAAGCTCATTTCTAGGAGATGAAAGTGGATGCGAACTCGCAGTATAGAAAGAGACGTTAGAGATTTTCCTCTCTTCGCTGGATTTTCTGCAGAGGCGCCGCTGTCTGGATGATGCAGCGTTTTAGAAGACTGCCAAAAAGTGTTCGCATTCACCCTCAGGTCAGAGGAAACATGCTGATGTTCTCTTAGCCAACTCCGAGGGTCACCGTCTGACATATTCCAAAGATAATCAGCCTTTTGAAGAAGCAGCTTGTGTCACATTTTACCTCTACTTTATTAATGCGTTCCTCGTTAATGTCTCGCAGGCTCTGCACTCCCTTGACCCGATGCCTGTTTGATGCACTAGAAATTGTGCGAAACTTTGATTTATTGCAAAGGTCAGGAAGCGACCTAATCACAAGCAGGTCACTTAATGAAATCACGGGGAACTCGGTCGGCTTCAGCAGAGAATAAAGAATTGAAATGCAACGCAACAGTTCCTCTCCGATCTTATTTCGAATGTCTCTGTGCTGCTGAAATGGATCCAGATGAGCACAGCGGTGTGTAGACGGAGGGTTTGCATTATTAATTACAAGGAAGGCATTACTTAAACATGAAGCAGGTCTCAAGTATAAACTTACTATGAGAAAAGAATTGTGCACATTTTAATAATGGAACGTCGTTTTTACACCGTAATTAATTAAACACTAAATGATTGTTTTTGTGTGGCAAAAGCTTTTTTTGTCTAAACTAAAAGATCAGTGCTCAAAATATAGCTACAGGTCAAACATCTTGCATTACAGAATATGTTACCTCAGCTGTCGACCTGCTTTAATATATATATATTTATGTTTTTAGCCCTATTATTCACAAATCTAAAAAAATCAAAAATTCTGTATGTAGAGCCATTTAAAAAGCAATATTAAAGTAACCGTAAAATCTTTAAAAGGTAAATGTTTTGTATGTGTTTCAGAGGATGAAGGACCTGACCCCCCAGAACAGTTTACTGCCGTCAAGCTCTCAGACACAAGGTGAGTAAACAAAGACCAAAAATGATCCACAGATAATCCTTCGCCAACAGAGTTAGTACCCCGCTTCTTTTTTTGATAGTGTCTAAATGTACAAGAGTACTTTTAACCTGTCCTTGTGGAGGTGTGGCCTATTCTGGAGCCTTTTCTTTAGTTGTGAATCTTAGATTACCTCTGAACTAATATTACTAAACCTAAATACTCTGTAAAGGTCCGTATCAGTGTACTGTCACCGTAGAATTCCATCATGTTGTTGCAGGATAGCCTTGAAGTCTGGATATGGCAAGTACCTGGGTATCAACTCTGAGGGTTTGGTCGTAGGCCGCTCTGATGCCATTGGCTCCAGGGAACAATGGGAAACGGTCTTCGAGAACGTGAGTGGATCTTCTACAGCGTCTATAGTCGTTGGTTCTATGCCATGTTCTCTAATGGTCAAAAAAGGCCATCTTCTCTTTAATACAAGTAGGGCTGAAACAATTCATTGATAAATAGATAGAAAAGTAGAAAAGTAATCAGCAACAATGTACTACTATAGTCATTTTTCAAGCAAAAATGCAAACATGTTTCTTTCGTGACTATTTAATGCATTTGTTTGTCATATATGATAATAAACTGCATAATTGGGGGTTTGGACAGTTGGTTGAATAAAACAAAAAAAACACATTTTAATATGTTAACTTTGGTTATTCGAAAATAGGGACGGGCATTTTTCACAATCCTGAAATGAGAAAATAATTTGCAGATTGATCGATGATGAAAATAGTCATTTGTTTCAGCTGTAGGTACAAATCGCGCAAGAATGAAATGTATTTGTATAAATCTTTTTTTTTTTATATATATATATATTGATGCACATTTGAACAACAGTTAGTATCTGGAATGAATACACACTCTTTGCAGTAGTGGTGTACTGTACCGCTGTCCTCTGCCTTTCACGTCTCGCCTCGTGGCTGATTAGAGTCAAGCCCATGAGAGAGAGCACTTAGCTGTAGCAACTGTAAAAACAACGTATTCATTATGCAGGACGCGTCTACCTCATCACCGGAGCGCACTGCTCGCCTCGATGCTTTGTTAAACCTATAAACAACCTGCCCGGCACAACCTTGAGACTCTTTTACATCAAATATCAGCTGACCTTTCATGTCTGTCACAACAACCAATCCTGCTGCAAATCTATCTAATCAACCACTTTCTCCTCTCTGGTGTCTTCCTGTTCTGCCTCAGGGCAAAATGGCTCTCATGGCAGCAAATAGCTGTTTCATCTCCTACAGTGAGAGTGGGGACATCGAGGCCAAGACCAAGACAGCAGGGGATGGCGAGATGGTGAAGGTGATGTGTAAATTGGGTTCCTTCCACAAGGTTGCATGTTAATCCTTTTCACTTTAAGCATGCCGTCTCTGTGGGGTCCTGACTGTTGAGATGGAAGGGGAAAATGTTTGTGACCTCACTTCAGGGGGTACACGGTATTGATATTTAATGCAAAGCTTCTCCCTCTTTCTGTTTTTTTTTTTCCATTCTGTAGATCAGATCGAGTGCGGAACAAGAGCTCAAGCGTAAAGATGACATCATCGAAGAAGACAGGGGCAACGTGAAGTCTTGCGAGGTCAATTATGTGTAAGTAACTTCTTTTTTTTATGTGTACACAAGCATCCCAATCAATAACAAATGAGGGCGTCTCTGCATATAACTTTCTAATTTACTGTCTACCTATTTTCTCCCACATCCACTGAGAGAAAAGATGGATCTGAGGGTTGTGGGTTGATTACCTGGATAGAAAACCATAAAAAAAAGCATATTTCTGCATCACAAATGTTTATTTCTTCTAAACTTTTCTTTTTGGGAATTATTTGGCAAATGTACCTCTTCAGACCTGTAAAAAATAATCAATGTCAGATATTGCTCAATTTCTAAGGTGGTCACAAGCAAAATAAAGGTTACCAATCGTTGCCCCACAGTATAATGCACCATCGCACCACTCCACAATAAAACAACACAGCCTCACAAATGACCAGAGTGTAAACCCCTCCTCTCTGACAGAGTGACAAAAACAGTTCAACAAACATCGTGTTTGAGTTGATTGTCACCAGAGAGGTTTCATACAATGAGAAACTAGTGTCACCAGTCAACATGTGTACACAGTCATGCTATCACAGACAGTGTTGAATACATACAGATAAAAATAATACAAGCAATCACACATACAAACAATCATTTAAAAAAAAAAAAAGTCAGTATTGAATTGTCACATACCCCATAATTAGCTTTGGTCAGTTGATAATAATTGGTTTACTAAAATGCCTCAGAAAGAATCCATCGAACCATTTACATGTTCTTTTGGATCGTTGTGTCAAAATCATTTTTAGTTAATAGCTTGAAAAATAAATATGAATTAATTTATTGTCAGTTTAGCATAAACTGTATCTTGCGTTCCTTGAAAGTGGCTCCAGGAAATTACTTTTTTTTTAAGTGGTATTTGTCTTTAAGCTGTTGTCACATTGTATCAATAAGTACACTTTTATTTCACAGCAGCTTGACGTTTTGTAGTTTAAGTAGTTTACCTTTCAGCCTCCTCTGAAATGAGTGCTGAAGCACTTTATTTTGACTGAGGGGAATTTAGGGTGATTTCCTTCCCATTATCTTCACATTGTGTCGGTCTGCACAGACAAGATTTTGACAACAAAATCACTGGATGTGAGATGAGCCCTTTGAGCTACTCCCTCATCAGCCCGCCGCCTTTTAAAGACGCAATTGATGGTCTGCTGTTAGAGTGGGAAGAGAACGCGAGCAACACCACATATCAGCTTCGGATGCTGCCAGTGTTTTATATATACGGCCCGTCTGCAGCTTATTAAGTTCAAGGCAATATGTCTCAAACAGTTTTCTCGCTTGGCATGCTTTGGCTGGTGTTCCAGCTCTATTATTTGTTTTAGATGAATGCTGGGGAAATGGACTCATCATGTTGACATGTTGATAATGGCTGCCCTTGAGCCTGTGTCTTGATGTAGTGTTTAGCGTCTAAAATGCCTTTTAGGATGGAGTGCAGCTTGGGGATCATAAAACACAGGCAGAGCAAAGAGAGACTAAATATCAAAGAAGTTTCTGGCTAGATGCGTACCAGAACATATTGTTAAGATTGCCTACTTTAGAATAACTTTTTTATTTTATATTTAATTATTTGAAGATGTGCTATGCACATTGTAAAGGGGAGAATGTTCATGAAGGTTCACACTGACAGAAGGAGGATAAAGTCCTCACAGCCTGTCACACGGTGCAGTGGTACCTCGTTACATTGTTATGGCAGAGCTTATTTAGATACATGTGCTGCAGGGACCAAGCCAACGGAACTTAGCATCACACTGGTGCCCTCGACCAAAATATAATGGCATTTTTCTATTGGATTTTGGAGGATATTTTGGAGCATGTATACTTACATGTTTTGTTCAGCAAGGTAATCTCAAAAATAACACTTTTATGATTCTTTTTTTTTTAAAGCGTAAATGCAATTGCCAGAAGTAAAAAGCTAAAGTTAGGCTAAACAATCTACACCACGGGTGCATTACTTCAGAACGCAGAATAATGTTTGCCGTGATGACAGATAGCGGTCTCAGTTAGCCACTCTTTAGCAACCACCTTTTTAAGACAACTAAAAGCTTAGAAATGAACGAGTGGGATATTTTATTTAACCAAAAAAAAAACATTTGAAAAACCCGTTAAATTTGCAAAAAAGTAATAATTTCTCGGTTTTAGGTCTCATTCCTGCAGAACTCTAAACATTTAAGCCTAAACTTTGATTTACACTGTCATTAACAAACTCCACTTCCAGCCTTAGCTGAATATTTAAATAATAATACAGTATATGTTGGTTTGTGGCAGCTTGTTAGCTTAGACATTTGGCTTATTGCTATTTAGCTCCCACTGTCACCATTTAGATATTCTGCTTTAGTTAATACTTGGTCTCAATGTTTGGAATTCTTCTCAGAGATTTAGCTTCTTAGAGCCTCAGTGCCAGTTCTCCAAAGAGGATGAATTGTGAAAATGTGTTTTTAAGTATGTGTGGATCGGGTTGTGTGTCATTTGCCTTTGCACTTCCTTTGGTAATAGTCTTATCAGTGTTGCTGTGTGAATTACAGGAAGAAGTTTCAGAGTTTTCAAGATCGGCGGCTCCGGGTCAATGAGGGAGACTCGTCCACGCTGAAGAGAGCCAGAACCGACGGGAAGTTTCATGAAACTTTGCTTGACAGGTGTGGAAATATGCTCATTAGATATTTATTGTCAAACAGCCTCCATTTCTTGTGTTTTTATTTGCAGCATTAGATGTGTTAGATGAACATGTGAAAACTCACAGGCAGGTAATTCAGGTGACCTCCTGCTGTCATTAGAACAGGTTGAGAAATCTATTTACATCATCAACCTAACGGTAATAACAAGTAGGAGATGTGAGAATTCATGCACGTTAATATACCTCACACCCGGCAACATTAAATACATTAATAAGTGTGTTAACAAGCACTAAACAAAGCTGCCTGCAAGGTATTAAAACCCAATTATCAGTTATCAGAACAGTAAAACATATTTCTATAAAAAAAGAAATATGCCACAGTTTGTTCGTAATGGATCGTAAATTCAAAGTAATTTGATTTTGTGCGTAGACATTAAATTAATAACAGAACATAGATTGATTGATTGTGCTGACATGTTGTGTGTTGAGTGAAATGTGTTTTTTTTTTTATTACAGGAGAAGCAAAATGAAAGCAGACCGGTACTGCAAGTGAAGACTCAACTGTGTCGGTGTCTGCCATGTCTTTGTAAATGTCTTGATTTTAAAGATTTGGCCATTTGATCTGATTTTTGTTTTGTTTTTAATATTTTGAATAAAATGACATGGTCAAATCTGTTCTATGGTCTCCGTGTATTTTTAGAAGCCAGTTGAATGAATGTTAATGGGGACATTTACAGAATTCAGATGACCCATTGGCCAATTAACCATTAATTTACTTTGCTGTGGCTCATGGAAGAGGTAAACTAACCCTTTAAGTAAAAACATTGAAACAACACTGAAATAAGTACAGAATTATCAGCAAAACAACTTAAAGGATCAAAAGTTAAAGTACTCAATCTGCAGACTGATGCCCTGTGATTAATCATATGTGACATTATTAGATTGCTAATAGTGTATCCTTAATATACAGTTTGCTGGGTTTCTCTTGTGGTTCCTAACCTGGTGGTCAGGCTCCCTCCAAAGGGTCACAACATGCATCTGAGGGGTTGTGGAATGATTACATGTGTACGAAAGATGAAAAAGGGTCGTAAAATGTTTTATTCTTTTCTCAGATGTGCAAAATATGGGGTTATTTGGGCATAAAACATTTTTTTGACTCAAACCATCTGAAAAGTTTAAAGGGGATATTATTATGTCACAACCCGACTCAAAGGCTGCAACATAGATGTGAGACCAGACGAGTGTATAAATAATAAACATTTATTTAAAGGATAACATTAACTAAACAAAACAAACATGGAGAGTCGTAATCAGAAATGTCTGAACCAAACTGAACTGAACAGCAGCCATGTCAGCCAAGGGAGGAGAAGGTCAATGTTCAGGTGGAGAGACTTTAAAGCTGGAACCACAGCAGGCTCACGTGTGGCTCATTAGCTGACGATCAACATCCTGAACGACAGCTAACACACAGACCCCCAGTGGAAGGGAGGGGTCGGGACAATTAGAGGAACTAAACCAGTGGTTCTCAAAGTGCAGTCCGTGGCACTCTGTCCGGTGGTCCGCGAAATAATTTGCTATAAATCCTAAAATTGTGCTGTATCATTAAAAAGTGCAAACCTACAGATGGGGACCATTTGTGGAAATAAAACTATTATATTGTGTCCATTACTCCCACCGACTTAGGCAATAGAAACTCTGATGTGATGGTGACGCACAGCAACAAATAAGTTAATTTTTAACTGAAAGTCAGACTAGTACATTTAGTACACTAGTACATTCAAATTCATTAGGACTGTGCCAGTCTTGCTACTGTTCATTTTCTGATAGCTTTGTTTTAAGTTCAATAACTAGAAAAGTATGAATTCCATTTTGAATGTCTTCTTTCTTTCTTTATAGATGATGTTATTGTGATTCTTACCATCGCAGTTGGTCATGTTATTTATTTTCACTTCCGCATGGACACTACCACTGGGGATCTCTTCCGAGGGGTGTTTTGTATCACTTCCTTACTATGTTGTTGGAGGTTCTTGCTTTTATGGCAAATAAAAGGAACGACATTTTTAAGTATTTAATTCCTTTGAAAACGTATGTGAATAACCGCTTATGTGTGTAATCTCTTAATTATATTTATTTGTACAAAAGCATTTTATGTCGCTACGGAACTTCCGGTTTCCCTTCGTATATCAGTCAGTTCCCTGTCACGCGGTAAACAGCAGCAGCCTCTTGGACGAGCAACAGTTTGAGTGAAATCGTCCAAAAATGGCTCTCTGTGTTTTAATAATTGTAGCGGCTTTATTTTCCGCTACGTCGACACAGTTCATCCCACCGGTAAGCGACATGTCTGCGTAATTATTGTGCTGTTTAACATGTTAATTTTGAAATGTATTGGTCTGTTTTACTCTGAAGTCACACACAAACATTTCATGTCTATTTATTGACAGTATACAGAAGACTGTCGTGCAGACATGTATCCACCGACGGGCCCCACGTGAGTAACATAAATGTGTAAACTTAATTTTAATGAGTCAGCTGAATTTAAATCACGGATGTGTTTTGTAACTCCTCATAACTGAACTCTGCTACCTTCACTTGGTAGATATGTTGTTTTCCTGTTTTCTGGGCTGCTGTTTATTTTAATAATCAATAATAATAAATATATGGTTCATTGACTGATTTTGTATGATTAATTGGGCACACCCACACAATAATATCAGTTTGCTCTTCATGAGGATCTCTGTGACAACACTTTGCTCTTGATGATAAATTGATCATTTAAGTGATTCATTACAAATAAATGCTGAATGTTTGCTGGTTCCAGTTTGTCAAACGTGAGGATGTGTTGCCTTTTCTTTCTAATATCATTGAAAACTGAATATCTTCAGGTTTTGGACTATATTTAAACAAAACAGGCAATGTTAAGATGTCAACTTGGTAAATGCAGGATAACCACCGCTTCACCTTTTTATCTTAATTAAGGGGCAGGAAGTATCAAAGAGTGCTCACACCGGTAGAATAGATATCCGCACACAGAAATCAATGCAGAGAACACTTTAAGATGTCAACTTGGGCAAAGAGAACTTGCGTAATGCATGTTTCACTATTAAACATAATTGACAGATTAATGGAAAGTGATAATGTTTGTTGTAGCTCTAATGGGCTTCAGGACAACAGATCTGCCACAGAAGTGTGTGTGTGTGTGTGTGTGTGTGTGTGTGTGTGTGTGTGTGTGTGTGTGTGTGTGTGTGTGTGTGTGTGTGTGTGTGTGTGTGTGTGTGTGTGTGTGTGTGTGTGTGTAACTTAAAGCTACTGAGTTAACACTCCTGATTTATAGGGGAAGTATAGGATCTAGTGTTTGTGGGGTTTGACCCCTAACACAGAATAAAAACAAAATATGTTCCTCTGCTGCACCCGAGTGTGTTACGACACTCACTCTTAATTTGTCTCTTGAAAGTCCATCAAATTTATGAAAGTGTAATAGTAAATTGCTGGAGTAATTGGATTAAACTGTGATTTATTTAAAAGAGAATTAGCCAGACTGGCCTCAGCTGTTGCATTAAATCTGAAGTTAATTTAAAATGCATAAATAAAAATCACCTCTAGTCGGTGCTGTTTTGATTAGGATGTTATCATTTGCATTCAGTGGTTTTACAGAATTTCCTTCCTAATCAGGTTCAGAGAAGCTGTCCGTTGGTACACAGTGGACCTGGACTCACCGCCCAGCGAGAGATGGACGGCTCTAATTACTGACAAAAAACCTGATGTAAGAACGAAGAAGTACTTTAAACTAGCCTCACAGAAATATCGCCTTTTTTTTAAATGAATTTTTTACTCATGATCTTTTTCTTTGAAGCTGGTCAAAATGATTCAGGCCATCAGAGACTTGGCCAACGCTTTCGTTCCCAGTGGAAGGCTGATTGAGCTCGTTGACATTACGCTGGTGAGTGTTATTTCTGTCTGTCTCTCAACTATGTTTTCCTTCGAATAACCACCATAGTTTATTTTGTCACTGAAGGCTTCTTGATCGCACTGTGTTTGTATAATGTTCTGCAGCCGTTGATGGTGGATACACTCCCAAACCCTTTCGGTGAGGAAATCAAAGGAATTGCGGCCGTTTCGGGGATTCCTCTTGGTAAGAAAACAAACAAAATCCCTATAAATGTTTTTAGAATTGTTCCATTGACCTCTGTCCTATTATTTAAATTGTCCGTCTTCATTTTTATAATCTAGGTGAAGTCGTCCTGTTCAACATCTTCTATGAGGTGTTCACTGTGTGCACATCAGTTGTTGCAGAAGACGATAAGGGTGGGTCATTGTCCAGAATCAGATTGATTCATTGACTCTAAAATCATGGTACATCAATACTGAAATGCTTTGCACTCTTACAGGTAACCTATTCCATGGTAGAAATCTGGATTTTGGATTATTTATGGGGTAAGAAATTACCCCCAAATCACAATTTCTAAGCTTGATAGTCTTGACTCAGATTCGGCTAAATAATGTCTCATGAATCCTCGTTCTTCACAGCTGGGATATAAAAAACAAGTCCTGGATCATTAGTGAGAAGCTGAAGCCTCTGGTGGTAAACCTCGACTTCAAGAGAAATAACCAGACTCTCTTTAAGTCTACAAACTTTGCTGGATATGTTGGCATGCTGACTGGCATCAAGCCTGTAAGTCAACGTGACTCAATCAGCATTAAACATTGTTACCATCCGTTGAGTTGTTGATACTTCTTGTGGATGTAAGAAAGACTTTTCCTCTCTTTCTCCTAGAACTTGTTCTCTCTGACTATGAATGAGCGCTTCAGCCTCGATGGCGGATACATTGGTGAGTGAATAACAATTTTGCTCGGAACCATTTGTACCTCCATTAGAGCCAAGGTTTTTTTTTTTTTTTGTGACTACTTGTCTGGTGTCTGTTCACATTCAGGAATCCTGGAGTGGATCTTGGGGAAGAGAGATGGGATGTGGATGAGCTTCCTCACTCGCTCCGTTCTAGAAAACGCAAACGGGTATTCTTTCCTCTTGTGGTATTTAAAGGTACATCGTGGAGTTTTCTAATCAAAGCTCCACAGGGTACCTTTTTAGCATCTGAAAAATATGTTATCAGTTTCAAGACACGTTTATTTGGATTGTACAGTTTAACGACAGGGCAATTAAAATGCTTTACATAAGAAATAAAACGATATTGAGACAATAAACACAAGACGATATAAAAGATGTACAGTAAAAAGATTAATAAAAACTACAGTGGACTTACAATACAATTCAATATATGAATGCATTGTCCATAATTTAGTGATAAAAGGCAGTGGCAAACAGAAGTTTACGGCTATGATTTTTAAAAGAAAGCAGACTTCAGATTTGTGATTCCTAAAACCTGAATGCTGCCTCTCTCTGTCAAGCGAACATGTCTCTGTACCAACAATGAGTCTGATCCCGTTCTCACCAGCTACGAGGAAGCCAAAACTCTGCTGGCTCAGACCAAGCTGCTGGCTCCAGCTTACTTCATCCTTGGAGGAAACCAGACGGGCCAGGGCTGCATCATCACCAGGTCCAGACTGCTCAGTATTGATGTCTTGGAGTAAGTACTGGAGCTTATTCGCTACTTCTATAGCATTTTAGATGAGATTAGCCTTTATTGTCTCCCTTCGGAGTAGCAGCACAGAGTTCTTCATGGACACACACTCTATCTGTAAACATATACAATTTGTAAAATTTAACAACGTGCACAGATCCAGAACCAAAGATATTGCACACATGCCCTAAATTAAGATATTGCACATTCCGCCAATAAAAGCCAAAGCGTTAAATAATGAATTCAATGTCAACAATACAGTATGTTTGCATTCCTGGATGTTGAAATGTCTGTGGTTTAGTTTTTACATCACTGCGTATGTTTGGATTTAAAATAACAACTGATATATCACGCAGTCCTGAGCAAATCCAAAACACTCTAACCTACAAAATGACCATGATTTTATCTGGAGTTGTACCTGACTGGCCCCTTTCTGTGGAACCGTCTAATGGTTGCTGCTAGCGTCACAATGACTCTGCTTTTCTCGTGGTTTTCTTGTGAAACATCACTTCCTGAACTAGGAACTGATGACGGCTTTGGATTCAGGTCACCTGATTAAACGCTTATTTCACAAGTTGTTTGCTTAATGTAGCAGCATGGCACATGATGCTTTTTTTGTTCTGTTTTTATTCCTGTGTTTCAGAATGGACCTGAAGCTGGGCCGGTGGTATGTCCTGGAGACGAACTACGATCACTGGGAGGAGCCGTTGTTCCTGGATGACCGCAGAACTCCTGCCATAAAGTGCATGAACCAGACCACACAGACGGTGAGTACTGAGGACGGATGTGGACGAACTATTCAGATCTTTTACTCTTAAAAAGTGAAAGCAACAATGAAGAAATACTCTGCTACAAGTAAAAGTCAAGCATTCACAATTTTACTCAAGTAGAAATAGTAAAACGGTGTTAGTGTCACAATATACTTAAAGTACCGAAAGTAAAAGTACTCATTATGCAGAACGAGTCATTTAAGAACAATACATTTTATTATAATTATTGACACATTAATATGTAAGCACCACTAATGTTGTAGCTGTAAATGGGGGCCAAGTTTAACTACTTTAACTCCAGGTACCTTAAACTATAATAATCCATTGTAATTTAAAATGTTGCATTAATCTGAATATGTAACTGGTAGCTACAGCTGTATAATAAATGCAGTGGAGTAAAAAGTTTGATATTTGCCTATTAAATTAGAGGTATAAAATGTAAGTACTCAAGTAGCATTTAAAAGGTACTTCTACTTTACTTAAGTAAATGTACTCGGTACATTCCTCTATTGACTGATGACGCCCACTTCCTGGACAGATTCCTCTCTGGTTTAGAGGATGAGAATGCTTTCAGATGTAGTTAAAGCTCAGTCATGTGATAAACAGGAATGTAACTTGTCACAAATTGAGTTTTAGGTCTGAAGTACAAAGTGGTAAGACACCTTCGATCTGTCTTTTCTTTTAGAACATCTCACTGAAGACCATGTATGATGTCCTTTCAACCAAACCAGTGCTAAACAAGGTGAGTCTTTCAATGTCTGCTTGCATTTTATTAATTGAGAATATGTGATATTTGTTCAGTGTAAGTAAGTTGTTCTTGCTGTGTTTTTCACAGTTGACTACATACACCACACTGATGCAAGTGTCTGAGGGAAAACTGGAGTCGTACATCCGCGACTGCCCAAACCCCTGCATGCCCTGGTAACGGCCCAACTTCTGAACCCTGATCAGTTTGTAAATGATTACTTGCATGGAGACGCAGTGAAGGAGACGAGCTTTGCTGATCATGGAACAGAAGTGAGGTTGTTCCTTTTTAACGGTTTGCACAAATCACCTGAACCAAAGTTTGTCTTGGCATTTCTTTTTCTTCAGTCAAATCAAGAATGCGAATACTAAATCATACTTTTTTTCTTACATGACGGAAACTGACTCAAAAGTGAATCGAACTTGTAAATTCCCAGTTATTTTTACTGCACTCATGTATGTGTTAAGTCCAGCAGTGGATCTCAACATGGGCAAAGGGACCCGAGAGATAAATGCTTGTGTATTTAAATTAATGCAAAATATTGTTTGATTTGTTAAATTTCTAGAAATCTTCCCACACTCACCATGTTGTGCCTCCACACTGTGGCCCTGCTTTAGATTTCTTGTTTGTTTTTTTTAATCCGGGTTGCAGGTCAAAATGTCAAGACCGGTTAAGTAATTTACAGGAACTGTCTCACCACATGACCTCTTAACGCACTGACATATCTGCCTCATAGCGTACCACTTCCTGTTTTAGATGGTTAATAAAAAATATTCCCAAATTAAAGGTTGTACTAGTGTTTTGTTTTTTTATATCTATCTATCTATCTATATCTCACTTCTTTGTCATACTATGACTCTTTGACATTGTGTACTGTGACTTTGTGACATAATATAATTGGGCTGTTTTTTTTTTAATAACTTGGTCAGTTCTAAATAAATATAACCTAAATGTTCCTGTGTCTGGACATTAGCCAGGAGCAGACGAGGTAGTGGATTAGGTCCTAGCTGGATTAGCTAATTTTTCACCTCGGCTCTTCTCCCTCTTCTCCTGGGGCAGTCGACTCTGCTTTGGCGTTAGGTCCGGCATATCTGGGCGAGCGTATTCTGTCAGATGACATGAGTGCTCAAGTAATGAAGACAAAAAGAAAACAAACCAAATGTTGCAAAATGAATGAGAGCTACTGGCCATGTACATATACTATGTTGTTTTTATGACTTTTTGTAACCTATACTTGGACTTTTCATGACCTAGTATAGTGTTTTTGGAAACTGTTATGGGTTTTAATTACTTTAACACACACAATGGTTTTTTGTGAATCTAAATGACATACTATACCATACTAGGACTTTTTGGTGTTTTATGACATACTGTATTTTGACTTATTTGACATACCATACTTTGACTTTTTATTACTTTTTAAAAAAAAATACTTTTATTTTTTTGTGACCATTTCAAAACACTATTCTTTGACAATTATCAACGCAGTAAACTGACTTTTTCAACATGCTATAACTATTTAAGGACTTTTTTCAACATACACAATTGATTATACTTTTTTTTTTTGTGAACTTTTTGGACATACTATTACTTTTTTAAAACATACAATTTTTTTTAAATACTATACAATTACTTTTAATGTTTTTTTTTAAATACTATGATTTTTTTTTTTTCATGGCTTTGACATGACACTTTATATGTACTTTATACAATATATTGTACAATACATTTTTCGACACTACTATGACTTCTTTTATGACTTATTTCAATACGCTATATTATGAAATACTACACTATGGCTATTGTCTTTTTTTGACATACTATACTATGAATTTTTAAAAACTTAACTTACTATACCATGACATGGCTTTTTTCAACATACTATTCTGACAATTTTTGACTTTATTTTGACATACTATAAATTCTTTTATTTATTTTTTTATGACGTGACTTTTTTTGACATACAATACTATGAATTTTTTAAAACTTAACATACTATACTACGACATCCTATATTATGACCTTTTTCAACATACTGAACTGATTTTATTTTGACATACCATACTATAAATTATATTTTTACTTTTATCAACTTACTATACTATGCCTTTTTCAACATACTATTCTACAACTTTTTTGACAAACTTTGCTTTTCAACATACTGTACTATGACTTTTTCTGACATTCTATACTGTGACTTTATTTACCACTTTTTTCACATACTATATTATAGTTTTTTTAATGACTTTTCGACATGCAATATAACTATTTTTGACTTTTTTTCCGACATACTATATTACTTTTTTACAACCTTTTTGGTATTGTTTTCAATAACTTTTTCCGACATACTTTACTGGAGACACTATTATGACTACTTTTATGATTTTTGTTCATACTATACTATAACTTTTTTTAATATACTATACTATGCATTTTTAAAAATGTTTATCAACTTACTATACTATGGCTTTTTTTGTGATGTAGAGCAAAGAAAATCTGCAAATCCACACATTTTAGAGGCTGGAACCAAATCATATTTTGCATTTTTGGCTGAAATGATGAATGGATTATTGAAATTGTTGCAGATTAAGTTTGTCAATTGATTGACTAATCGCATCTATTTTCCAATATTGTGCAGTCATGTAAACCACAGTGATAACATTATTTTAACAGTTCTGATATTAAGCTGCTGAAGAAAGTCATAACTCTACAGCGTTGGCAAGGCCTAACTGGTTAACTACATGTAAACACTGATGTACAAAACGTGCCAACACACACCACCATTTTTTTTTTAAAGTTCAAGCATTTTATTATTTAAAACATATTACTGTAGTCAACATTTTAATTACATGAAAATCAATGGAGACTAAACATTAACAGAACAGTATATAAAGATGTGTCTGAAGGGATAAAAGTTCAATCGGAGCTTTGCGCTCTGATATAATGGAAAAAGTGTTCAAGCTCGAGAAACCATTAGCTAAGTCAGTCAGTCTACACTGAACTTCCATCCTACTGGAATCTCCATATAACTAGGAATCGAGTGCAGTATAGACGAGCTGTGTAACAATAAGGCCAAGACAAATAAAACAATAATAATAAAATCACAACTCATGTTAAACTGATCCCAGAACCAAGAAGGAGACTAAGGCGAATCTGACCGAGAGTTTCAGGACTATAAAGACTCAGACAGAGGCTTAACTGTCATTAATCAGCAGCATAAAGACAAGTCCTCCCCAGATTACCCATAAATCACATTAAACATTCAGGAATAAAATGAGCCTTTGCTCCTTTAAACTAGCAGATAAAGAATCAACAATCGTACATCCAGAGCAGATTGAGGGTGCAATCATAGTGTTGCTAAAAACAGTAGAGTTTGGGACATTGGTATAAATCTTTACACACTCTGGGCACCAACAGTGTCTGAAAAGAAACAAAGGAAAAAAACACAAATTACTCTAAAAAGGATGGACTATTAGTTAATGTACAGGCAAAAATATCAGATAACCTGTATGGATGTACACATGATAACAAGAAACAGTGTCTCAGCTTTTGCAGGGTATTTGGCAACTACACAAACAAAGCTGTCCTCCATACCTGGTTCCTTCAGTGCCTGTGCATTTCCCACCAGCCCAGTCAGCGATTCAGTGTTTCCATTGAGGATCTCTACAGACAGGTTGTTATTCTGCTGCTCCTCCACTATTCTCATCTGTAGTTCCTCCTAATGTTACAGCACAGAGGATAGCATTAGATCAAATGGTATTAATAGTTTATAGAAAGTGTTATATACGCGTTTCATTTGTTCGCTGTTACACACCTCACACATGACTGTAAGCTGCAATGGCAAATCTTCCACCTTCACAAAGTCTTCCTCATCAGATTTCTGACTGGTGTTACCTGAACCCATCTCCTGCATCAATGATATTGATAGAATCAGTACACAGCCACAATGAATATGAACGTTTGTAGTGTGAGTATTAATGCTTTCATTCCACAGACTAAATGGGTAAAACCTGATGATTGGATACATATGCTGAGCACATTTTTTTGTATTAAACTAAACATCTTCGGCCTTGAACTTACATCTACATTGATCATGACGGGAGAGTCTGTGTCAGGGCTGCTAGTGGTGTTTGACTCCTTGAGGACATCCTGATCATGAGCGACTTCATGGGAGCTTCCTTCTGAGGCAGCAGCTGCCCCGACGTCTCTGTCCTCTTCAGGACTCTGGCACTCCGCCATGTCAGGGTCCTCTACTGTGGGGTCCACAGCGACAACTGACTTGTTGATTTCTAAAATCAACGTTAATGTGATTAGATTTGAAATTTTTTTTTAAAAAAAATAAAAGATTTCTATCAGACAAAAGCCAGTTTAAATTCCCACTGAAAATATCAGGGAGGGCCTCACCAGCACCATCACAACCTGAGCTCCTCTGTTTGGTCTCCTGGGTTTCGCTGTGTGTCGTCCCCTGAAGCGCGAAACAATTCGATGAGTCAGACTAAGAATAGTATGTCAAAAAATACAAGTCATGGTTGTTTCTAAAATAATATCTGTGGGGCACAAGTAACACTGACCTCCTGCTCCACCTGTCCATCAGCAGAAGCCTGCAAGGATGTTTGGACATCACCAGGTCCAGCTTCAAACTCCTCCATTTCCTCCTCATCATTCTCATCCTCTCCACTGCCGTAGTTTGTCAGGGCCTGCGTCTCTGCTTTAGACAGACCTGAGAGAATGACAACACACGAGAATGACATGTACAGGTACATGTGTTACATTAATGCATGCATGTATACGTGTGTGTGTGTGTGTGTGTGTGTGTATGTACATGATACATGCATTTCGGCAGAAAAACATTAAAGCTTTTAGCATGAATCTTTACTAATTTCCTGCAGAACTGTTTTACTACACTACTATTATTACATCCTGATGTATTTTTGAAAACACTTTTCATTGACAGTGATGGATTACCACATAACCAGAAGGCATGAGTTGATTTCGTTATGGCATTTAGAATTCAGTAGGAGTCAATTAGCCTACGGTAGTTTTGGCACAAATAATGTACCGATGTTGTCCTGGCATATACAAAATACATACAAAATGTCAGATTTAATGTGAAAGAGAGCGGGGGAAATAAATGAATAAATAATCTCAGATTATATTGCATTTTGGCTTTCTGAAGTGAAGTTGTTTCTTCACTAAATGATACCAAGGGGCCCTTTTAAATATGTTCACTTACTGATTGACAGAGGGATTCCCTGTCCATCCTCTTCATCCTCATCCTCCACCTCTGAAGCTTCACTGCTCCTGTTGGTCTTCATCTCTGTTTGCAGGTAAAGCTCCTGCAGGGTACCTTCCTGCTCAGCCTCATCTTGGTCCTGGAAGAACAAGAGGGACATTATTGTAACAGATTACTGGTGATCTAAGTGGTATTCACACTTTCATTATCAGTGTTAAAACAACTGACCTTGTCTTCATCTGTGTAGGCTGGAGAAGTTGATTTATCACCAACAGCGTCTGTGTTTTGCTAATTGGGGGGATTCATTAACATAAAGGGTTGAATTAGTCTCAATCAAACAAACTTCTGTGCTACAGTCTTAATTCATATCACCAAAAAATAGAATCGAATATAAAACAACTTACCCTGAGACCGTGCTTTGCTCTACTGGGTTGCTCAGTCCTCTTCTTATATTTGTGTTTGGCTGCCAGGGCAATGCTGCGGCTGTCGTCAAAATACTGCATGAACCGATACAAGGCGAGTTCGTTTAAGAGGATGTCTGAGATCTCCACCAGAAGATCCTCCCCACAGTCCTTCAGAGTACGGCCCACAAATTGACTAAGAGAGTCCTGGAGCAAGACAAGAGAGTGAGAATATCAGAAAGGCTGTTCTTCATTTCATATGCTTAAACTTGTGTCACCTGAATAAACTGCCGTCGTCACTGTCATACCTGCAGAATGCCTCCCAGCTGTCTGTGTAAGAAGCGTACAAACTCCTTGTCTTCATCATTCAGTTGGGTGTGAGTAAGGACCATGCGCCGCACAGATGTCAACAGCTGGATGGAGCACACCTCATCTATGTTTTGCTAATGAACGAAAACATGAACATTACAGAGTGTTTTAACTCTTGAAACACAGTGGTGTACCCAGTGCAGACATTCAATTTGAGCCTTAAAACCTTTACTGACTAATGATCAACAAGCACCATTTTGAATTTAGTAGTTCAGTTCAAGTACAGGACATTCATGAATGTTCATTTCCAATACATTCTCTGTGTTGTCCTACCTTCAGGAAAGGAATGACTTCTGTAATGATGGCTTTGATCCGACGGTCCAACTGCTGGGTGTCGTTCTGAGGACCGTGCACATCACCAGCTGCACCTCCTGCACACAGACAGACACAAATCATTGTATTCAAAAAATTCTGCAAAAATCAAACCGCAACGTGAAAGACAGTGATCGTGTTGCTACGAGTCTTCACACGTGTTGTACTCAGGGAGGCTCATATGATTGAGTCCTCTTCTGAAAGGTAACAGTCTGTAGTTTGACCATGTAATGTTGATCATGAGACCAGCACACACTTGTCCTGCACTATTTGACTTAAATAAAGGCAAAAAAAGCATCAACTCAATACCAGGATGTGAAAACGGCTTCAGATAAACAGTTTTACAAGCTTCAGTCCCAAATAGTTTCTACATGCACACAGTAACTATACCCAGGTCATCGCTAGCAAACGGTTCCAGGTTGGAGGAGGTTGACATGGTGCTGTCATTGCCCACAGATTCTGCATCATCCCTCTTCTTCATCATATTCTGTGTGAGCCTCACGTTTTTCTCCACAACTTCCTGAAAAAAAAGATTCCATTATGGAGGCACCCTCTGTATATATCGGCTATTTCCTAATTCAAAAAGGTTTTTACCCCCAACTGTTTGGATTATAGAAGAATCGATAATTCCTCACAGATCCACTTTACAATCAGCCTAATGTCCCCCTAAAATTTCCAGCATACAGTATTAACAGCAATGGTGGCTTCTCTTGCCATTCTCCTAGCTTGCAGAATTAGAAATTTCATCCATCATTCTTGAACAAAGGCATTATTTAGACAGAAAAAAGGCCTGGCATCCAATTAGTGTAACTCTGGGGACCTTGGCCCAGAACAAAGAACACATGTCTGATCTGGCAGAAGAGACGTGGAGAGATGATGGTCATTTTTTTTTACAGACTGATTTCTGAAGTCTTGCTGTCAAGTTAAATTCAAAGACAATGAAGATGGTGGGAGGGGAAATTAAAAACAGAGAATAAAGAGAGACATGGAAGGATGAAAAGAGACAAGGCGGCAGAAGGATGAAAGGAGACAAGGCTGAGAGAGAAACTAATGAAAGATGTATTGAAATGTAGAAGAGGAAGCAAGTAAAAGTGATTTAAAAAAAGAGTAGGGGGAGGTTTGACAATAAGGATTGAGAGAAATACTTCTGTACTGGTGGATACCTCACTATGGAGCGACACACAAATTAAGATAAAAGAGAACAAACATTAGAAAAGTGTGAGAATGCCCCACTGGGAAGCAATAATGTGTCTCTTACTGCATCACTGGTTGCCAAACTCTCACTGGGTGTGAGCTCAGACTGAGAGCCTGCAGCCCACACCACAGGACCACGAAGGGGCAACTGGTCCTCAGCTGCACTCTTCTCTGACAGGTGTCTGGTCACTATATCCTGGAAGAAACACAGGGGGATACCATTGTAAGTTCTCAGGGGGACATTATATATATATATTTACGGCTCAGATTCTGGCCGATTAAAAATCTGATTGAAATACACAAATAAAGACAAATTATAAACTACCTCACAAACACACTCAATACACTCACACAAAATGACTAGTAGAATGAAAGAAGAAACTCATTTATCATGATTTCTCTAACTCCTCTGATCTCTTATTTATCTATATGGTTTAAGACATGTTTCCCTCAGAAGTACAAGGCAACATTGAGGGTCGCCGAGCTGTTGGACCCTCTGGACCCAAACTCGCTCAAATATCAAGTCTCAAAAGGTTTAAAATGGTCGAGACAGCCCCAATTATGTCTGAAAATAGTTTGAGAGATAAATCTTATCAATAACCAGTCACATGATCAGATAATCTGCCAAACAACTATTCTGATCTAGAGCCCAGACAAGAACTCACCGCATATTCTCTGAGCCTGAATATCTTACAGAGTATGTATCCATACATACTACATACAACGGTTACATGTGTCTGTACATACCTGTAGGGAATACAGTGCCCTTTGCCGTAAGTAGTCTGTGTTGAGCAATTGCAGCTCATGGAAGAGCTCAATGAGAAAGTGGGGGCGGGACTCATTCTGGGATATTAAAGTAGCCACCTCAGAGTAGATGGTCTCCCTCAGTGCCTCGAACAGTGAGAAGTCGCTGCTTGCATCTACAGGTTCAAGATATGCCAGCATTAGATTTGAGTGGATACTTGCATAACCTCATTAATTAATAAAAAAATTTTTTAAAAACAGTCTATCCTCAAACTTAGAAGCTTTGGTTTAGGTTAAGCCAAAAACAGAACATACATGGGATGTTTCGGCGACATGATAACCACATGATGCTTTGGGTTGCATTGTGAGTTTACCTGGTGCTTCTGTGCATGCAATTCTGTTAGAGAGGAAGGGTGTTCTCCAAGCATATGCTGCGAGTAAGATAAATTAAAGTGACACAAAGTAAATTAACCCAAAATTAAAATGAAACACAAGGTCATGACAAATGTGCAAAACAATAGTAAAGGACAAGATGTACAGAAAAAAAAAAAGAGATGTAAAATAAGCCTGGTGCAGATAATAAATGTAAACAAAGAAAAACCAAAAACACAGACAAAAGACAGTGGAAGTGTGTGCATAACTGTCACTACAAGCAGCTTGACCCGCACCAGAAGAGAAGTCGTTTGGTTTGTTTCCAGGCTTAGTTTTGCTGTCAAGTTTCTCTCGAGTCAGCTTGTCCAGCAGACTCTTATTCTGATCCTTCTGATGGGACAGGGCTGCCCTCTTCTGGACAAAGTCTGCAGTGCTGCCAACACTGTCACTCTCATGGCCTGAAAAACAATGCATGAAAACAATTTAACAAAACACTGATGAGATTTTCCTAATTTGGTTACAGCAAATAAAACAGAAGATTCAGCTCAATTTAGATACCTTCATTGTTCTTGTTGTGCCCTTTGCTCCTCCTGCGACGACTCTTAGAATTGGGCATCTTGCTTCGTGAGGCCAGGTTGGCTTGTGCAGAGGCCTTGCGCCCGGCCTTAAAAGTCTTTGTGATGGTGGTGGGATCAACAGCATCAGGCATGCTGCTGAAGCTTTCCTGTGATGCCCTGTCAAATTCTTGAGGTCTGGGGTGGCGGCTGGCATAAGCGGAGGAGGAGGGAGACTCTTGGGGCTCGGTTTTGGATCGGTGATGCTGGACGGTGTTGTTTGCGTAGGACGCTTTAAGCCAGCCAGATGGTCTAAAGGGGTCACACGGAAAATAAATATATGAACAATAATGTCTACATGAATAAATATAATTTACCTCTCAGGCAGAAATGATGGACGTACCCTCTATCCGTGGTGGTGTTAAGAGGAGAGCGTTGCAGTGGAGGAGGGAAACTCATGTACTCTGTTTTAATTGAGGTGTTGGGGTCTAACGGCTGCTTTGAGTGGTCAGGGGTGGCCTGACTTGCTGCACCCTGAGGGAACTCGCCCATAGTAGCAGGGAAGAGTGGATATAAATTAAAGCCTGCAGAGTGAAAAAAAGAAGAAGAAAAAAAACTTAATTTGCACATATGCATAGCTAATGGTCCAAAGAATCAATTAAATCATGACAGCAGGACCTTTGGCCTTTCATTTCTACCCGAGTGAATCACTTCAAATTCAAATGTACTAACTGAAGAAGATTACTCCTACCAGTAGTGAGAACATAAACAATGTTCAGACAGTGTACTAAAACATTTTCTAGATTTAATTTCTTGAATATGTTGACTTTTATTTCAAAGAGGCATTGCTAAGATTTTCATAAATGCAATGACCTTTTGAAGGTTCAAACTTTCATTGACGTTAAAACAGCAAAGAGGCTTTTAAGCACATGACAACATTTTTTTAGTTGGTCTAAAATAATCACTGTAAACCTTATCTTTTGAGCCTCATGTAGATGATTTAGCTTTCTGTTGCTTCTAATGCACACAATTACACAATTCAAGACATGTTTAGTGTGAGAGTTAAGAATTTGAAGCTCAAGAGCTAGAAAATATCCATGTCATACTAGGAGGGAATGGGGCTAAGGCAGCCGTTGACATGTTGTTGGTTGAAGGATGCAGGGTAGAGGAGAAGGGGAGGAAGACACCAGGGGAGGCTGAGGTGCCGGAGCTGGACTCCTGGGATGAGCCATGCTTCTCTGTCTGCCAACCGGCTGTGGAAGAGGAAGCCTGCTGCTGCTGATGCTGCTGTTGCTGGCGAAGGAGGTCATTAAGGACCTGCTTTAGTCTGAAGGAAAAGTATGACAGAATATAGAAAATATTTAAAAATGAACCATTTGATAGAAATCAAGAGGTGTACTGTTGTATATATGTTGTATTTTTTTTTCTTCTTCACCTTTGAACGTTGTTTTGCTGCCAAGCCAGCTGGGTGTAACACTGGTTGAGCTGGTGCATGACCAGGTGGACCTGTGGTGATGACAGGTTGTTGGGTAACAAACTGTACTGACCTGTCAGCAGGGTTTGCAACATATAAGAGAGTGTCTGTGGAAGGAGGTGAGAGAATTTTTTGTTTGTTTGAAATAATAGTTTCATTATGTTTAAAAAAGACAAAGTAAAAAAAACACCTCAACAAAGACTGGATAGAAAGCTATGAGTCTTAGCTATAGTGGAATTGTCAATGAAGTCACTGTTCTCTTAGAGAATCTTAAAGTGGACAAATGCAGTCCAAGCTTGTGTCGATTATTATGGTCAGTGCCTGTGTATGTGCATGCATTAGTACTGTCCACAAACCTGCTGGTCCTGCAGGAGTGTCTGACACATGCTGGTGCTGAAGTCCAGCTGTCTCTGCAGCTGGCTGACCTGTTCCTGCCACTGACCCGTGCCCTCGGCGAAGGAGAGCTCAGAGGCCCAGCGCAGGTTCTCTTGTCGCCGCGTAGCTCCATGCTGGCTCGTCGCAGACTGGTTCAAAGTTCTGGACTGCTGCTGTTGCTGCTGCTGCTGCTGCTGTTGCTGTTGCTGCTGTTGTTTGGCCCGAGTCTTGTTATGAAGAGATGGATTCCCACTACCTTCACCCGAGAAGGCTGGTGGAGGCTTCAGGTTGCTAAAAACACAAAAATGAAGTGTGAACATCATTTTAAAAGACAGATTATAGATATCAGTGAATAGAATTGCTTCTGCTTCCACTTCTTCTGACCTTCCTTGATTCTTCCTGTTACTGTAGGAGCACTGGTTCCTACTGGATGAGTATATGTGGATGTCGTCATCAGAGCTGCTTTCTACACATTCATCATGCTCCTCTTCCCCCTCTGCACCCATCTCGGAGTGATATTCATCATCATCTTCATCATCATCATCATCATCATCTTCATCATCATCATCAAGGTGGCAGGGAGTGGAACCCCAGGTAGCCATTGTCCTAAAAACACATTGGCAAATTGGTACAAATTGTGTTGTCTATGAAATAACCATCAGTTTTAATCCCAAATAACACAAATTAATAACAACAGCTCTTACAACATGTTGTACAATGTGGCTGCTGTGGGGGTTCTGCTGTTTATCTGAAAGAATCTCCTATTACACTGAATATGTTTATAACTAGCGGTGTCACAATTTCTATTCTAAATGGAAAACAAATTATCAAAATAAGCTTTCCATTTCAACCTTCGAAGTTAAAAGCAGGATCTGCGATTCTCCCCGTATTTTTTTTCTCCTTCCCCTGCCTACTTAAGTGTGTCTGATGAGAAAAAAAAAAGAAAAGAAAGTAAAACACTTTAACGACAACACAGTGTATTTTATGGTAGCCTGCCCTGCAGACACCATGGCAGGGGCATAAAACCAATGACCTGTTGATCCTTGCAAATGGCACAGCTGTCAGTGCTGACAATCGAATGGTGACCTTAAATTCAAAAGTCAAATTAAATTGCTGATTTGGAGAATCGTGACACCTCTAAAGACAGCTAAGCTAGTCGACTTCTATCTTGGACTTGGTGAGACAGACCCCTAGAGCAGCATGTATCCTACCTTTCATCCCTACTGACGGGCTGTGAGGGTGTAGCGAGGCCTTCCAAGTCGTCCATCTGCCTAGGAGAGCCACTGAGACCACTACGCCTCTGGTGTTCAGCCATCAGGGACTCTAGGTGCTTTCTGCGCTGTCGCAGTTCTTCCCGCAAGATCTGGTGGCGACGCATCTCAGACCACAGCTGCTGACAATACAAGAGCAGAGGGGAACAGTTAATGTAATCTGTACAGTTCTGAATGTACAGATCTCATTGTGACATCTGAAGAGTTGTAGCCATGGGTCTTTGTGTGTGTGTAAGAGTCTGTTACCTCATTGTCAGTGACTGAAGAAGAAGCTGCTTCTGGAGCAGTGGGTTTTAACACGGCCGAGTTAGTTTGGGGTCCAGAGGAGGAGGAAGTCGGGACAGTGGCAGGAGAGGAAACTGCAACTGGAACCTTCCTCAGCAAGCCTTGCTGACTCACTGTGCTGGACACAGATGACTAGAAAAGAGAACGCAAAAAGTAAAATATGCAACCAGATGCCAGGTTATTCGGTATACCTAGCTAAATATAATCCAGTCTAATACAGCAGCCGTATTATAAACCCTACATTCCTGTAGGTTCCAGTTTTTGTTGAAATTGTTTTTATTTAAACTGTTTGTTCAACTTTAAGGTAATTTTGTGGTGTTCTTTATGAAGAGGTGTTTGTATTATTTAGTCCACACCTTATTATTAGGGTGGACAAAATATTGATATATAACACTTTTTCTAAACGCATTTTTGAAATCTGATTTCAACTCTACCTACTGATTCCGCTTCATAGCAAAACCTGAGTGTGTGTGTGTGTGTGTGTGTGTGTGTGTGTGTGTGTGTGTGTGTGTGTGTGTGTGTGTGTGTGAGTGTGTGTCATACCTGGAGGTCAGGGCAAGCCCACTGCAGATCCTGAATCTTGCCTTGGATTTCAGTGAGCCTTTGGCGCTCCTCATGGAGCTGCTTAAGCTCCTGCTTCTGCTGACGCAACTTCTCCTCATACAGCTTCTTCCTGTATCCAGAAGAGTTAGGATGCAATTAAAATTAGTATAATTATTGAATCAATGATTAAGTAAACAGTCGGAATACAGTCAAAATAATGTTTTAGGACAACTGTACAGACCGTCAACAGTCTTTTCAAACATTGTACTGTACCTGGCCTTGCTGGAGAGTGTGAGTATTCTAGGACTCGGTTTAAATCCGTCCTTGAACGCACCAACCACAGTAGCTCTGGTGTTATTTGGCTGTTGGTGTAAAGCTTCATCCTCATTAGCTGTTGTGCCATCAGTGTCGTCACTCTGGATACAGACAGAAACACACAATTTACACCGTGTTCAGCTTCAGATGAGTGAGACATCACATTTTAAAGTACAAAAACAAAGTGGTAGACACCACCTCAGGATTTAAAAGAAAAATCAAACCAAAAACCTTTTACTGCTGTTTAAGAACAACAGTTGTACATTTTCCTTGTAGTCAAAGGCTCACTAGTTGTTTGATAAGCCTACAAAACGGCCACAGAAAAGAAACTGTGATAGAATGTCAAAGCAGTATGACAGAGGTGATTGTTTGTTACTTCTCCTTTAATTCTGTCAATCAAAGAGTACCTACAGTCTTGCTATGGAGTCTTTAATATTGTTCTGTCATCTGACTCACCTGAACCATGGCCACCAGCTCCTGAAGCTGCCGGAGCTTCTGCTTCGCTGTGTGCCGATGAACCTTCTGGGCAAAACCGCCATTGTTTCCCAGACTGCTTCTTTGACTAGATCCCGACGCCTCACTGTCTGCAGCCACAGCCTGTGCCCCTTCATCATTATCTAGGTCGTCTTCATCCTCATCCTCATCCTTCGCCTGATTATAGGGGGTGTCCCTGTTGTACTGGCACTCTAAATGAGAGCAAAGATGAAATCAAACAGAGCTAGTTTGTAAAATGATGTCATTTAAAAGTGGGTGTCTTTCCCTCCTTAAACATTGCATTAACACAGAACTTCAATAACAAGCTCCTGAGACCACAGCATTCTCACATATATGCCACATTACCAAACAAATGTAGGTGAATATCTTCTTTTGAATTTTATCTCAGGTGTCCGAAATGCATGCAGTTAATTCTGATGAAGTTTTTTTTAAATCAACTGAGTTTTAATCTTGCCAAGTTTGAAAAGCGTGTTTATCAATAATAATACAATACACTATTCCACAGTATGAAACAACATATCTCTGCACTGTTGTGCCTCTGTCAATACAAGCATGAAAGAAGGGACAGATTAAAATACAGTGGAAATTATGAAATGGAGGGATAACTGCAAGCTGCCGGCAAATGCAATGCAGTTATATTCAGTTATATTTATGCCATCAAATCTTTATGCCACCCCTTAACCTTTTCAGTAAAAAAAAAAAAAAAAAAAAGGTGTAAATAATACAATGAATACCGAAAAGGAAGATTACCATCAGCTGTAACATGGATGTGTGTATGCATGTGCATGAGTGTACCTATGGCTGAGGGGATGTTGAGGCTGCGGAGGTTGGCTGCAGACCGGTTGTTGATCTCACACTCGGTGTTGAGTCTTCCATCACGGTTGTTCGTGGCACTGCTCCTGACACTGCGCGGGTTGATCAGGCTGTTCAAGTCCGTCCAGTTCCCACTGCGCTGTGGGTTTCTAAAGACATAAAGTGCAATTACTGTTATAGATACATCGCAATGCCAGTAGCAGAAATGCACACACTGTGACCTAATGCTCTTCATACTTTAACTTGAGCCCAACAACCACCGATCCTCCCATTGGCGGTGTTTAAGTACAATTTCAACACAGGCGACCCTGTGAATAATGTAGGACTACAACTGACAATTATTTTCATTATCAATTAATCTATCTATTAATCATTTTGTTTAAAAACAAAAAAGCAGGAAAATGTGAAATATTACCCATCACAATGTCCTAGAGCCCAAGCAGATGATATCAAAAGTCTTGTTTTCTCTAACCAATTAATATAATGTAAGGAAACGCAGCAAATTAAAACATTCCATGTTTTACTTTTTGCTTGAAAACTAATTTAAACAATTAATTGATTATCAAAATAGCTGCTGATTTATTTTTTTTCTTTAATTTTCTTCTTTGATTTTTTTTTTTTTTACCCTAATGTTAAATTGATTAATTGTTGGAGCTTTAGTATTATGATTAATCCCTTGATAAAAGTCCAATCGGTCCTTTATGGAGAAAATAAGTATCTATTTATCTAAAGACTAAAGAGAAGTTGGAGTGTCTTTAGCTTCTGTACGATGATACATTTCACAGTGAAATGGAATATTTAAGTGGTGTACAGTTTAAATGAAATGCTTTGCATTTGACAAAACATTTGAAACCGTTTTACAGAAGGTAAAGGTCAGAATTTTTTGACAGGTATTTGGCATTTAACATATAAATGAACAATTAACATACGGACACAGGATGGCGGGTCTTTAAACAAACACACCTGATGTTTGTAATAGGCTGGCGGTTCTCCTGCTCAGAGTCAAACATGGCCTCAAACATAGAACCATCCTCCGTCTCATCTTCCTCCTCCTCTTCCTCGTCATCCTCTTCCTTCACATTCTCATTGACCGCATCCACCATCATATCAGAGGTCTGCTCGTAGTACTGAACCAGTTCCCGCAGCTCATTCAAACGCTTGTGGACCTCCTTCAGCTTCCTGCAGGGAGCAGAAAAGAACAACCAATGTGCGAATTAAATGTAAACGTATACTAGGCTAAATAATTTAAATGGTTATGTGACACGCCAAAACAATGTCTTCACAATCCCCTCCTCGACTTAATTTCCAGGTACAGAGACACCTACATAAAAGCCCCCCTATAAACCGAGTGGGGGCTGAGTCTAAACACCACTTTAGCAAAGGATGAAACTTGTGAGCACAAGGACAGGCAGTAGGTTCTGTGGCTGCGAGGTTTCACTACACCATCCCCACTCTATAAAACACCCTGGTGCCGATATCTGACCTGCCTATTCAGAGGCTTGTGTCTTTGTGCGTACCTGAGCTTGTCTGTGGAATTGGAGCTGTTCTGGTGTTGCGTGCGGGAAGGATGAAAGGGAGTGGAAGCTGAGGCCCCATTAGAGCAGAGAGCAGATGGACATTCTGAAGATCCTCCCATACTCAGACTGCACTGTGTTGACAAGCCACGACCTGAGGGGAACCACATACAGTCCATCTATATGCTATAGTGGGAAAAAGCCACAGAATTATGGCAAAAAAGCTTCAGAAATACTCTTACATGAGTTGTTGTTAAGTGTCTGGTCTCTGAGGGAATGCAGCTCCTGCAGGATCTTGTCCATGGTTTGCTTTTTGTCTTGGAGCTCTTGGAGCTTAGTGAGTTTGGCACTGGTGGCAGCTGTTGCCCCAGAGTCTAGACCAGTGTGGGGACCAGATGCAGAGTGGAGGAGAGGCCTGTGTTGAGGTGGACCAACAGCATGGGGAGCCCTAGACCAGCACACTTCTCTTGAGAGGGAAAGGCTCTCTGCCTGGCGACGGTTGTCTGGCACTGCTTTAGTCTACAAGGCATAAATAACAGAACATTTGAACAATAAATGTGTGATTATACAGTTAAAAACACATTTATTGATGAAATAACGATTTTACAAAGTTGACATGGCTTGTCCAACAAATTTCATAAAATAATTATCTCCACATACTGACATTAATAGAATGTTGTAATCATTATCATTAATACTCATTTAATAAATATAGTATTCGTCAGAAGCATTTCTAGATGACGTAATGGTATTATTTAAGTAGGTCTGCTGTACCTGTGAATCATGTAGCTGGTTGTGGAACCGTTGGATCAAATCGTTCAACTCATCATTCAGTTCTGATGTGATGCTCAGGCCTGAAACACTGCCTGTGGTTTCTGTGACAACTAAAGACAACAGAATGTCAAATTCAACATATATTTGTTTATGTGTTGTTTGTTTAATCATAAAAATGTGACTTCAAGTGATAGAAACTGTTAACATATGTCTATTTAAAAAAATGATATATAAATATGCCTTCGAAAATTAAATTAGTTATTGCAGTTACATTTTGATTACAAGGTTTCCAACTGAGTTGCCATTGATGCATCTCTGTCTGGAAGAAAAGTAATATATGCACTACTTTTTCTTCTGGAAACACAAACAACTATTGGTCTGCACTTGATTGTGAATGGGCTTGTGACTGTGTTAGTGTGCATCTAACCAGTGTCTTCAATCACAGCAAGCGCCTGTTCTGCACTGTCTTGCATGGCCATTAGTGCTTCCTGTCGACCCTGCAGGGCCCGGAGCTGCTCCTGCTGCTCCAGCATCTTCTTCAGCAGCTCGTGCTGCTTACGCAAATTCTCCAGCTCCTCCTTCTGGTCAGCTCGCACCGTTTCTGGCCTACCGCCCTACAAAAGTCACATCCACAAAAGCATTACAAACACCGACTTCACCAAGAAATGACACAACAACAGTGCTGCACGTCTCATTTTCATGTCTGGATTTAAAGACAAAATACAATCACCTCCCACTAAGTATAATGGCTATACGTGTAACGCAACAGAGACCTGCTTCCACAAATGTACACACCGTTGCATTTGAGGCATCTGAGGAACGGACCTCAATGTTAAGAGAAGTGCTCTCAGCCAGCGAACCAGAACCCACTGCAGAGTCCAGGGTCCCCACATCGTCCTCGTCATCCTCCCGCGTCTAGAGAGGGTGGGAGGAACAGCAGGAGACTGTTACTTTTCAAATCACTGAAAAGTAAAAAATGAGTGCAGTACAATCTTTTGTCCAACAATTGTTTGGCATTGTTAAGGTAAGCTACTTAGTAATTGATAATAATTCAACATGCCATGTTTCTCAAAATGCTCCATAGATGAGAATGCCTGCATGTTCAAGCTGATTAAATGTGTGGAAATATGGATAACAAAAAACCTGCAGTGAATTTAACTGTCTGCATAACAAAAATGTATTGTTTATGGCAAATATTACTATGTAGTTAGTTCTCCAGTCAATCCAAAGTGATATCAAACACAAAACAAAGCCACCCTGCACTAGAAGTTGAATGCTACTGAATGTCCTAATGTTATCATCATGAGACATGACGGTTGGCCACAGAGAAAGACAGCCATTAAAAATATAGGAGTGACAAGCGGCCAGGATAACAACACAAACAGGCTCCATTTCAACCGCATATTAGCTAACAAATAAGCTTTCCAACAAAAGACAACTTTTTTTTTTTTTTTTTACAAAAAATGTATACCTTTGTCTGACAGCATGAGAAAAGCAAAGGACAGGATTCATTTTGAAAATGATAAAGAGGAACCAAATGACAAACTAACCAGCATTTTCTGCAGGAACCGTAAATAGGACCTTTCCTGCTCCTTGAGGTGGTCGATGAGATGGGAGAGACGCTCCACGTTCGCCGGCACATCGTTCTTCTCCACCAGGTCATCCCGCATGGAGCTGGCCTTACTGATGTATTCTCGGATCTGTACCAGTTTGCTCACCACCTGACACCGTGCAGAGAGAGGAGGGTGGTGTATGGGTGTGGGTTTCAGAAGAGTAGATAAAAAGAAGTCACAGAAAGAAGTAAAGAAAGGTGAGCGAGCGTTCGCAGCAACGCCTCAGATTGGGCTAAATAAGGGCAGAAGGGGGTTGGGCACAAAACTCACTGGGCACCAGTGGTGGCATATTTATAAATTGCCCTAAATACAGCCTAGTTTCAGCTGCACTAGCTCTCCCTCACTTTCATCCTAGTTCACAGAGTAGCCTGGAGTGCAGTGATACAAAGACACTAGTCATGTGAAAAGGGACTAAAAGTGAAATAATGTCTTTCTAACCAGGATAAGTACACTTAAACCTTCAATACCTGATTTTGTTAACGTAATGTCATCACCTATCAATTTAATATAGCCAACTTGTTAACAAATAGTTGCATATTTACATCACCAATGGTTACGTAGCAACATTACCATTCATTAAGAGTTGTGTGTAACTCTAATACTCACTCTCTCTTTTAGCACCGTGTTTGGTTTCTACATACAATGATCTTTAGCTGTTAAGCTAACTTTGCTCAACAGCTAATCACTAATTGTGTCTTTCTGCTGTTTGGTGCTAAGCAGATAGTGTACAGCTTTTTAGAGCTTTTTCTTTGAAAACAGTTGTCTGATATTGAACGAAAAGTTATGGACATTACAACAAAACAATGGGCTGAGACTCACTAAGCCAAGGGGAGCAGCAGAATCAGGTGACAATTATTTGTAGGTGCATCACTACTAGCAACCCCTTTCACATTGTCAGCGTTTTAAGTGTCATTTGATACACCGTTACAGCAAAAACATCAATTATTGCCGATTTAAATAAAATACTTAAATGCTGCACATCTCCAGGCCCCATGAAAAAAACCAACCATAATTTTACTAGTTTTTCTCAGAAACTGAAGTGAACACTGGTGTAGCGCTGAAAGGTGGAGAGACATTCATGGTACCCAGAGGAGAAACCCTAACAACGTTAGTGATCGTGGGACTTTTCCTCTTGATGGACTGGCACTAAATTGTGTACACATAAGTGTGTGTTTTAGAGAGCTACGCCTCGTTATCCCACTTCTTAGACTGCAAGGTATCAAGTGGCAGACGAGAGTAAGAGTGACCAAAACCTTGGCAACATCAAAACAAAACGTTACCTGGCTGCTGTCTATTCTGGGTTCTCCTCTGTCATATGCTCTGTGCGGTAGGGGTCCTCTCTCAGTGCCACCACGGCTGAGCCTCGGAGTTTCCTTGGTAGGAACCACAGGGGTTAACATATCCCTGCGTCCTGGGCTCTGCTTCTTAGTTTCCTTGGTGATAGCTGGTGTGGCTGGGGCAGAGGAGGAGGGAGGGAGCAGCTCCCTGCTTTTGTTAGTGTTTACATGCAGAGGTAGGAAGTTGTAGGGCTTCTTGTTCTCTCCAGCTAACTGACGCTGGTTGTTGGCAGCTGTGGCGCGCCCTTGGGAGTCACTGCCAATGCTCCTCTGAGTAAGAAAAGAATATACAAGTCAGACAAATCACCACTCAAGCCTCCGGGTATTGTCTTTTAAAATCTCATATACTGTAGGTGTTCCGGTTTGTTTTTATTGTTAATAATAGTTAACATCATTATTTTCTGTCAAAAAGTAAAAACAGTACATTGATACAGACTCCTCTCTCTGACTTCAACTTTGTCCACCGTGGAAGAGTTTTACAACAATCTACATGTTACTGCTCTGCCATTCTGACACTCAACTCCACAACTAAACAACCGTATACCAAACTATGAAAAGTATTCTGCAATCACTTCTTCTACTGCCTGCCAGTGCATCACGATCATGCCTTGGCATTTTATCACTGAATAAGTGATGCAACTTCTTTATTTTGTTTGACAGTGTGATAACCGGTAAGATTTCTATTCCGTGTTCTTGAGATTCCACAAAAGGCACGAGTCAAACGTTAAGACCAGACACGATTAGCAACCTGCAATCAGCAGAAATCATCATTAAGACACCTGTGTGCTTGTGCCATGCATGCTCATGCTGGTCAAAGACATACAGTCAGTACAGTGACCTGTTCATAAAGATGTTGCTCTACAGCACACGTTGTGCATCCAATGTGATCCCACGAATCTGTGTGTCGTGTTACTCCCCATCTAACCAACAGCTTTACAGTCATATAAAAATGGCAGCAAATGGGGCCGGTTAACAAAACCATTTAAACCACAACATGTGCGACTTGACAGGTAGCGCCAACTGCAGTCAGTTAGACTAAACTACTGCCCACATATTTATTTATCTACCAGTATGTCACACATTGCCACCTTCTGTCAAAAACTCTACCCTCGTATGCCTGGGATGTGAATTAACAACAACATATTGACCACACTGAGCAGAAACAATTCATGACGGTACAGCAGATTCTCACCTCATCCAAGTCTGTGAAATTGATTCTCTGACGCAGCTTGTCCAGCTCGGTCTGGTCCGGGACGGACATCTGTGTGGTGTATTTGATGTGGGGAAAGGAGTGAGGAGTGCGTGCTCTCCTGCGACCGGCCCCAGGGGTGGACTCTGGCGAAATATCATTAGTCAGGCGGATCTCCACCACTGCAGCCGCTAGCTTCTTCTTGTTCTTTTCTGAAGATCTTTTGGCTTTCTTCTGCTGAACACCCCAGTCCTGAAATAATTATGATACATGTTTACATTAATAGGGGCCGATGCATATTGTCTATAAGATACAGTGCAACATGATGAATCTTCTTCTATGAGGTTCTGATGAGCCCTCACCAGATTGTTGAGTCTATCCTCCAGACTTCCATTGGTTACAGTCCAGTTATGCAGCTCCTCTGCACCGTCATCAAAAGGAGTGCCTCCGGTAGCCATGTCACCCACTTAGTTACAGCTTGCTGGAATTCACAAAACATGCATACCGGTCACAATTATGAGCGTAAATCACTGTCAAGATCTGAGAGCCAAATGAGATCCAATTAACCAATTAAATGTAGTTATACAATGGTGACTTGGTCCGCCCACTTAGTGTTAAAAAGAAAAAAAGGTATAACTTTCGCGAGCAGAAGAGCAGTGATATTAGTCGCGCGCTAGGGGACGCCCCTCGCGCTCAAAGCATGGTTTTCTCCTCGCAGGCCGCAATTTTGCTCGCGCGAGCAGAGATATTCTGCGCGGAGTGATATGAACGCGCTCGTCAATGTAATTGCGCGGAGTGATGTGAACGCGCTCGTCAATGTAATATACGTGCGCGCGCGAGGCGATCTAATTTGCGCTCTCGGATTTTGACAGTGATTTGCCTTCATACACAATACAGAACAAAAAGTAAGTTATACAAGTCTAACGTTACATCAAAAACGAAAAGGACACATCACATTCAAGGAAACAGCTTGCTGTAAACAAAGGAGACACTGACCATCAAACAGGACAACAAGCACGTTATACACACTTGACATAAGTTAAAAGAAAAAAAAAGGTTATATTTCAGAAAAATACGGAAAAAATAAAGTAACTTTAGCATTAGGTTAACGTTAACTATCGCTAACTAACGTTAACTAGTGAACATAGAGGTAGTGCCTAAAAACGACTACAAACTTGACATTAACGTTAACTAACTGTAACTAACCGTATGAAATTGGTTATTCGGCCAACAGTAGTTAGCTAATGTTAGTTAACGTAAACTATTAGTAACGACGCATTACTCACCATAAATTACATATTGATATGACTGTTAATGCTAATGTTAATAACGCAGACAGGTTTTAAGAACTATAAGCATAAAATTCGTCATGTCTTACCAACAGCCGTTAACTTTAACTACCGTCACGGCCAGCTTGAAAACATCAGTACGTTAACGGTAAAACTATTGGCTGTCTCGTGCCCTCTCCATTGCAGTTAGTTGCCGATGGTGGGTTTAACGTTGAGGATATAACTACTGGCTATCTCGTGCCCTCTCCGTTACCGTTAGTTGCCGTTGGTGGGTTTAATGTTGACGATATAACTACTGGCTGTCTCGTGCCCTCCCCGTTACCGTTAGTTGCCGTTGGTGGGTTTAATGTTGACGATATAACTACTGGCTGTCTCGTGCCCTCCCCGTTACCGTTAGTTGCCGTTGGTGGGTTTTCTGTGTGTGGCCCGCTCTGATTCCCGGGGAAAAACAATGAGCGAGTTAGCGCGAGCTCCTCTGTCACTGCTCCCCGAAGGGACACGAGCTAATATTAGCTTAACAGGCAGAAAGTGCAGCGATCACCGATGTAGCTTTTATAGTTAGCTTAAACAAACATTGCGTAGCTAGCTAGTAGCTACTTGTTTCATGGAGAAACTTTACTAACTCAACATTTGTGACCTAATTATGTCCTACAATCCCCATGGCAACACGCAATACCCCCCGATGTGCACCAGCTAACCTGCTGGTTGACGTTGCTTTGATTCTCTTATCGATCGAACACCACAACTCTTTACGTTATGTTGTGTCGATCAACGAGACCGTATGCTAATGAGCAGCGAAAGTTACAAAAAAATAGCTGAGGTAACGTTAGCTTGCTAATGCTAACAATACCTAGCTTGCAAGAAGGTGCTCACCACGGAGCTAACTTTCAACGTCACGATAAAAGTTTAAGCAAACAAGCATCTCAGCATTAAATCTAAACTTCAGGCTTAGACTTACGTCAGTAATCTTACTACGCTAGGGTTTGAAAACTGTCGTGACTAACCAACAGTGACACTAGCTAACGACGAACGCAGCAGGTTTTAATACTGGCTTCCATGTTATTTAAACTGCACTTGCTAAGTTAGCTCACAATGTAAGATAGGGAACGATGGTATTACCATGCAGAGGGAAAGTGAAGGAAATGTAGTTCCTTAGCAGACGCACTTCATATACTGCAGCTGAGGTTTTACAAATTCTCTCTGATTCTGGTGAAAGCCATTTGATAAATAATAACGTCTTGCAGGTCCCAAAACGCAGCAACTCATGGATGTGATCCTGGCCAACATAAAGACTCCCATACAGCAGGGGGCAGTACACATGAGCTATTAACGCTGGCTAATATTCGACCAAAGGAAGCGTCTCTAGAGGAATAATAATAATAACAGAGTTTACAAAGTGCTTTGACAGACAAAGCACCAATAGCAAGGCAATATTAACAATGACAGAAAGCTCAGTGATTTACAGTATTTTTATAAAAAATAAACAAATAAATAAATAGAATAATATATATATATATATATATATATATATATATATATATATATATATATATATATATATATATACTGTATATATATATATATATATATATATATATGTATATATATATATATATATATATATATATATATATATACTGTATATATATATATATATAGTAAAATAACTTAGTAAAATCAACAAATAAAAATAAAACAGAAATAAACATTGGATACTTGGTTCAAGATTACCTGAAGAAAACCTAAAGTAATTATCTAAATATTTTTAGAGGTTGAGAGATGGATCAAAACTCTCAGATAATAATCATGTAGGAGTGGGCATATACATTCCAGAATTCAACAAAGGAATTGTTCCCTGTGTACACTGATAGGTTATCAGTGTACACAGCTGAGCTGAGAGCAATAATCATCAGTCTTCAGTGGGTGGAGGAGGTTAAACCAATGAAAGTAGTTACATATTACACTCTGGTGAAACAGTACGAGAAGATCTTTTAACTGAAGCTTATATGTCATTACTGAACTTACAACATTTAGGAATATATGTAAATTTCTGTTGGGCTCATGTTGGAATAGAGGGAAATGAGGTTGCAGATAAACTTGCCAAAAGAGTTGATATTTTAGAAATTTGTTTTGGGAGGTCAGAAGCAAAATCAGTAATACATCATTGAATTATTACACCTTGGCAGGACATTTTGAATAATGACAATAAGGGTAGAAATTATAACAAAATTCAGACATCAGTCAGAGTGAGAAGTGAAGGAAGTAAATGTAGAAAAGAACATGTTACTTTCAGGAGATTAAGGTTAGGACATACAGGACTCAATGACACGTTATACATCATGAAAAAGACAGAGTTGGATAAATGTGACATATGCAACTGTAAAGAAACTGTTGAGCATGTGCTAACTAGAATGTAGGAAGTTCAGTGTGGAAAGAGAGAGAATGAAGGGCAGGTTAAAAGGGCTTTATTTAATTTTTTTAATGGAACAGGTTTAATATCCAGAATATAACTTTTATTTTATTTTATTTTATTTTATTTTATTTTATTTTATTTTATTTTATTTTATTTTATTTTATTTTATTTTATTTTATTTTATTTTATTTTATTTTATTTTATTTTATTTTATTTTATTTTATTTTATTTTATTTTATTTTATTTTATTTTATTTTATTTTATTTTATTTTATTTTATTTTATAATAAAGTCATGATGTTACACACTCCGGTACAGCAGGTGGCGGCATGCACCGTTAACGTTGGTTTGTAGTTCGCCAATAAACTGAAAGAAGAAGAAGAAGTCTTGGCAGGAAACTGTAATATTGTCGTTCAGTGTTCGTCTGACGACGTCGAGAGTTGTGTCTGAACGTGGAGCGAAGTGGTTATGCTGGTGTGAAGAAAACAAATAACGTGAGCTACGTATTTTTCCCACATCCTCACTCATCGTCGATTGACATCGGATTGTGAACCCGAACTTCCATTTTTGCCTTCTTACTGCGTGAGTCGGGTCGTCCGTTAGCCACTTAGCCTCCAAAGCTAATGTGAGCTAGTCAGCGAAGGAAAAGCAGCAGCATTGCTCCTCCCGTCATCATACACACTGTGTTAACGAGAACATTTTGATAACAGTTGCGTTTTTTTTAGTCACAACTGTTGTAACCTGCTTAGGAAATAATGGGGTCGTCCAAGAAACATAAGGAAAAGAGTCGCGACAAGGACACGGAAGAGCGCCGTCGCGAACACAAGAAACATCGCCACAAGGACCGAGAGAGAGACGCTTCAGACCGGGATGGGACTCGGGATAAAGAGAAACGAAAACGCTCCAGGTCCCGTGACAGGAGCGGACGGGACCGGAGCAAAGGCGAAAGGAGCACCGGCGAGCCACGAGTGAAGAAGGAGAAAGTTGATCTTGGCTACGAAGAAAGCAACAAAGATGTGGAGCCCCAGTCTGCAAGCGGAGACGCATCCCTCAGCATCGAGGAGACGAACAAACTCCGAGCCAAGCTGGGTCTGAAGCCTCTGGAATTAAATGAGAACAAGAAGGAGCTCGGCACCAAAGAGGACCCATTGGTGGCGGAGACCATCAACCCAGTTCTCATTAAAAAGCAGAAAGATATGAGAGAGAAGCTTGCAGCTATGAAAGAAAAGCGCATCCAGAACCAGAAACTGGGAAAAGTCAAGGCCATAGCAGAGGAAGACTGGCTGGATGACACAGCTGCATGGGTTGAGAGAAGCCGAAAGATGGCAAAAGAAAAGGAAATGGCGGAGAAAAGAGCCAAACTCCTGGAAGAGATGGACGAGGAATTTGGTGTCAGCAGTCTGGTGGAGGAGGAGTTTGCACAACGCAAAAAGGATCCGTACACATCTCAAGATCTAAAGGGACTCAAAGTGCAGCACAAGGTGGATTCCTTCAACGAGGGCCAGACTGTCATCCTCACCCTGCAAGACAAAGGTGTACTTGAGGAGGAGGAAGATGTGCTGGTGAACGTGGGACTGGTGGACAAGGAAAAAGCAGAAAAGAATGTGGAGTTAAAAAAGAAAAAGCCTGATTACAAGCCCTACGAAGAAGAGGAGAGTGTGGACGACATGGTTACGTTGAAGCCCCACACTGTGCTGTCGAAATATGACGAGGAAATAGAGGGTGAAAAGAAGAAGAGTTTCCGGTTGAATACGGGGGGCTTTGCTGACGGGGAGCGAGAGCGGGAGATTCAAGCCATGAGAGAGGCTCTAAGAAATCAGGCGCAGTCCTTGGAAATGCCCGCTCTCGCCATCGCCTCTGAGTATTACACGCCTCAGGAAATGACGGGCTTCAAAAAGACCAAACACCGTGTGAGGAAAATCAGGAAGAAGGAGAAGCAGACGGCTGCAGACGAGCTTCACATCGACGACACTCGCAGCACCGATTTTGGCTCCAGGACACGCGGTCGAGGCCGCAAACAGCTTGGTGAAGAAGGCGAGGAGGTTAAGGAGGAGAGCATAATGCTCAGCGATACCCCCCAAATGTCTGACGATGTTAGGATGGCAGAAATGGAGATGAGCGACGACGAAGACTTTACTCCTCCTGAGCCAACTGTATTTGAGGAGGACGAGGCCGAGCAGGAACTGCAGAAACAGCTGGAGAAGCAGAGGAAGCTGAAGCAAAAGCAGCTTCTCAAAGACTCCGGGGAGAAGGTGGCAGAGAAGATTAAAGAGCTTGATAAAGGCGGCAGTGAAAATGATCCCGAGCGGAAGAACAACATTGTTTTCAACGCCACCTCGGAGTTCTGCAGAACCCTGGGTGATATCCCAACATATGGACTGTCAGGCAACAGAGAGGACCAAGAAGACATTATGGACTTTGAGGAGAAAGAAGAGAAAGACGATGCTGGAGATTCAGAATCAGAAATGGATGACAATGTTGGATGGAGCACGGTCAACCTGGATGAAGAGCAGAAACAGCCAGATTTCTCTACAGCCTGTGCCACCATCTTGGATGAAGAGCCCATTGTCAACTCCGGCCTGGCTGCTGCCTTGCTGCTGTGCAAGAACAAAGGTCTACTGGACACTGAAATGCAGAAGATAGCCCGCGTCAGAGCAACAAAAGGCGCCTTGCCCAACGACAACTACTGCATCGAGGACAAGATGGGCTTCGATGACAAGTACAGTCGCAGAGAAGAGTACAGGGGCTTCACTCAGGATTTCAAGGACAAGGATGGATACAAGCCTGAGGTCAAGATCGAGTATGTGGACGAATCTGGGCGGAGGCTCACTCCAAAAGAAGCTTTCCGGCAGCTTTCCCATCGATTCCACGGTAAAGGGTCTGGAAAGATGAAGACGGAGAGGAGGATGAAAAAGCTGGAGGAAGAGGCCCTGCTGAAGAAGATGAGCAGCAGTGATACTCCTCTGGGGACGGTGGCTTTACTTCAAGAGAAGCAGAAATCTCAGAAAACCCCGTATATTGTGCTTAGTGGGAGTGGGAAAAGTATGAATGCAAATACCATCACCAAATAAGTCTGGGGGGAGCGTGAATTATCTTTAACACAAACATACACATTCATTGACACACACACACACACACACACACACACACACACACACACACACACACACACACACACAATGTTTTAAGTAAAGTAAATGCCTACTTCATACAAGCTTTGTTGTTGTAGTAAACAATTGTCCAATAAAATTAACACAAATTAGATAAATGTTTTATTGTTTTCTGTGTCGCTAATGTAGAAGGTGAAGAGTAACTATTTTCAGGATGAAAATATTTGAATGAGAACCTAAATGTGTTTAATGTAACAATTTTAAAGTTGCACATCTTGTGGCAGATAAGTAAGTAGATCCAGTAATGAACAACTAAGGAGAAGTATTTTTCAAAAGTTTTAAATGCATTTGGGTTCTGATGTTAAATACTAAACGTATAGCCAATTTAATTCAGCTTTTTTTTATTTAAAAAAGTAAATAAATAGTGCAACAATTAACACACTGAAAATGCTTTGTGGAATTGCACGTTGTGTAATAATCGCTTTAAAACCCACTGCTATGATCTCATCCTAAAAGTTAAAATTATGCATTAATACACAATATTATATATTAAGACTTTTTCACAGGATCTGGGCTGAGAGCCATGCTTTGAGAAATACATTCAATAATGTATTTATTGGCCTTTGAATTTTGTTACTTAACAGCAAATCAGAGAATATAACTCCACATTATGAATTTGCATTCCACAAACATTTAAATTAGAAACTGTTTCATACTTTAACAGATGACGGCCTTGCAGCTCTTTGTTAAAAGGCACATGACGGGTGATAGTAGGTATGGTAAGAAACGGGGGAACTAAGTAAATAGGCAACAATAAGCAGGCTGAGAAGTGGACACCATAGTGCATTTCATTATTCATTAATTGACAACATCATGAAAAAGGGACAGTGGAGCATATAGTATCATGCAGAGAACTACAAACATACAGTTCATTTGAAGCTCAATTAAATAAATGGTTGGTTAGTACCCAGTTCTGTCAGCACTAGAATGTAACTGCACCTTACTGTCCTCAATCTGTAAGGTATAATATTGTCTTTAGTCCATGTTTCTATTTAACATAGTTATCCCTCATTTTATTTGCTTGTGTGTGTTGAATTTGAGAGTCTCTGTGTTGGATGTCTTGTTAGTACTTGACAATGTAATAATAAGAGTCTCCTGAATGATGATACTACTTATATTAATATTCTCACTTCTTTCATTGTTTGTGCACGCTTTGTAAAAGATCAATATTGCATAACTTTGTAAATTTAATATTATATTCTGTATTTAGGTTTACTTTGTAACATCTGCCTCTTTGGACTACAGATGAAAAATAGCCTCTTGGCTAACTGGCGCATTTACAGCAATGTTTTAAATGTGCACTGTCCCTTATCAAATAAACCAATAAATAACATAAACAAAATTAAGTATATTAGAGTGTGGAAGGCAGAAAATGGCAATTTGGTTTTACGAGAGTAAGTTAACTGGACTACTTGCATCGCTTGAAAAACATGGCCATCAATAAAGACTATTCAATACAGACTATGACCAGAGGGGGGCAGTAACGTAAAGTCATGGCTGCCAACTGCCGTAAATGTAAGAAGAAGAAGAAGAACCTGTAGCAAAGTAGCTGTTGTCCTACGTCCTTAAAACATCCATGAAAGTAGTTAGCAACGCTAACACTGGTGAGCTGACATTGCCTCACCCGACACGACATGCGCAACGTTAACAGCTGAAGTCTCGCACGGTGAGGGACAATTTAATCACGTCTTAATGTCGCAGAGACAGTAGAAATGATCGTTAGCATCGCGTACGTGGGACGTGTCAGGCTAGTTTGACAGCTTCCTGTTGTGTAGCTAGCAGCGAGCTTAGTGACACGGACACTGTTTTAAATAGCTCCGATGTTTGGAAGAGGCTTCTTGTTTCTCGAAGTACCTCACAACAGTGTCCTGGCTGTGTTTACGTGACTCCTGTGCGTCATCTCGACGAGGAACCGGTGTGTTTTATATGACTGTTATCGGTAGGAAGCTGTGTTTTTACGATGCAGTAACGTTCAAAAACGTTAGCTAAACAAATTCCACGTTAACGTCGAGTCCAAGCTGATAAACGGTGAAATCGAAACGATAGAAACTGTACTAGTATTTGTGTCGATGTCATGTTTTCACTTTAATTTTAATATACTTAGCTAATGGTTAATTAGAGATAAGTGGCCTTTTTGTTAATGTCTAACAAGTTAAATCAACACATCGTTATTCGTTATATGGCTAATGATTTGATTAGTTAATTTAATATTCTATTTCATTGTATATATTGAGCATTTTTTATATTTATTATTTTTACTCTGTTACTTTGATTGCTTAGATATATTTTTGCTGCTGTAGCGAACAAATGTCCCCTTGCGGGATGAATAAAGTATCTATCTATCTAATAATAAGTTAATTTAGCTTATGTCACAATAGGATGACACGGTGAACTAATGCATCTTAAGTTGTTGACATTAACAAGTTAGTAAACGCTGTGAGGACGGTGTCTTTAGAACCTGCAGGACTAGTTCGTGCTTACATTTAATGTGGCGCTAGAGTTATATTGATATTGTGATATGAGACTCGATATTGTAATATCACAATATGGCATGTGTTGTCTTTTCTTGGTTCCAAAGGCTGCTTACAGTAAAGTCATGTGATTTTCTGAATTTACCAGACAGTTATATTATGTTTCTTTCTTTCTATACTGAGGTGAACTTTTCTGATGTAATAAACATTACGTTTAAACTATAAAGAAAACTGAGGTGAGAGCAGGAAGGTAACTGACATTTAATCCACAGTACTGATGAGTATTTATCAAGAATCTCACTGTGTAAATATTTTGTGAAAACATCAATATTCAACAATACAATATTATCGCAATATTGATATCGAAGTATTTAGTCAAAAATATTGTGATATTAGATTTTCTCCATATAGCCCAGCTCTAATTGAGTGTTTCAAGTGTGCATTAAGCAGGCTGAATAGTAGCAATGTCCGACAGTTCATAGCAATGTAAATCTTGATTATTTTTTATCCTCAACAGGCCATAACTTCACCCAGTGAAACTACAGTCTGTTGTGATGTCGGAGCCTAAGCCCCCTACTCCAACCCCTGGAGACATGTACAAGGGTTGGCTCTTCAAATGGACGAACTACATTAAAGGTTACCAGAGGCGCTGGTTTGTTCTGAGCAATGGACTTTTGTCTTACTACAGGTAAGTTACATGTATACGACTAAAGTTGTAATTATATGAAATTGAATTTAAGGATTTTCCCTGGCTGTTGATTTAGCTTTTAAATGACATTTAAATGAGAAGTGCATTCAAAGTAGTACTTGTATTGCATACTGTAAGCACAATTTTAAACATGTGCTTTACAAGAAATAAAATAATGACATCCCAAAACGGGGATCTATATTTGACTGTCCTTCATTCTGTTGTCTGCAGGACCCAGGCAGAGATGGGTCACACATGCCGAGGCACCATCAACTTGGCCACAGCCAATATTGCCGTGGAGGACTCGTGCAATTTTGTCATTTCCAACGGAGGCGCGCAGACCTACCACTTGAAGGCCAGCTCAGAAGTAGAGCGGCAGCGATGGATCACTGCTCTGGAGCTCGCCAAGGCAAAGGCCGTCCACATGCAGGCTGAATCTGGTGAGAGGGAAAACAAATACGTTGGAGAATGCAGGAGCCGGAATATGAACATGCATATAAAACAGTCTGATCAGCTTATACAACAGCACCTATGTCAGGCAGAAATGTGTGTTTTTGTCTGTGTGTGAAGCTTTTTCTCCTTGTATTTGTTTGGTTTTGGTCACATTCTCTGACCTATTCTCTCGCTCAGATGACTCCGGTGACGACTGTCCCGCAGTGCCCCCCACCTCAGGACAGGGTGGAGGCTGCCGTAACTTAGAAATCCAGTCCACACTTCGCACACTCGGCAGCAAGGTGGAGGACCTCAACACCTGCAATGATCTCATTGTCAAGCACGGGTCTGCCCTCCAAAGGTATTGATTATCTGACTGAGCAGTCTGATTGCTTTAGAAAAAAACAATGTTATCTTTATTCGTTTTGTTTGTCTATTGCCTTCATTCCTTGATTTCACACACGCAGGTCTTTGTCAGAACTGGAGGGGATTCGTGTCGCAGGAGACATGGGGGAAAAGATGAGACAAGTCACAGAGAGAGCCACACTGTTCAGAATCACCTCTAATGCCATGATTAACGTAAGCCAACCAAGTGTTCATTTGCTGATAAACATTGTCGTTGTCTCCTTTGTCGAAACGTTGCTCTGGTTTTTGCGCGTTCCCCAAGGCGTGTAGAGACTTCCTCTCCCTGGCCCAGAACCACGGTAAGCGCTGGCAGAAGGCCTTACAGGTTGAACGAGACCAAAGGATACGGCTGGAGGAGACTCTGGAGCAGCTGGCCAAACAGCACAATCACTTGGAAAGAGCTTTCAGAGGAGCTACAGTTCTCCCCCCTTCATTCAGCAATCCTGCCTTAGCTAACAAAGGTACGCTTCTCCTCCCCAACTGCACTTCTGTCTTAGGACCCTTTAATGTTACTCACAGTGTGCTCCTATGTTACGTAGCTGTGAGGCCAGTTGAGCCATTTAGTTATTTATTCGTCTGTCTTCACCTTAGGTGGTGGTCCAGTAAAAGGTGATGCCAGTGACGAGGATGATGACAATGAGTTCTTTGATGCTATGGAGGACCCAGCAGAGTTCATCACTGTCCCTGCTGACCCCAAGTATCACAGGTTGTTAACCGTCTGTCTTTTTCAAATGTCACAGATTTTATTTCTTTATATCGACCTTTTTGTTGTTGTTATTTAGCCTCCTTGTGCTCTGCTTTATTTTAAATGTTGCTTCTCTGTCCATCAGGAGATCTGGCAGCAACATCAGTGGGCTCAGCAATGAGACTGGAATGGACGATCAGTCAGTAAATGTGCGTTAAGTTTGTTTTTTTTGCAAGCAAGTTTTGATGTATTGACTTGTCTTCTCCTCTGCTTGTCAACACGCCACAGTCACTTGACCCGGAAAGCTATTTTCCTTTTTCTTCTTCCAGTTTGATGAACAGTCTTTGGCATCCAACCCAGAGTCGCCACAGCCCCTTGAGCTAGAGCCTGTTAGACAACGACGGACTCGTATCCCTGACAAGCCCAACTATTACCTCAATCTGTGGAGCATCATGAAGAATTGTATTGGAAAGGAGCTCTCAAAGATACCAATGCCTGTAAGAAACACGTACTCATGTTGGTATCTAAGTGGCCTTTGCTTGTGAGAGTACTCGGAAGTAATCTGACTTCTTCTCTCTGTGACTATGTACCTACTAGGTGAATTTCAACGAGCCCCTCTCAATGCTGCAACGTCTGTCTGAAGACCTGGAGTACTACGAGCTGCTGGATAAGGCTGCTAAATGTCAGAGCTCTCTAGAGCAGATGTGTTATGTGGCCGCTTTCACAGTCTCTTCCTACTCCACCACTGTCCACCGCACGGGGAAACCCTTCAATCCTCTGCTCGGTGAAACCTTTGAGCTTGATCGGCTAAAAGACTGCGGCTACCGCTCCCTCTGTGAACAGGTACGTCGCAAGGATGTTTATGCAAGCATGTTTAATCGTCTTAAAACATCTCATCGTTGTCAAAACATGACTTTGTCATCCCTCTTCTCTTCACTCGCCTCTTCTCAGGTGAGTCACCACCCACCAGCTGCAGCTCACCATGCCAGCTCTGAAAAGGGCTGGAACCTCAGACAAGAAATTACCCTGGCCAGCAAGTTTAGAGGAAAATATCTCTCGATCATGCCTTTGGGTGAGTGTGTGAAGACCAAATATGACAGATAGATAGATAGATAGATAGATAGATAGATAGATAGATACTAACTTTATTGATCCCGCGAGGGGAAATTATTTTGTTACAAGCAGCAATAGGTTATAGAGCAGCAATAGGTCACAGGTAAAAAATCTTAATATTATATATAAAGAAAAAAGAAAAATACAAGAAAAATACACATGTCACAATATATACAATTATAATATAGTAAAGATGTTATATACAAAATGCACACTATATACACAGTGAATAGAACAGAATAATATTAAATCAACTAAATAAACAGTAGTGCAGAGATATGTATTGGGTGAGCAGGGTCTAAGATTATTCCCTCTCTATCCTCAGGTTCTATCCAGTGTTTATTTGACAAGAGCGACAATCACTACTCTTGGAAGAAAGTGACTACAACTGTACACAACATCATTGTTGGAAAGTTATGGATTGACCAGGTACAGTACATTTTAACTTTAACTGCATTATGTCTTTATTGAATATTTGGTGTATCCTTTAAGACCTCAAGAGCAAAACCTTTGTCTCTTTCCTTTGTCCCCTTCTAGTCAGGGGAGATAGATGTGGTGAACCACAAGACGGGAGATCGCTGCCACCTCAAGTTTGCTCCCTACAGTTACTTCTCCAGAGATGTACCAAGAAAGGTGGGCTTTTCTTTAAATTGTCTGTTTTTTTATGCTTCTTCACAGGAAGATGCAGAATACACCGCCACACAATACTGTCTATTAAAAAAGAGAAAGCACAAAGTTTAAGAAACTGTAATAATTTAAATTGAGCTTTCCCCCCCCCCCCAAAATGTAACTGATTACCTTTGCCAGAAATGTTGATGTTTTCATCCTGGTTTATCAGTGTAATTGTCTTTTAATGAGAAGGATATCTTTTTTTTAAATAGCCGAATTATCTCTTGGAAATGATGTGACTAGATAGGCCCTGGGCTAAGGAACAACTGATTTGATTTTTAGTAGTGATCTGGGATTTCCATATTTTGTTATAAAATATTTAACAATAAGTTTAAAATAAATATAGATAAAGATTTGTTTGTTTGCGTAAATAAACTCATTGTTCACTTTATGAGGTGTAATGCGACCAAATACAAATGTGCTCCCATAAAGTGTACTTTTAACTGCCATAGAGGTGTTTATTAGATCATATGTTGGCATTGAGATCATAGTTAGTGATGGTGTTGGACTGCATTATATTGAGGTACTTCTAATATCCTATCTCCTCTTGAAAATGGGACGGACAAACCATTTGAAAGACCTCTCAATATGATGTAGTCTAGCACACTAGACTTCCTTTAGCGTTAGACCTCAGTGATAGATGTATAATCTAATTAACACATCAACAAAAAACTGAACATTATATTAATATTGGCAGAGCTGTAGTATTTAATTGCGTTGAATGTGTGACTCCCTGTACTGCCCCCTGTTTGCTCTGTGATTACATTCTTAAATGTAATCCCTGTTTGTGTCTCAGGTAACAGGAGTAGTCACTGATAAGGAAGGGAAGGCCCATTACGTGCTATCGGGAACCTGGGATGAGAAGATGGAGTTTTCCAGGATAATGCAGAGCAGTAAAGGCGAGAACGGCACCGAAGGCAAACAGAGGACCGTCTATCAGACCCTCAAAGCCAAAGAAATCTGGAGAAAGAACCCCTTACCGTGAGTTTTAGTGGTATTGAGGAAGTCGAATGTGCTCGTAAACTAATGGAGCTCATAAATTGTCTTGCCTCTAACCTTTTTATGTGGATGACTTGACAGAGAGGGAGCAGAGAACATGTACTTCTTCTCCTCCCTGGCCTTGACGCTCAATGAGTTTGAGGAGGGAGTGGCGCCAACAGACTGTCGACGGCGCCCCGACCAGAGGTTAATGGAGGACGGCCGCTGGGATGAGGCGAATGCAGAGAAACAGAGGCTAGAAGAGAAACAGCGCACCGTCCGCCGAGAACGGGAGAGGGAGGCTGTTAAAGCAGCCAGCTCACCTGAGGAAGGTAAAAAACAAAAGATAGGAAATAGCTTAGTTTTGGAGTTTATCTATTTGTCTTGTGTTTCTTTCCAATATTTGTTCTGTCCATTCATCTTTTGTCCACTCCGTCTGTCTTGGAATACCTTGTCTTTGTCTCAACCCTAAGCTGTCACTGAGGATTCAATCAATGATTCACCCTCGAAAAGCAAGTACTCTTCTCTTCGTCTTTTCCCACCCTTTGATCAACCCTATATATTAGTTCTAGATGCAACACATGTACGAGATGTTTGCGTATGTAACAGGAACGTCCTTCATTTCTTCTACGTCATCTTTACACTTTTACCATCCTTTCATCCATTTCTGTTCCATTTAGCTGATGCAAGGGAGACTGGCACAGACGCAAATGAGGGTTTTGATGAAAGCAAGTATCACTTCATAGCTTAACATAATATGTGCTATGTGTGGCATCTTAAGGGATCGTTTGGGTGTTTTGAAGTGGGGTTGCATGAGTACCGGCACGGAAGCAAAGTGGTGTCCTGCTGAGGACGGGGACAGCAGCAAAACGTAGATGAGCCACCTAAAAGAAAGGTCTACGTAAATGTACACTATATTTGGCATATGTTCACTGCTTTATCTTTTCGTTATACAGTCTTTTCGGACAGGAAACTGAACTGAAAGTAAAACGTATTTATGCACTCTTAAAAGATATTAAGCTGTCATGGTATTTTGCTTAAAATGCTACACACAGCATTTCTAAAACGAACATAAACACGATATTTGCGTGGATTTTAGATACTGATTGAGTTGTAGATTCACATCTTTTTTTTGTTTTTGTGTGGGGTTAAGCTGACACAGAGGACTCTCATCCCCATATACCTGTTGCATGCAAGTAGCCACTTTCATTTAATTGGCTGTCTCTCTTTGTGTCAGTCCTCTTCAGTTCATACCCAATCTTTTTATGTCTGAACTCTCAAAGATTCATCTTTAATTCTTCTATTTTCAGCCCCTTATGGACCAACACCTCTAAGCAAGTATTCTGATCATGACATAACACGTGCTGTGCAATGATCTCGCATTTCCATGCAATTTAATTAGATGTAGATTAAGAAGCCTTCTGTTAACCATTTCCCCTTTACGTCCAACTTGGTCTCTCTTAGTGGAAGGCAATGAAGGTCCTTATGGAGCTCAAATCAAAAGCAAGTAACATCAGTGTTGCTCTCGATTATTATTTTTTTTAGATTTGTGTTGGTAGTCTTTAGGGAACCTGTAGCTCAATGTAGAATTTGCACAAACCTAGTACTTGAATATTTTAGAGTAGCATTTTGTCTGTCGTTGCTCAGTTTACTGTGGTCCTGGACATTTGGGGCATTAGTTGTGAGCCTGATTCTCTCCACAGAGGAGCAAATCAGGGATTTCATCGAGTACTCATCTATGATTTGTCATCTTTTTGTTTTCGGTTTCGGTCAACCATCTGAGGGCATGTCGGCTTAACTTAAGCATGGTGTGTTGTCATGGCTCAGTGGCTTCTAAACCCTCACCTCAGGTCCAGCTAAAGCTGCTTCTTTGTGAAAGATGTTCCTTCTGTTTTCCTTTTTAGGCACTCATCCAGACAACTACACGGCAATGTGGTTTGAGAAGTTGGACGACCCCGTGTCCGGAGAGACCTTGCACGTCTACAAGGGCGGTTACTGGGAGGCAAAGGAACAAGGCGGCTGGGACATGTGCCCTGACCTCTTCTGATGACAGCGGAGTCGGCCTCTCTTCCTCTGTGGTGTACAAAACTTACATCAGCTAAAAAACGGGGGATTGAAGCCTGACATCAATCTGTCTTCAATGTCTGTAGCTTCAACTGATCACCCCACTCGATTCCCCTTGTCCAGCAGTGATTTGCTCAGGGTTAAGGGCATCTGGACTTCACCATCAACGCAGATACGATGCACACTGTAGCATTGTTGTAACATTGCAGCTGATTAGCGTTCAGAATTCCCTCTCACTGCCTCTCAAACACTGATGTTTATCTTAGTCCACTGCTTGTTCTCAGTCCAGGGTTCTTTGGCCTCCGAGTTGCAGTTGGCAGCAAGTTATTCTCAAAATGTCATTATGCATTTTCTTTAAAAACACTATTATCAAAAGAATAATTCATCCCGATGACATCTTACACTATACAAGGTTCGCTTGGAGAGAGTCAGCGACTACAGAACTTGTTATTTATGCGTTTTTTTTTGTTGTGCACTCCTGACTCCTGAAGACTACTTTTGCAATGAATTTATTGAAGCTTCCCCAGCACTGCAGTGAATCAGAGTTTAACAAGGCCCAATACTGTTTTATTCCAACACCGTAAAAATTCACTATACCAGGTTCAGATCACATCAAATGCATAGATGCAAAAGACAGATAAATGCTGTTTCTTAAAGAAGTAATTAATGGCGTATTTGAACAATTATCTTTGGACTGGTTTAAAATTAGAAGTGTCACAAACACTAAGACATGATACAAAGTTTGCCTTTGAATTTATGGTAATTTAGGACTCCGGAGGTATACTATATCTACATATTAGCCTTTTTTAAATTTTGCAATTAACTAGTCCATTCAAAAATCTGCTTGTGATTTTCTTTTCTGACATCCTCCCAATTCCCCTGTAAAATACATAAATGCATAGCTGTGAAGAGATGTGAAAGTAGTTCCTTATGATTGTACTCCTCCTCATTTAAAAAATATTTGTGGGTCTACACATAAGTCATTACGCAGTTGTTGTTTTTCAATCTTTCCTTTCACTATATAAGAATAAATTGTAAGGTTTTTTTTATTGGGGAAGAATAATTAAATTTTTCTATGTAGCACATTAAGTTGAATAAAATATGTTCTTTATTTTATATGATACCATTTTGAATACTATATGAATTAAAATAGTGGTAAAAAATGTATAAGTACCAATGGAAATATGAAGTAAAAAAATTACCAATGGAACTATTTATTTTTTCTTTCTTGTATTTTGTCCAACAATTCATTTTAAGGAGTTGCTTAAGACTAAATTACATGTACAGTCACTACATTACACTATAAATTGATTTTGTTCCCATTCTAAAGTCTTCATTCCAACAAAAGTAAAGAAAAATCCCATAATTCTGTCCCGTAGAACCTCAAGAGCCAATAAAAAAAAAATCAGTGTTTTATGGTACACCATGACCGGGAACGGGATGATCAGATTATTGAGATTAGCAGCCTCATAAAATGTAATCATATCGTTTGTGGGATTGACTCTAATCATTATGTTTAAGATAAAAGCCTATTTTGATTCTCCACCCAAGTACACTATTTTCAGACTTGTATTTTCAAACCTCAAGTTTGTGCCCTCACTATCACTGAGATCAATGATTTAAATTCTGCTCTCAAAGTACATATTGAGAGTCACGAGCTGAGCTGTGTGCTGATTTCTACTGGCGTGATGCTTATAGTGAATTGAAGGGAAATGTGAGGCAAGTTTTTTTTTGTCTTTCTGGTTTCCCTCAAATGTATCGATAATAGCTTTAATCTTGATGTATTTTAGTCGTCGTGTTTTGCGAGTGTAGTTTTTTAACAGACAGCAATAAGAGTGCCTCAGTGCGTATATACGTGTAGCACAACATGAAATGTGTGAAGTGACATTGCTAAAACTGGAAAAACTGAAATCTGTCTTTGTATGTGTCTGTGTTGTTTGTCATTGGAATGGAAGGACTGTGTGGTTGATGAAAAATCTAAATTTCATTTTATATTCAAGTGTACTTAAAACACTGAAAATGAAGATCACAAAAAAAGGTTATATTTCTGTATAAATATATTAAATAGTAAAGTAATTGTGATATTAACTGGTTGTATCGATAGAGAATCTAATGGCGGTGATGCACTTTTGCTTTATTTTTTGTTGCATTTTGTTCACTGTTTACTCAGTACTGGATGTATTACTGTGTTACATAAGTCACTCTCTACCAGCTAGCATAGCTTTATTTTAAATGACATTAATTTGTTTGGGTCTGAACCATCATTTCGTTTGATTTACTGTTTCTTCACACAACATTTAAGTACAGGTTGAAGTGTGTGTGTGTGTGTGTGTGTGTGTGTGTGTGTGTGTGTGTGTGTGTGTGTGTGTGTGAGAGGAATGTACAGCTTGATGCTACTCTATGTCTCTTATATTTCAGATTTTACAGGTTTCCGTCTGTTCTGTCTCTTTCAACATTTGTATAATCTTGATTTCTAGCCGTGGCTCCTACTTTCTGAAGTTTCTACCCTTTTCATCACTTTCAGTGTTTCCAGCTGAGTCTGTTTGTGGCCTGTAGGTGGAGATGGTCACAACGCCACAACTTCTCACAATTGACTCACGGTGTTCTTGCACTAACATACAGTGCATTGTGTATCGTGCCCTACTTGATGTTGGCCACTGAAGTGTTGAGTTTGTTTTGACAACTTTTCCAGAGACATGTTAAGTAATTGCAAACATATTGGTTAAAATATACATATGTATTGACTCACTGTTCTACTGAGAGTACTTTTAACCTTTTGTGTCCTTCAATGCAGTTTTTTTTAGCAGGATTGTGTTAGGGGTTGGCAATATTAAAGTCTGAATGGAAATGAGGTGCATATTGGTGTTTTTTAAACAAAAGTAAAATGACTTTCAGAGTATTATACTGTATTTATGTCATCACCGATACGTTAGCTTTAGACACTTTAGTTTTGAACATTTTATTCTCATGAATCGTTAAGTCTATAACATTGTGTTATATGTTATAAACTGATCCTTTAGCGACCAGGGTATTTACAGTCTGAAAATGAAACTTTTGACACAGTGGGTATTTTACAGAATAATTCCAGTATTTTCAGATATATTTCAATTTGACAAACGTTTTTAAGCCAATAAAGATAAGATGTCAGTTTCAGAACTATATTCACAATACAAAATATAAAAATCAATAAAACCACAAAGTGTTCCGTTTCCTGAACCTGGCTCCACCCCCTCGGCGCTTTAAAAGGAGCGCATCTCCGCCTATGCGAGTGACATCAGCATCTTCGTCTACCAGCCGCGCGCAGCTAGCTTAGTAATAACGTTAGCAGCTAGCATTAGTCGTCCGCTGGGTTTACCGTGCATCATATACAGGGTGTGTCATTTCACTGTGCGCTTAATTTATCTGAATCAGAAGTATGTCGGTAAACGGACCCGGTAAAGACTCCACAGATGCAAAGAGTGGCGACGGACAACAGTGAGTCGCGGTTTGTTTATTTATCCGTTAGCCAGTTAGCGATGTTTGTCAGCAGCTCATTGTTGTCAGCAGGCGTGCAAAGATGAGCAAGCTGTTTACTGTCTACCTTGTTAGCATATTGTAATACACCCGCTTATTATCACACATCAGCTGTTTGTTTGTGTGTAACGTTAGACCAGCTTTGAATCACTCGTCATGTATGAAGCACTAATGCAGGCCTGCTGCGACCCTTTAAATGCTTCATTGGCCTTTCTTTGTCGAGCATTACGTATGTTGTTATCTCACAGGTAAAGTATATGCTGGTTATATGGTCTCGTTGTCTCTCAGGTCAGAGTTGTCTTTGTCTGCTTCTGGCCTCGTGGACGTGGACGCCAAGCCCACCGCCCACAGCTTCAGATACAGTCTGAACTTCCCCAGCATCGGCCAATGCATCGTGATCAACAACAAGAACTTTGACAGAAGAACAGGTGTTTATATTTTACCTTAAGATGAAACTTATTCTAAAATAAACTGCTGTGAAGACATGGTACCACTGTAGACGATCATATTTGATGCAGAACCAGGTTTAAATGTAATCTCTGGTTTTACTTGGTGCTGAAACACTGGAACATAAAATTATTTCTTAATAAGTTTAAAAGAACCATCTGGTGGTAACATCTACTCAAAGACTTAAACATTCATTTAAATGGTAAAAACCCTTAGGTTTGTTTACCCGAGACGGACAAAATAACTGTTAATTGCTCACGACAGGCACTCATTTTATACACTAATGTACAACAAAAAAGTACTTTATAGTAATGGTTCCAAGTGCTTCCTTTTGTGATATGTTCATTCTCCCTTGTTGGCTTCAAGGTTATTTTCCAGCAATTGAGGGAAAAAGCCACACTGGGATTTAATACTGTGCCATTTTTTTAAATGCTCAGTTAATTTAGACTAAAGCAACAGATGAGTCCACCGTTAAATATTTCATGAGGAGTAAGGGATAAGCTGGCTGGAGAGGTGTCTGTGGTGTCCCTGTCCAGTTGAGAGTTGGGTGTACACAAGCATCTCCACTTTTGAACCTCAGTTAAGGTAGATTTCGTGAGGATATCCTAGTCAGAAAACTGAAGAAGAGACTACTTCCTGGGATCAGAAGTATGTAGTGAATACTGAATATGTGAAACCGCCTTTAATTGTGCGGTGATGATTTCCACTTCTATGAGGTGTTTGATCATCACATGCTGGATGAGGTTGAACTCCGTGGCGATATCTCTGGGCAGTGAAGGCTCACCGTTCTTCTGTCTTGTGACACGTTGATGTTTGAGAGGTAGATCTTTTCATTATTTGTAGTACTTGGCCATCCACAATGCATCTTGGCCTTTTTGTTGCAACATGTTGTTCAGAGCAGGGCTGCTGATATGTGGCTAGGAGTTGTGTGAGATCCATGAAAGTTCTTTTATATACAGAGACGGACATCTTGGTGTTCAGCAAAGCAGGTCAATCATCTTGCATCCACACCTTTCATGAGACGACGAGTGTGCTCAGGGAACCAATTTACTCTTGTTGCTGTGGATCCCGTTTAACTGCGTCCCATGCCAGTTAATTAGAGAACGATAGCTCTGTGTCCTTTCGTGAAAATGAGAACAAGCAGGCAGTTGTATTATCCTCGTCTCTGCATCATTGCATTTGATTAGACAATTCAATAACTCCCAGTGCGGCAAACTGTCAGTGGCTCTCCGGGAAGTTCAGGTATCCACATGACTTGCAGTGACTTGGCATGCATCACATGTGAACCCATGGTTTGATAAGTTCCTCTTTTCAAGTTTAATGGGTATGGTCACTTGGGTATTGTGGCAGAATGCAGTAAGACGGCCATTGCAGAATTGGCATGTCTTTTTGGTGTTCATAATCTTTAATTTTAATCATAATCTTTCTTATAGATCCTTGGATACAAAGGCCTAATGTCTACAATAGTTGGAGATAATGTGTGAAAACATGAGTTGACCGTAGTCCTCGCTGCCTACCCTTTTTATTGTGCATGAAAAGCTGAAGAACATTATATGCCATGATTGAAAGAGCCTCTATTATCTGTCTGAGAAGACCTTGGGTATCGGTGAATACATCTTCAGTGCTTCAGTTACTGTACGATTTGTCTTCTTTTGCCGTCAAGACTTGTGTTTTGACAAACTAGTCAAGCAGGACTAACTGAGTACACATGACTACTTGGTCAACAATGTTCCAAGAGCAAGTACATCATATGAGTGGGGTGGTGAGGCCTGCTCAACCGAGAATAGATTCCTGTTATGGTAAATATGTGCGTTCTGTAAATCCCCACGCACGTTTCCAAGAATATTGCAGCATGTTGCGCAAGAGCCAATAAGACTTTGTGTAAAAGCTAGCAGGATAGGTGTGGTCCACAGCCCCACTCTGTGAAATAAAGCAGATGACCACAGTTACTGTAGCTAACAAACTAGAGGTGTTCAAACCTGAACACAAGGGTTCCAGACGGGATGATGTAGACGATGTAGTCTGACGGCACACTACATGGTTGTTCTCCTAAAACAGACATTTTGACTTGTCATAGTGGGAAAGCACAGGTGTTGCGAATGACGTTAACAATGCCTCTGTTTTATTAAAATGTTCCAGTCATCCATGACGGTGTGAATGCTATTCAGCCAGCAATCATCTTGTTATTTACACCTGTTTAGGTGTTCTCACTTTTTTCTGGCTGATTAGGGTGAAGATATGTGGAGCTTTATGTGAGGTAACCAGACGTCGATACAAATCAGAAAAGGTGCGCTTGATAATCCCACTGTCACTGTACAGGTTTGTGCAGGTTGAGCGTGAACAAAAAAAAAAGTCTGTTAGGAGAATGGCCTGAATCCCTGGCTCTGTGAACAGAATCGTAAACAAATAGACTAATGAACACCGAAACAATCACCTGTGTGGCAATACAGGGCCTTTTTAAAATTATTAAGAAAAACAAATGTGTTTTGCATACAATCTTCCTACAGTCTGTCCAAATGGTGAAATCTGCTAAAGAGGAAGGAATATATGTTGGTTCCTTAAAATTAAGATAGGTTTTTGTTGTGTTCAAGTAACCAGATTCTTTTTGTTTTTAAAGGCATGAATCAACGAAACGGTACAGATGTGGATGCAGCCAACGCGATGAAAGTGTTTGGGAAGTTGGGTTATAAAGTGAAGGTTTACAACGACCAGTCAGTCGACCAGATGAAGCAGGTTTTAACGTCTGGTAAGCTTGTTGCAAAACAACAAAATGCACACACACACACACACACACACACACACACACACACACACACACACACACACACACACACACACACACACACACACACACACACACACACACACACACACACACACACACACACTGCTGTCTTTCATATCATCACGTATTAAAGATGAAATCCTATTTCTTTTCATTTAGCGTCAAAGGAAGACCACAGCTGTTACGCCTCATTTGTCTGTGTTCTGTTGAGTCATGGAGATGAGGGCGTGTTCTTCGGTACCGATGGCTCAGTAGAGCTCAAGTATCTGACGTCTCTTTTTCGAGGTGATCGCTGCAAGTCGTTGGTGGGAAAGCCCAAACTCTTCTTCATCCAGGTATTGTAAGAGTTTGTCTTTTTATTATATATATTTGATTTCCCCTCCTCCTGCACTTTATCTTGCTAAAATGTCTAACCTGGTCTTGTTTTGTTTGTGTGCACGTCGAGTAGGCTTGCAGAGGCACCGATCTGGACGCAGGCATTGAAGCAGACAGTGGAGAAGACTGCACCACCAGGATCCCTGTAGAAGCTGACTTCCTCTATGCCTTCTCCACAGCCCCAGGTTAATACTCACTCACACACATACACAAAGGTATATTTCTAGACTACTTGTTACCCTTTTTTTGACCCTTTACTGCCCACAGGCTACTACTCATGGAGAAACACCATGACTGGGTCCTGGTTCATGCAGTCTCTGTGTGACATGATCAGCACACATGGAAAAGAATTGGAGCTCCAGCACATCATGATTCGAGTGAACCACAAGGTGGCAGTAGAGTTTGAATCTGTCTCCAATTCACCCGGCTTCAGTGCAAAGAGACAAATCCCATGCATTGTGTCAATGCTGACCAAAGAGATGTATTTCTCCCCTTGATGTTGTCTTTCCATCGGGAGACTCCAGCCTTCATCTGCAGAAGAGAGGCTGGAGTATGTGTATGAGGTGGTGTTTGTGAATTATTTTTAGTTTATACTGTCTGACTGAATATCTCTTGAAAGTTCAGCTCATATATTTCACAATGCTTGGCATTATAAGGTTCTTTCTGTGTGGAGTACAGTTCTGAGATGTGAGGCATTGAGTTTTTGTTTGTATCCCTGCAGGACAACAATTACAGATAACATAACGGAAATATGGAAAGATGAAATTGACCGTATAATTCCAAGCTCTGTTTTCTACCAGTGAATGCCTCTCTTCTGTTTTATACTAAACACATTTCAGGGAAATATTTTGGGAGCCAGTTTGATAAAACCTTTTTATGTTTGATCATGAAAACATAGATGGGCTTCCTGCCCTCCAACATCAGCAGTTTTTAACTCAAGTTTCTAAACAAAACTACAGTCTATTTTGACGGGATCATGTGTCATTTCTGTGCCTGTTTTTAATCTTTCTTCACTATTGAGTCAGTGTAGTGACTGCTGACATAAAGGTTTACAAACCAAAATAATTAATCATTCACTGAAATATTAGCCTAAGTAAATTAAGGATAATGTAGCAGGAACACCCATTAAGCTATCGTGTTGGTTTGAGAACTCAGTGTAATTGTTAGTTTTTCATTTTCTAAATGTGAGACTTCAGAGCATGCATGAGAAAAGCCAGCCCACTTGCACGATACTTTTATTGGCTCATTTCATACTTGAACACATGTTTACATTTCATGTCTAAGGCTGTAGTTAATGTATTTCTTTGGGGTTTTTTAAAGTCAAAACAAACGGGATGCTTTTTCATATAGTTGTTTTTTTTGGCTATAATTCCATAACACAATTTGATTGTGTACTGATCCAGGTGCTAGTCATTTGTGAGTAAATATTTCTATATTTACAGCAAACTAGCTGGAATCAATTTTGCTGTTAAAATATCACTGTTTGACAATCCAGGTTTTCTGTCGTATCAATATACTCAACTTTGCTATGAGCATCATTTTGGGCTTTTTTTTTAACATTGCTATTTTGTAAGCAGTGATACTGTGAGGTTGGTGTAATGTTATTTTCTGAAAAATAAAAACCACTTGTCAGTGTTCTGTTGTACAGCAGAGTCACTGATTTAGTTTTTAGGCTCTTACAGTGTAACAGTTTCATTACTAAAGTTAAAATGCTCAATTTCTCAAGTCTGGCCAGTATTCATATCTCATAGAGCTAACCTTTACAAACACAGTAACGGGTCTACTTGTGCACACTGTTGAGTGTAAACAACCAGGATTACTCCAGATTTGCCACGAGGTGAGAAGAACTGGGCCACCGGATCCTGAGGCCCTGGGCCAAATAAAACTGGGCCTGAGATTCCTTCACCTCAACTAGCTCTCACACACACGACAGGCCACTTTGTACCTGTTCGACGTACTGAACACACACACACACACACACCAATATACAACTCCAATCATAAGTTGATTTAACAAATTGCAATTTGTTCACCTTTGTTAATATTAAGAATATAGTCTTGGGATGAAATCTGCAGGAGACACAAATAATACTAAATCATTCCTAACTCATGTGATTGTATTAGCTTTATTGTATGATTGTTTTTATTCGGCCATACATTCTCAGGTATAAAGATTAACTGGACACTCAACATTTTCTTTAAGCTATAAACTAAAATATAAATGTTACGTGATGAAACGCCAATCCTGGTGTTAATATTGATATTTATTATCAAATTTATATATAAAAAAGGATTTCCATGATGGCTCAAAACACCAACTACAGTTTGAAATCATCCCGAATCATAGACTGTCCGCCCTACTCTGCTTTATGGTCTATCTTACTCTAAATGGACCATAATTTATAAATGAACATCATACTGTATTGAAGAAGACTTGTAACTATAGCGACTGAGACCATAAACTCATGTTTACAATGTTTACTGAAGTAATAAATCAAGTGAGAAGTAGGGTCATTTTCTCATAGACTTCCATTCAATCAGACTTATTTTTGCAACCAGAGGAGTCTCCCCCTGCTGGTCAGTAGAGAGAATGCAAGTTTAAAGACGTTTCCGCGTTGGCTTCACTCTTCAGAACTGGAGGTTGCCATCTGGCCCTAATTTAATAAAAGGACAATTCTGAATTTAACTTGACCGTTTGGACTAATCAAAGTTCTGTTGCTTTTGTCACTCGTGGTGACGTAGGCTCAGACCTGGGTGAATTTTTGCAAAAAGTTAAAAATGTACTTTTATTAATAATTGGATAAACAATTAATTGATTGATTCAAATATGTTTTACATATTATTATGAGTAGTATGCTTTATACATATAAATCTGTGTCTGTTCTGTGTGAGCTTGCGGTAGAACAAATGTCCCTTTGGTGCAAATAAAATGGAAGTAGATGATTTTACATTGAATCGTGCAGGTGTTTCGTTATTGCTGGCCACATCTTTGTGCCATTGTCGTGTGTTGTTGAGCCAAATATTTGCTGAACTTCTTTTGGTGTTTTCAGTCATACATCAAATCGATTGTTATTTTTTGTTAACAATTAGATCAGCATAAGATTGTTTTACAATTTCCACACATTCGCTCACATTGATGGTCTTCCAAAAGTGTAAAATAGGAGTTTACGTGTGGCCCTTGAACGCAGCACAAGTCCTCGCCTCTTTCGTCGCTGTAAATAGGCCTTAATACTCTTTGACATTGGGTTAGTTGGCTGCAGCGGACGGCGTGTCAGGTTGCTTGTTATTTCTCTAATTTCCCATGGAGCACCTGTGTTTCACTTTTATATCGCCGTGCTGCAAACTCTGGAGCAGCACAGGGTGTTTTCTTTTACTCTGCAGACCATTTCTTTAATATGTCTGAACCAGTTTAAGATCACCACCCAAAGAAACGTAAGACATGCGGTGGTCTAAAAACAACGTCCTACAGTGAAGAAACAGTAAGTTGTCTTTCATTTCCATGCGGACCACCGTGAACTTTGCCTGAAGCGGGAATGGAGAAGTCCCTTCCCGTCGCTCCGCACTCTCTGGCTCTGGTGCTGTCGCGGGTTCGCGGAGAAGATGAAGGGGACTCCCCACTATCATCATCACCACCACCACCACCACCGGCCGTGCTCTCGGTGAAGGAACAGCATCACTCCGGCTACGAGGTCTTCGCGAATTTCAAATCCGTAAACATGCAGCATTTCTGGAACAAGGCGCTGACACACGCGCTGTCTGAGATCTTCTACCTCGGCTGGATTGATGAGCATGTGCTGCTGATTCAGGGCAAAGAAGTTCATCTTCAGGTCCTCAGGAACGGGTGGACAAGACGGACCCTCAAACCCCCACAGGGCTTTGCCATCACGTGCATAGGTGAGTATGTTAAGTTAATGCTATTGCAGTCAACTGGAATTAAAGTTGCACAGGTAGTCCTTGCATAGGAGTCGTTGTTTACCACTTGATTTTTTTGTTTTTTTGCATGGGAAAAATGTGGCCTGCAGCATTGCCACAAAACCATGCCTACCAAAGCAGACTCATCCACCAGTAAAAAAAAGAGAAATATTTAAAATAAGTTGCACAAATTAGCAGTATAAGCGAGCGTTTAGAGTTTAGTGTTTACGATAAGTAAAGTGTGCTGTGACAATGACTAAATCTGACAAATCTTGACCACAGAGTCTGTCAGAAGACGACTAGATGACACAAATAAAGTGATTTAATGTAATGATGTAATTTTAAACTCTGGTTGGTCATATTAACGTGCATTGCACCATTTAGCATTATTTCCATCTTAATTATTATTATTATTTCCAAAACAATAGCTGCACGCCTTGAATAATGTTGAACTGGGGAAGACTAGTTTCAGGCGCTGTGACCTTTGCTACTGGAATAAACCGCAAAACAAAGTTAAGTTAAGAGACACCAACCTTCTCGGAGAGACTTTAAAGTTCTGCTTACCGATATTTTAGTAATACTTGTTTATGTTTGAGTTACTGAATTGACTTTTGATATTGGGTCTCTCTTGTAAAAGAGATCTTTAACCTCCAGAATTAAAAAAAAAAAAAAGCTAACTTACTACCGGTCAATTGAATGGTCAGCCCTCAGAGACCTGAATGACTTGCGAGACGCAGCTTACTTATGAAGACCTGAGACTTGGTTTGTAGGATGAGTGCACTCCTCAAATGCTAATTAGATGTGCTCAAGTAACAAAGAACTAAACGTGAAAAAGACAACTCTAAAGATTCTTCTTTAGTCTACCAACGTGTCAGAATGTGCTGATTGGTATTAATACTAATAGGACTCTCCTTATTTATGATAGTGAGTGAAAATACTTTCCCCTGAGCTTTTAATATGATATCGTCTACTCCCTCTGTGAGTCAAGACAGGTTGCATGAAACCAGTCGTGGCTAGTCCGATGCATTTAGGCAGAATCTCATCTTCTAACTTCAGCTGCTTCACATCAGGCAGTTTACTCATTCACAAAGAGGAGACGGGACTCAGGCCCAGTTCTACTCCAGCTCAACATTCCCACACTCATACTCACCTTCTCCTGACAAGGCTATAACTCATGTATGTGCTGGGACAGGTTTGGATGACTTTATTGTCAGCAAGTCTAACCGCTGCACCGATCATACTGCCCTCGCAGGCTTCTTTATCCGAGTGCGTGTGCAAATGAGAGCGATGCGTACAGCATGTCATACATTACCTTGTTCATGTCAGTTTCACAATAGAGCCTCAGTTGAGATCGTCAGCGGCATCAACCTGTAGCAGAGATAACAGAACATGTCAGAAAACACTCGTTTGTTTGATATAGTGATCATTGTGTCGCTATCTTACACAGCAAATGCAGCATATTTAAAGTTGCACTCATCAATATTTTTATTTTAACGATGGGTCAAATGAGTTTGGGTGTTATGTGAAAGGTGTTGCTTGTTATTACAAATCAGAAAACAACTGTCATAAACATTTGTTGCACATTTTAGCATCTTTCAGCTTATTGTTTTTTGCAGCATGCAACCATCATAACAAAGTGATAAACGTTTATGAAATAAAGCAGGAACCTTCTGAGAAAATGAGCTGAGGTGTTATATAAAACATTAAATTCCTTCTATTGAACAATTATAGCTATTGTTAAGGTCGTAATTTAATGACTAAATTGTGTTTTGGGGGGAAACCCTGTACTGTATATTGTTGCAACAGTATATGTAAAGAATTGTTAAAGCTGCTGTGATCAATATTTTTATAAAAACAATGGATTTAATTAGATTATGTGTTATGTTAAAGGTGTCACGCGTCGTCACATATTGCCAGACTATGCAGTTCCCCTCATCTCAGCTCATTGTTTTGGGTTAACGGCAACTTCGCTGATTTTTTTTTCACCACACTATCTGTTTACATTAGCATCATTTACAGCAGTTGTATAACAGTATCTGCCTGTAATTTTACAGATATTTGAACTCAAACTTTTGGATTAAACAATTTGTCTCGAGTCGGCCTGTAGCACCTACTGCTACGGCTCAACACTGACCAGACTCTTCATTGTTCCGATTGAACGGTTGCTTTTAGTGTGTATTGTGTGTTCAAACACTTCTACAGCTGCTTTCATGTTATCAGATGTCTACATTGAGCTGCTAGACATCGATTGAAAAAGGTACGTTATAGTCCAAAGGTAAATCTTAAAGACGCTTGTGCTTATTTTCGGAGTCTGTCCGTCAGAGGAAGTGACGTAGCTTCACTGACACTACTGGAGCAAACACAGATAAGCTGTGGAATGTTTGTCTTATAGCTAATAACTCACCAGACTCTATAATGCCAAAACCAACAGAGCTTATAGGCTGTTGGTCCACATGCAGATGAGCTACTGATATATTTTTCACCAATAAACCCACGGTCTATCGGATAATTAACTTGGAACAGGACCAACGGGGGAAAAGTAATTTAGTTGTGTGGTTGCACTGCATGCAACGGGGATGTGGCCACCACATTACTGGTCAGCATAATCAATCTTTAGTTTTATAGCAAGCTCATTTGAATTCAAGCAAGAGTTACATTTTAACCATCTGGCCTCTTTGAGATCACCTAAAAGAACTCTAGCATGCAAAAATGTTTTAGGGGTGTGTTGTTTATTTTTATGGAAAATGTCTGTGAGTAATGATAATAGTATACAGATAAAAAATAAACTACTGCAGTGTTGATTTTCTAGTATGGGCTGCAAGTTGCTGCGTGACTCATTTGACTTCACGAGACAAGTTCAGACAAATGATGCTGTTCATTAGCTGTGAGTGCAGATGGTCAGCATTTGGAATAATGTATACTTGCAAAATCATGCAACGATGTTATCTTTTATTAACACGTTTGTTTTAAATTAACATGTTTTGCACAAAAGACTGTAGGATAAAAACGGGAATGGATTAAAATCTCCATTATTTAATGAATAAATAAATCTAGATTATTCAAATGATCTTCATGTCTTAGATGGCTGAAGTCATATAGCTGTTGTGAAATGCATTTTTGGTGTGAGATTTGTAAACATATGCAGTTGTGCACATTACTCGCATACGAGTAAGAGTGCTCCATGTTTATATCATGCAGATTATCCACCAAACTGCCTGGGAGTGTTTGATTAGGGCGGAGAGCCAAAAAGTAGCTGGATTACAACATTTAGACTAAAGTTGTGGATTTTCAGCTGTGTGGAAACAAAGTGTTTTTTTTAATACTGACAATTCAATCTGATTAACAGAGGGACTTTGTATCCGTTAGCAGGATACAAACAATGGACTGGGAGGAGTGTGTGCCCTTAAGGAAGGAAAAGTGGAGCATTTGTTCAGGAAAACACTATGGCACTGCATTCCCTGCTGTAGCAGAGGCCTCCACTGGAAGGAAAGGGAGGGTCCCAGTGGAGAATTGGGGGAAATGTTAAACGCAGCGGAGAGATTTGTTGCCGTATATCTTAATGTCAGATGTGTTATGTAGGCTGTGGGCTGTGGTGAAACTTTTGTCTCTTTATTTGGTGTCTGGCCTTAAGAGCTTACTGCGAAAAAGACGTGTGTTGTCCTAAATATTCCACTGGAGGGCAGACCACCGGCAAAAATGGTCCTGTTTGCAAGGAAGTTGAATGAATTTGTAACAGGCCACAAATCCTTTAAAGCTCAGAACTAGTGTGTTATATAGCAGGATAGTACTAGCAATGCAACATCTGTGGAGGATTTATCCTGCATGCAGTATTACATTTACAGTAATTACATTTTATTGGTAACATGCCTTTAGACAAATCCAGTCTTACGATGAGTTGATGTACTTGTCTTTTTGTCAGCAAGATGTAAGAAAATAGTGAAAAATATCCATTGTAGTTCTTCAAAGGTTTCGTCTGACCAATCGCCCCCAACCAAAAGATATTCAGTTTACTGTCATATATGCACCCCCGAAAAAGTATTAGATCCTCACATATGACCAGTGGATGTTTTAGGCATTCTTGCTTGAATAATGTCAAACAATTAATCAGTTATCAAAATGGTTTCCAATTAATTTTCTGTCGACCGACGAACAAATGAATCGACTGATCGCCCCGACTCGAATTGCTTCACATTTAGAGTGAGTAGGGCATTTTATAGGATATCTTGCAATGTCACTGTGGATTCGTGGATGTTTCATAAAATGCCATCTTATTATCAAGACATCTTGCTATTTATTTCTCCCAGTTTAGTGTAATAGTTGTTGTAAGACAAGTGTTGGAAGGACCTCAATGTTTCGAGCAGCGACGCAGGAGTATTTTCTGTCCGTGACAGCTCCATCCCCCGTCTGTGAGGCGTCTGTCTGCTTCTATCTGGAGTAACTGGCTCTTTAAGGGAACAGCACTCAAAAAGGTAACAGCTATGAGATCATCGGCTTGCGTCGTCATGGCAACAAAGGCTGTTGCAGTACTACTGAGAAATAAAATGGCTGGCGTGGTGTCGCTCTCTCCCTCCTCCTCCTCCTCACCCCTCCTTCCCTTCCTCTCCTCTTTCTCTTTGGTATCAGTGAACTGGAGCAGATTGGTTGTGACACCGCCACCCCCCTCCTCCTCCTCCTCCTCCTCCACCCGTGGCCCGTCCTGCCCTCTCACTTTGCTCCTTATTCTGTCCCTCCAACCGTCCATTCACACTCCACACATGTGAGTCAGCAGGAGTCTGCAGCTAGCAGGAGCTGCCACTCTGGATGTGATTAAGGGGATGCTTTGGGGTTTTTCTTTTTCACTGACAGCTCCGCACGGTATTAAGTTACTGAATCAACCGGTGGAAAGCACTGATCACACACAAAATCGGGACGTTGTAGAATGGTTCCCTTTGGTTGTGGCCCCGTCAAGTCTTTAGCTTCAGGTGAGACACAAAAAGAGGACGGATGGTGGTTTAAGGGCCCCCCTCATCCTTCAAGAGCAGAGGGTGAGGGAACACGAGGGGAAGGAGGTGAGGATGGAAATTCAGCCAAAGATTCAGAGCCTGAGCTATTCCCCGGACAACATCTGAGGGCTGAAAATATATATATATATATATATATATATATATATATATATATATATATATATTGTTCCTGTGTGTGTTTCGAGCTGTTGATATTTGCTCTCCTCTCTGCCTTATGCATGTCCTCAATCTCTCTCTCTCTCCCTCTCTTGCATCCTCTCCTCCCCTCCCCTCAGCCTCAATCACCCAGACACAGACGCATGCATGCTCACGCAGAATCGCGCGCAGCAGGCGGATGCGCGCATACACACTTTCTCACACTCACACACACACACACACACACACACACACACACACACACACACACACACACACACACACACACACACATACTCACACACCCTTCCTGGAGGTGCTGGGAGCAGCTGCAGCATTAGCGTTGAAAGAGATTTGCCGTTGACTGGAGTTTGCATCCCCCCCTGTTAATGAATGGATGCTACGGCGATAGAATCGGGAGCTTCTTCATTTGGATTGCGGGAAACGGTGGATTTCTATTCTTGAAAATTTATTTATTTATTTCTATGCTCTCCATTTTTTTCTCCCCACCCTCTCCTGGTGTGCTGTTGTCGAAAGGACGATGGGGTCTTGTGCTTGATCGGATAAAGATGGAGGTGAACGTGGCGTCTCCGGTGCTTTGCATACTATTGAGGTTTCACTGCCCATTAGGGTGAATGGAGCTTTTATTTTATTTTTTTAAGTGGGCTCTTTTGTTTTCCGGGGATCGGCCGAGCACTCCTGTGGTGAATTGAGCTGTTGTCGAAAACTGGGCCTCTTAAGCTTTGAATATTTGACCATCCATCTATCCCCTCCTTTCTTCCCCTGTTACCGTCTACTCAAAAGGAACAAGCGGATCCCAAAACCTCCACTGAAATCTCTCCACACCGTCCTCCTTGCTTCCAATGCCCCATTTCCCTCATCTCTACCCCTGCCCCCCCCACCTCTCTCCCGCTCCCTCCTCCCACATCAGAGCGGCTACGTAATGTGCCTCCCTACGCATGCAAATGGGGATGCTACAAATGGTGGCTGGGACTGATGCCGATGAAAGGGTGATGCCTCGCGCAATCACCTGCACCTTAGCCGCTGCTGCCATCGCTCCAGATCAGCCTGGGAGAGCCCAGCAGCCTATGACAACCACCCACAGTGCGAACACAGTCGTTTGTAGCTTGCTCGTGGATGTAAATGAGACGTGTGTATGTGTGTGAAGGCGCACACTGGTTCCTGCCATGTCTGGTGTGTGATCGCTCTAGCGGGACGTTCTTACTGATGCGGGGGAGGCACTGAGCCTGAGGTTGGTCGACCTCCCCCTGCACACACCCCCCCCCCCCCCCCCCCCCTCCCCTCCCCTCCCCTCCCCTTCCCTTCCCTTCCCCACCTCCCCCCTTCCTTCCCCTTCTCCCACCCTCCACCTTATCCCAGCCCCCGGGGGGTGAAGGCCACCTGGTAAAGGGGTCACGATGAAGAAGAACCGCAGCAGCAATCTGCGGCGGGCCTGGCCCAGCTCGGAGCATACCGAGCGCCCGCTGGAGCACAATCTCTCCCGTGGTGAGAAAGACATCCGTGTGCAGAAGCAGCATCTTCCTCCCCCTCCTGCTCCTCATTTCTCTCCGTCCCCACCAAGTTATCGTGCACCAGGTGAGTCTTTGACACTCCCACCAACTGAGGCTCCACCCTCTCGCTACGCAGAGCAAAGACAGTTTGATTTGGGGGGGCGAAGGGCAGAGTTCAAAATGGACAAAATGTTCGTATGATCAAGTAGGAAATGATGGCAACTTCCCTTTTTTTCATTACTTGTAATGTCTAATGTATCAAGTGAGGTCAAACTGAAATAGAGAACAAATACTTTGGATACTGGACACTCATTTTAAAATTCAAAACTGTATTTCTGTGGGTCCAAATAACCATTTTACTTCCTGACATATTATTCCCACCTCCTTCATATTTACTGATCTGTTTAAAAATGTTTTTTTCATCACCTACAAATTGTACAATACATCAGTGGCATAACCACGTGTGCCAAATTTAGTGTCAGGTTCATATCTTTCTGCCGTCTTTGTTGCTTCGTTGTACGATGTGGAACATAAATACGACAACTCATTTCCATACTATACTATATTATACAAGCACAGGACGGGGATCCAGCTTTTCTCATGTTGACTAAAACGAGTAAAGCCTCGTAAAGCCACATAAAGCTTAAGGGGCTGTGATACTAAGCAGAGATAACGTCATCGTGTTGCTTCACTGACCGCTCCGTTGAGTGTGGTGAGGAGGCAGGGCCCTGCACACATTTCAGCTCAGGTAAAAGAAGTGTAGATAGTAAAATGATCACAAAACTTAAAAACGGCGATCGATGAGGCGACATTAATTCACCTGTTTATCCGTCCACATCGGAAGACATAATGTAAGGTTAAAAATCAAAGATGGAGGCTTCGGTAGTATATTTTATCACACAACTCTCTAGCGATCAGCAGGTTTAGGTCAGAGGACAGGGTCAGCTACAGCAAAGGTGCTGCAGCGATGGATTCAGTGTGCTGCTTTACAACCTTTAAGCAGGGCAGATGTTTGCTCTCAGAGGGGCTTGAAGCCGGGCCGTCTGGTTGTAGGATGATCTCACTACTCACTACTGCTGACGGCAAAGCCAGCTTAATTCAACAAAGGCTACAGAGAATGTCTGTGTGTAAGCCGTCAATGTGGCACTAAAGTCAGTTCTGTTTTGTTCAAATCAAAATGTGTTGGGTTTGATTGTGTAAGCATCCTTTTTTTTGTGTGCGTGAGACCATGTGAAATGAAAAGCAACGTTTGCAAAAGACTCAGGTGATCTCACACTACGGCTGCTGCAGCAGCAGCTGCCTCGTTATGCTAACCTACGAGAAACGGGAGGAACGAGGGGCTAAAGGAAGCACAGAGAGGAGGGGTGGAGCTGTTCGAAGGCAGCATGCAAACTGCTGCTGTTTGACCATTACATCATAGCTTCACACGCTGCGCCTGCTGTTCATTCATGATCTAACAGTTGTGCCTCCTCCTTCTTCTCCTCCTCCTCCTCCTCCTCCTCCTGCAGGTGACGTGTCTCCGATCAGCATGTCACCTATCAGCCAGTCACAGTTCATCCCGCTGGGGGAGATCTTGTGCCTGGCCATCTCTGCTATGAACTCTGCCCACAAGCCGGTCAACCAGGAGGCTCTGGTGGAGCACCTCACTGCCAGCTTCCCAGGTACGCTCCTCTGACCTCCTTCTTAAGGAAATGGGACCGCACAAAGCATGCAGAAAGAGATTTTTGAATAAATATACATCTAAGCATGTGTCATACCTGGTTTATTATCTCCTGATTTGTTATTTATTAACAATTAGTCAATTAAGCGATCAATAAATCGGACCATATTTTAATAATCAACTTATTTTAGGTCATTTTTCAAGCATCTTTTCAGATGTGAGGATTTGCTGCTTTTCTCTACTATATATGATAGTAAACAGAATACCTTTGGAATTTGGACTGCTGTGTCGGCAAAATAATACATTTGAAGATATCTTGTTGAGGAAAGATAGTGGACATTTTTCACTATTTTCCTACATTATATAAAAAAAAAACGACATGCAGCCCTAAACTTGAATAATAAATACAGGCCTAAAATGTAGAAAAACACTTCAGCTCCCTGTGCCATTCATTTCTTTGTTTTCTCTCCTCACATTCACAAGCGATATACACACATTTATTTATAGGACATTGTCCATGAACACATTATGTTGTTAAAGGGATTTGAAGAACCTCAACTAGACCAGTATTTATTTTTAAATATTAATTCAGTGACATCATGGAAGTAGCACATTTCCTCTTATTATAAATTAAAAATCTAATCATATTATTATCTCTCCATAAAGGCATAGTTCAGATTATTTGAGGTACTTATCCATGTTCAGTGGATCAGCTCTTCTACAGTAGATGGCGGTCGTCCCGCACGGGAGCAAACCAATGTACTGCTGTAGACGGGGGCAGCAGTACAAAGGCCCACTTTAAAACAAATGAATCAGTATTAATTTAAGTAAATGATATATTTAGAATATTGCCTTAGCTTTATCTTGCTGTCAGACAGCCCTGTATGATGGGGAACTGAACTTCAAAACCACGAGACTCTGTTGACAAAAACAGTATAGATACATTTCCCTTTCAGTTCAGTTCCCCGTCTGAAAATATTTTAGGTGGGCCTTTCTTTTAAGAAGTTAAAATGTGTTTTAGCAGTACATTGCTCTGCTCCAGTGCTGGTATTCTTGTCTGCTTCTACAAACTTCAGCCGTGCTGACCACCATCTACTATAGGTAATAGACCAACTATGGCTGAATACCTCATACAACCCCACCACAAAAAATTCAAACTATCTTGGGAAATTCTAAAAGCACTAAACAAAGATTTCCCAGCTCTTAAAAAATACTATGATCTGTTTTTTACTGACTCCAAATTGTTGCCTCATTCCAAAAAATTGTCACAATGTTTAATTTAATGGGTTGAATATACGTAATGTTTTAACATTATAGTTATTTTCGTCTTTACTAAAATGTATAAAAAAATTAAATCCTAAAATGTATCCAAACACTGTTTCAAAGCACAGGTTTAACCACTGTGTAACCAAGTTGTCGGTCAAATATGGGAATGGGAAGCATGTCCCTCAAATGTATCTCTATTTCGATATGATGCCTCAGTGAAAAGGACTTGATCTTATAGGTTGCATCATTGCTGTATAAAAACACACAGGGGTGATGTAATGTCAGGCAACACAAGACCATGCTAGACAAAGGTAATGAATGATGTTGTAAATTGACTACTTGTAATGTTGATTTGGTCATTTAAGCTAAGCTCTTGAGATGACTGATTAAATATCGTCAGGAGTCATCTAGGAATGAGTGTTAAGTTTATTCAGTTTGTTTTTACACATTAAATCTTAGATCATGGTATCAGTTTTATAGTATATTTATATATATATATATATATATATATATATATATATATATATATATATATATATATATATATATATATACACACACACACAAGTCACGGACATTACTTAAAATGTCTGAGGATTTGTGTGAGCTGTGGTAATTGTCAATTTTTGATAAATCAGGTTAGTCAAATTAAAAAAAATTGTTTTTTCCACGTCTCTAAAAAAAATGCTTTTCGAATATGTAAAACTCACCTACAGGTTTTTAAAGATATGCAGAAAATACCTGCAATCATTTTCTAGAGAATTAAAGACATTTTTATTATTATTAATTTAATTGTTTATTTAAAAATAGAAGGAAACATTCAATGTTCAAAACAATGAACAGCTGTTACAACTTTGATGTACCCACCAATGGGTCTGTTCATTTATTTATTCATGTACTGCCAAGCTAAATTCAAACCAATGCAAGTTTAGCTTAAATTCTAGTGAGATCATAATGAATATGTCAAGCTTAGTTTTAGAGACGTGGAAAAAACGTGGCACAATACATTTACAATATCTCTGAGATGGTGCATCCATGAAAAACGTTGCAACTTTGGTTTGAAAATGTCACTCCGCATTAACATTATATAAAACGTGAAAGAAATTTTTCGAAGAAGATGCAGAATATGCTATTTTATTTTATTTTATAAGATGGGGAATTTAAGGGAAACAGTTCAATGTAGTTGGATCTTCAAAAAAATCTTCCCATTCCCATCTGTTACTCATAATTGTTCTTATATTTAATATGCCTCTGGTGAGATTATATATGTTCAATTTAGATTTTCATTGATCTTAACTTAACATGCATTGGGTGACTGAAATTCGTACGAAAATAATTTTTTTTCTTCAACAATAATCTGTCTCCAAATTGTCTCTATGCTCAGACAAACTACTCAAAATGTCCTGTGTTTGAACAATTTTAATGTAAAACAAAATGTTATCTGAAATGTATTTGTGCTCTAACTCTGATCTGTGTTTCCTGCAGGCGTGCCTACACCCAGCTCTGAGGTTCTGCGACATACCCTGAACATGCTGGTGCGAGAGAGGAAGATCTACCCAACTCCAGAGGGCTACTTCATTGTCACCCCCCAGACCTACTTTATTACTCCTTCCCTCATCAGAACCAACAACAAGTGGTATCACCTGGACGATCGGCTGCAAGAGCGCCAAACGCAACAGTCACAGCAGCAGCAGCAGCAACAACAGCAGCAGCAAACTCAACAATGCACTTCGCCTCAGTCTGGCAACGTAACACCATCTACACCTGGCTGCCTGAGAGAGAGGCCTCCTCGCAAGAATCACAATGACTCATACAACTCCTATCGCGAAGACTCGTCCAGACTTCACAGTAGTAAGTCACCAAAGGAGCACAGGGGAGATTCTTATCAAAGTAAGCCCCCCAAGGATCACAATGGCGGGGAACCTCCACCAACCACGTCAACCAAGGAGCACCGAGGAGAACCTCCGTCATACCCTTATCCCCCTCTTCCCACTTCCCCTCCTGCCCAGCAACCGCCGCCTCAAGAGCCCGCTGATAAGAGCAAAAGCATCACTTCTTTCCCTTATAAAAGTGACACTCTGACCAAAAAGAAAGAAGGAAGTGGTGGCGGTGGAAGCGGCGAGAAGCAATCCAAAAGGTTCGGCCTCAGGCTCTTCAGGCTGAGTTTCAAGAAGGACAAAATGAGACAGCTGGCCACCTTCTCAGCCCAGTTCCCCCCAGAGGAGTGGCCTCTTCGTGACGAGGAGGTGCCGACCACGGCCATTCCCCGCGAGGTGGAGATGGAGATAATCCGCCGAATCAACCCTGACCTATCAGTGGAGAATGTGGCAAGGCACACGGCTGTGATGAAGAGGCTGGAGGAGGAGCGCACGCAAAAGAACAAGGCAGGGTCCTCAGCCCAGCACAGTGCACGGAGCAGGAGGGGGAGGGGCCACAGGAGGGCCCTACATGGGAAGTCCCGCTCACACAGCAAGCCCCGAACCTCCAGGGGAGACCCGTCTGAGGGTTCAAACTGGGACCTTTTGTTCATGGAAAGGGATTACCGCTTCTTTAGCCACTCGTTAGTTCGCTCGCCTCGGGAGGCCATGTACACCTTGGAGCGCAGACGAAGTGGAGGCGCAACGTACCTGGTCCATAGCAACCCCAACATTACTGAATCGTACTGCCCGGTTACTCCCGAGTGGGACGTGTCGGGGGAGCTAGCCAAGAGACGGACGGAGATGCCCTTCCCAGAGCCGTCGCGCGGGACGTGCCAGTCCAGAGTGCAAAGAAGTCACAGTCACAATCAGGACAGGAAGTCCCGTCACGATAGGTCAGATCAAGCTAAGGAACGCTCTCGGTCCATGGACAACTCCCTCAAGGGCCCGTCACTGGGGGTGCCAGAAGACTTTGACCCCACTCTGGAGGAGCGTAGTCATTACTACACTGATGATGGCACCCTGCGCGCCACGCAGAAGTCCTCCCACTACTCAAGGATCATGTTCTCTGCTGCTAAGTTCCACTCTGATTTTAATGTGCCTGATTTGGGGAAAGGGAGTTTGGACGAGTCAAGGATCCGGAGTACGATGGAGAGGAACAAAAGCAGAGACAGCTTGCCATCGTACAATGAGCTAATGGGACTTTCTCCTAAGCCCTCAGCAGATGAGTACTTCCAGTGCAATACGTCAAATGAAACAATCCTAACTGCCCCTTCGCCTCAGGCAAAATCAGAATATGACACATTAACCTCATCAGGGGGACTCCGAAAGGGCTCTCCGGCTGACCGCCAAACGCCTCACCTCACCTCTCCTCACACGATGGAGTACAAAGAGGACTTGTCGGCAGCAAAGGGACAGAACGGCTCAGTGCGACTGACGCCAAGCCAGACGCCGGAGCCGGTGCAAAATGCCCGTTTGACGCCACACCAACACAATGTAGATCCGGGAGGGGGAGGAGGCAGCATGGTGATCAAGAGGAAAGAGATCTTCAGCAAGGACACTTTGTTCAAACCTCCACACAATGCCTTGTCCACAGGCTACGTGGACAGCAGCTACACCAAGTCCGGCACATTGCGGAAAGCCTCACATGCCAAATCAACAGAGGCCCTAGACAATCCTGAGCCCCAGCAGCCTTCCAATTCAGCCACTTCCTCAGCGTCACCGGCAGTTTTACAGGGCTGCCTAGAGCCAACAGTCCCCTCCGCCTCCTTTGACTATTATAATGTATCAGATGATGAGGAAGAGGAAGAGGCAGAGGATGACTCGCACAAAGAGTTGGCGACAGCAGAGGACAACAAGGACCATGGGGAAGTGGGTGGTAATGGCGGAGGCAGTGGTGGTGGTGGGGAGGGAACCATGCAGTGGTTACTGGAGCGGGAGAAGGACCACGATCTGCAGCGGAAACTGGAGACCAATCTGACCTTACTCAGCCCCAAGGAGACGGAGAACAGCAGCAGCCAGAAGTCAGCCCATTCTGCCCGTTTGGACAGCATGGACAGCAGCAGTGTCACGGTGGACAGTGGCTTCAACTCCCCCAGGTATGTGCTCAAATGAGCAGTAATGAATGTATCATCTGACGCTATTTTCTTTATAGTTTGCTCTTAAAATGTTACGTCTAAGAGGGGGAGGTAAGAATCAAGTAGAACAAACATCTGGATTGCTGTCAAACTGGATGTTGATATATGGATGTAAACAAATGAAATAAAGCTAAACCAAAGGCGATGGTAACTCTGAACGCCTTAAGGGCAGTTAACCTCATTTTTGACAGAACCAAAAACTTTGCTTACGTCACCTCTAGATCGAACACTACTTTATTAGGTACACCTGTTGAATATAATGTAATCCAATACAATCTATAAGAAGTTCATAATGTTCATAATGTTTTTGGTGAAATAATACATTTGAAATGTTAATTATTGAGATTGTATTACAGCAGATTATACAGGTGTACCTAAAAAAATATCTGTATTCTATATTTTTATTTAATAAATATTTTTTGGGTATTTTAAGAGCAGCTCTTCGTGATGTGTTCCAATGCTGCTATTTAAAATCAGATAAAATGTAAAACTGTGAGGACCAGTTTCCTACTTTAACAACAGTCTAGTAACATGTGTTACTTGTTGTGAAATCCTGCTAAAACAGAACAAATTGTTTTCTATAAAAAGTGTTGTCACGCTCACACTTCATAAGTTTCGACTCTGAACTTGGCTGTGGGGTTAGCTGATTATGTGTAGAGCACGTTCTGACCGAGTATTTCATTACAAACATCAAAATCTGAAGAAAAGACCATAAGCACCACTTTCATGCTGAACAATAAATACCTCTTTGTTTTCTCAATAATTTATTAATTCTATTCATTCTGTTGGTTGGTGTATGGATAACTGGAATCATATTTAAAGCAACTTGGATCACACAGCTGTGAAACTGCCGTGTCCGTTTTATTTCCTTCATCTTGGTGGCAACAAATGACTTACCAACCTTTGCTTCAACTTAAGATGAGAGAGACAGCTTTTTGTTATGTACAGAAAAAGCAGCTGAACTAAATGATCCATACAATGCATCAACATGAAATGATTTGTTGAAGCTTCATACAAACATCTGTTTATCAGACAAACACACCTACTAGCTAGCTGCTCCTTGAGTAAAACATGAACACACTGCTGCCGTTTAACATTAATGAATCACTTGTAAACCATTTAAACATGATTAACCAGTTGCCAGAGAGATAACTCCAACAATTGAATACTGCACTTCCAGGAAGTTGTTGGGCAGATTAAATAAAAAAGTCAAATCAAAGCGGCAGAGGCAGAGATATCCTGACTTCTATTAAGCTCGAAATACGTTGAATGAGACACTTCCCATAATGCAACTAAATAGCATCCGTCCTTAGACCCTCCTTTTTGTAACACAAGCTTTCTGTCAAAACATTCTCAGTTAGAGTGGAGAGAAAATAACCCCGATGACATCATCTGGGTTTTAGAAAGCCTCCATCAGAGCCACAGGAGACATTATACAGCTCTTCATGTGGAAAATTAATAGAATTAATTATTACAAATTATACATATGTAAGCTCTAAGAAAGATTACTCTTCAGACATAAATATTGTGCTAAAATATATTAAATATGAGGAATAAATAATGTAAAATTTGCAATTTACACAACATGAAGCATGTGCATTATATAAATATGATTGAATTAATGATCAACTTCATATATGGTTATGGCTTCTACTCAGACTCAAAGTTGCTTTATTCCATTTGATTTTTTATGTTTTTTCCTGGATGAATGACAAAACAACTTGTGATTATAATGAGAGAAAACCTGGAATTATTTGTATTATTGTTATTCTCAGTAACTACAATTCATCTGCGTTTTTCTTCAGTCTGTAAAACCTTCTGCAAATTGCTTCCATTTATTTCACTGGTATTCTTCTTTCTAGCCAAGCACACCTTATGGAGATACACAATGTGAGATTTGTCGTGCATTTTGAAAGCAAACGCTTGACTTTCTGTTGTCTCTTGTGCAGAACGCGTGAAAGCCTTGCATCCAACACATCCAGCATAGTGGAAAGCAATAGACGGCAGAATCCAGCGCTGAGCCCCGGCCACATCGGCACGAGTAGTATCGGACTGCCATTCAGCTTTCGTGCCATCCCAGAACCCCCCACCACACAGCCTGAGAAACTCCAGAAGTCATCGAACTGCCTGGCCTCCATCACCAGCGTCTGACAGGCAGCACAGACTGAGACCATGAAAAGGTGGTGGAGGAGGAAGTGAGGTGTTTCACCATTTTGACCCTCACTTTCCTCAACCAATACACACAAACACACACACACACACACACACACACACACACACACACACATCTTCAGACTCCTGAGAATCCATTTACTGGGACTGTTACATAAACAGGCATGGCTTCAAGAGACTGTTCCCACAGCTTCAAGAACTTTACTGCAAAAAAGAGAAGAAAAACTACAGAATATCAAGACCAATGTAGGTGAGGAAACCTACCTGAAGTACTTTGATTTTTGGTGACATGGACTCTAGTTTGGCTTATATCAAGATTATTGACTATTGGTATTGGAAAGTAGTAGACTATAGGATTCAAGTTACATTTGGAAATATCAAAAAAAAACTTTTTATATTACTTAACAATACATGTCCAATTAAATGTTCTCCTTCCTGAAATAGCGTCAAGTTCTTCAGGACAATTCAATGTCAGCACAATGTCGAGACAATAAAAGTTGATCCTGAGAACAACGAATGAAAGATATAAAAACATAAATCAGCTCAGATTTGTGTACCGCAATGCAAATGATGTATGTATACTCGATACTTTTGATATCCTAATTATTATAATGGTGGTATTAAAGATGCTATGTGACCAAAAATGGTGTCTGGACAAAATGAGCTGCACCCCAACACTCACATGTACATCCCAGATACCTCACAAAGCAATCCCACCGCGAGGTTCATTTAGCGTCTGATCTGGAGCTTTTGATACCATCACATGATCTTCCTCGGTAGATCGAGTTTGCCAAGCTGTCAGAAAAATGGAAATATCTACATCTACTATTCCCTGAGCACTTTAAGGACTTACGTAGTCCATATTTAAGTGTAATAGTTGAGATTCAAAATATGCATAAAAAAAAAAAAAGAAAAGGCATAAACTGACTTGTTTCAGCTTCTCAAATGTGAATATTTTCTGCTTTTCTTCATCATCTATGATAGTAAACTGATCAGACAAAACAAGACACTCTGCACATCTCCATGCACTTTGGAAACTTGAGTATATAGACCATGTGATTAATGGATAATATAATCAGTAGATTAATTAAGAATTGTAGGCAGAATGATTACAATTTGTGACTTCAGTTGCTACTACTGCTGTAGACTCAGCCGTTGTGGTTATGAACGGACACCGGTTCTGTGTATTATTTATAATCAGACTATTGTTTCTAGAAAGTATTCATTTTAGATCTGAAATGATTAGTTGATTGATCAGCAACTATTTTGATAATCAGGGGATTGTTTGAGTCATTTTTCAAGCAAAAAAAAGCTTGATTTCAGCTTTTGAAATGTGAACATTTGCTGCTTTTCGTTGTCTTGTAAGTAAACTGAACATCTTTTGCCTTTTTTAACTTACAAAGAAAGATATCTGAATATGTAACCCTGGGCTGAGGGGAATTGTGATTGGTATTTTCACTATTCTTTTATAGTTTGCGGACAAAAAGATGAATCTGTTTATCACAAAAATAAGAGATTATTGAAAATAATTGTTAGTTGCAGCTCTAAATAATCAGTGAAAGTCCAGAAAGTCTTATGATGCACCCAATTAGTTTTATATGGTTCTATGGTTTTCTTTAGACAAATAACTTCACTTTTACAGGAGCAGAAACAACCAATGTGGAATTTATTAACACCTTTCATGAGGGACAAAATAAAGATATTTTATAATCCACATCCTGCTCCTACATACATTAGTAACTCAAGTTTGCTTTTGGTTCATGTTTTAATGCTTTGAGCAGCACAAAGAAAACTCTTTTCAACTTCATTGTATTGGGATGGTAGAAGTCACAGTAGTGTTGAGCACTATAATGTATAGAAAAGGGTAGATACCATCAGGGGCAAGAGAGAAAAGGTGTTTAATTTGGGTGACCTGTTCCTGAAAGCTTGGCCCTGAACATACAGTGATGTCACTGCAGTTCTCTGGAGGAACTGTAGATGGAGTCACAGTTAAAACATTCGAGCAGATCGGATCACTGACCTGTGAAAAGCTCAAACTGAGCGCCCTCTAGTGGTTGACTGACTGTATGACAGTAGCACCAAACACAGTGTGTGTGTGTGTGTGTGTGTGTGTGTGTGTGTGTGTGTGTGTGTGTGTGTGTGTGTGTGTGTGTGTGTGTGTGTGTGTGTGTGTGTGTGTGTGTGTGTGTCACCTGAAGCTCGTCAAACTGATCCTATAACAAGGTAAGTGGCTTATCCTCGAGATACCGCCAAGCTGTTGTGTTTAAAATGGGTCAAACGTTAATCTGTTGTAGAGCTACATTCATTTGAATGTTTCACGACTGAAATGATTGGAGCCTTGACGCATTTTGGTGTGTTTTTTTGTTTTTTTTTACTCTACTCATAACATGCTTATATACATATTAACTCACTCTAGCACTTCAGTGGGTGTAAGTTACCATCATGAAACTTTGACAGTACCTGCACAGGAGGCAGTGGTGTTTTTCAGTAGAATACATGTTTGGGTAACAACTTTGCACAGATGCAAAATCAAAGAAATTACACTATTTGACACTTTCCACAGTTTAACAAAAGTGGTTATCGGAGAGCACATACCTGTTCTCCTCAAATTTGCTGTTATTGAGTAAGTTTGGGTAACTTCACTAATGTTTGCCCAATTTCACCAAGTTGTCCTGCTGCCTCCATGTTTGGTAAATGCTCTCACATCGATACTTAAGATCCTGAAAGCCTGTTGTTGATCAGGTAATCACCATCCCCTCCAATTAACACACACACAAAGCGATTTATCTGACAAGCGTGCTGTTTTTCCACAACCACTCCACCTTAAATTTGATTATTTTCAACTGCGGTTTGGTTTAACAAAATCCCGCGGCTGGGCAGCGAGGTGTTTAATGTCAAATTTCCCTTTTTTAAAGAACATACTTTAAAATCTGTGCTGTAGAAGATAATCCACACCGCTCATGGAAAGAGCAGTTACTATATTTGAGAAATACTAATATCAAAACACGACAAACGTTACTTGGCAAACTAATCAACCTGCAGCGGGGTTAACAGGTTATCAGCCGCACGTCTCAAATCTCGCGAGAGTTTCACAAATTGTCGATTTACCTTCTGAACATGCGCACTAAAACACAATTGTGTATTCTGCCGGCCGCTGCCCTTAAATTGTAGAACAATGATACATATATGTCGCGCATTAAGTCAGAATTATATTAATTAAAATGTTACCTTCCGATAACATCACACTTTCTTCTGCTGCCAGCAGGTGGGGCTTTAACTCAAACACTATGGACTTTTATAAGGAGTCTGATGGTGCCACCGCATTGATTATAAACTTTTTCAGTGTTCAATTGTACTCAGTTTATAAATACACTATAGCACTTCTGCATATTGTTTGTGAGATGGAACTTTTCATAGGAAGTTACATAAATAAATAGAACAACACACACCAAGTCACAATACAATCTACTAGTTTTAGAGATGCTGGTTGGCAAAATGACCTTTGTTAGGCTAGCTGTTTCCCCCTGTTTCCAGTCTTAATGCTAAGCTAAGTTACCAGCTGCTGGTTGTAGCTTCATGTTTAGCATACAGACAGGATAATGGTATTAATCTTTTCATGTACTTTTGCTCTGGTTTATGCGCTTAGATGCTTGTTTAAAAAAGGAAATGCACGTATGACTTCTGGTGACTAGTAGTTCTCTTGAATACCTGTGTTGAATGCACTTATTGTCAGTCACTTTGGATAAAAGCGTCTGCTAAATGACGTAATGTAATGTAATGTAACTCTCGGGAAGAAGGCAAATAAGAGTATTTCCCTAAATGTTTCAACTTATGAATTGATGATAGTTTAACTCTAAAAAAGACTATATTTACTCTAGTTGTGCACTGCAGACTCCATAGAAAACACATAAGATGGCTGTTGATGTAGAATAAGTGAGCAGAAACAGCTGCTTACAGGAAATATAGTCAAACAAAAACACTCATAGTGGGTTTACAGATTCTTTTAGCGTGACATCTTTTACTAAACCTTTGCCATGGACTAATAGTGGAAAACAGAGTAATAGATTACAACAGACCTAATCTGAGCCATTACACACTATCAAATGTGTTTTATAAGTATAATATAATAATCAGGTCAAAAGAACATAAAGCCATTCACCAAACACAGCAATAATCCACGAAACACAGCTGCTTGTGGTTTTTACCTGTGTGTATTTTAATGACTGATGCGGAGGACGTCATGTCAGTGTCCCTGAACTACAGACACAGAGGTGGAATGATAAAACAAAAACTACAGTGGATCAGGGTCACCTGGAGCTTGGCACGTACAGCGATGAATGATTCAACTTAAAAACATACAGTTTACAGACATACACACACATTATTTTCTCTATAATCACCTATAACACACACTTACACGTTTTCATTTAACAAAACAGATGATGCATCCTGTATGCACCTTGATATTCCTTCAACTTTACATCACTTTGCTCTCCACGCTCCAAATATACAGAAGGGGAAAAGTGTGTGTTGAGATGTTTGGGAAAACGCACACAAATTGTTTTTTGTGGACGTGTAAGCATGTGTGTATGTATCTCTGAGAGCAGCTACAAAAATGACACACAAACACACATGCACCATTGAGACTCTATCTCACACACAGACTACATTTCCCATGTTTTTCGTTGTTGCTTTTTTTTTTGACAATAAAACCATTCAAGCTCTCCAAACAAATGCAATACACTGCCACAAGAGCATAGGAGCGACCTTCTACAGCATACATTTTGGTTCTAAGGCAATATTGTAGTTCCACAGGACTAGTGCTGTTGATGCAGTGTGCTGTTTGCACGCTGACTGTGTTTCCAAAACCTGATCTTCCAACCAAACTCGTCTGTCATTCAATGTATTTTTTATTTTTAGCACCATGGGAATCTCTCCTTCAATCAGAATGGTGTCACTCCGAGAGACAGCTAAGAAAATATTCCCTTCCGATATCCGCTTTTTATTTTGGGGTGAGGTGGAAAACCGGAAACATCCATGAAAGTTTGCTACTAGACGGTGCAAACTCAAAAACAGCATGGACACACACACGCACACACACACACACACACACACACCATAATGCAAGGCTTAACAATAACATCACAGATCATTTGGAAATTCTCCATTTGCATTTTTTTATATTTTTTCCCATTCCACGATGGTCGTCTGCATAAGCTTTAAGCAAAAAGGGCAAATGACGGACTTCAGAATTTTCTTTTTTCTTTTTCTCTGTACACACATACAGTAAACACAATGGGTTTTACAATAAGACATGAAATAAAATCATCTGCAGCCGTTCTGAGCTGGGCTGAAGAGACCAGTTCCCAGGCATCAAAGGCAATAAAAATGTCTATTTAGAGTTTCCTCTCAGTTACTGTGGGTTTGAGAAGCCGTCTGATCACAGTAAGTCGCAGTTCAAGGAGTCGGAAAAGTCTCTAAACTCCCTGGTATTTTGTTTTAGGTAGACGCTCCTCACGCATCCGTAGTTTATAATTCTGAATATGAATCTCGTGTGTTTATGTGTTTGTTTGTACTCTTTTGTTTTTTTGCGACCGTGAGCATCCATAGCGAGCGTAGCTTGGTGTGCAGTAATGAAAACCATCTCCTCCACAGAAATGGCTCACTCAGTCGTCACGTTTGTTGGAGCTTTTGTGGATGTCTCATTGTTTTTCTGGTCTCGTATCAAGAGTGCGATGACCTGCGTGGAGCCACAAAGGAAGACCAATGTTCACGTAAAAGTGTCGTCTTCCTCCCGCGGCTGGCGAGCGTCCACAAACGTCCACATCTGTCTGTCGGGTCAGAGAAGAGGGGACAGGCTGTACTGTTCTCATTGCCATGGTGAAGGTCAGGGTGACAGTGGCGTGGGGCTGCACACAGGTCAGAGGTCACGGGCTGCGTGTGAGGTCATTTCCTGGTGTGAAGGCTCTCCTGGAACTCGGTGCTCGTGTAGCGGATGTGGAAGCCCTTCTTGCTGATTGTGTCGTCACTGTGGAAACGGATCAGCATAGCACCTCCGGGCGAGTAGATGCCCTCCCTGGGCTGAAGAAGGGAAGATGGAGGGACACATGAAGCATATCACACATTGTCGGACATTTAGAGGTTCATAACTGTGGTTTTAATATAATATTATTATTATTATACTTTACATTACAGCTTAGGTGTGTTCTTTCCCACTTTCAAGGCAAAGTTTACAATAATTCTGTATGAACATCAATTAGAAACTTTTGAAACTTGTGTCATCCTCATTTGTGGAACATAACAAGGTACAATTACAAATACTGTACTTACAATAAGTACACATTTGAGGTACTTGTACTGTATTGAGCATCACTTACAGGGTCCATTTTTCCACATGAGTACTTTCATTTTTAATACTTCAAGCATGTTTTGCTGATAACGCTAATGTATTTTTACTTAAGTTACAATTTCGGTGTATAACTTTTTACTTTCACGGTGTCAACACAATACCTGAATTCATTACCAATACCTCAAAAAAATAAATTTTTCAATACCACACAATCAACTGCACAAGAACTTAAATATCTATTGATGTACACTGTGATGGGTTACACAAGTCAAGCAAGTCAGGCTGCCTGTAATGATAGGAAACATCTAAAATAGTGCAGCATGCTTTCAAAAATGGACAAAGTGAAAATTATTTGTAGTTAAAGATAAGGCTGATGTTACTATATATTTATCTGATTATATATGAAAAGACCTAAACCTCTCTCAATACCTTCTGACTTCCCAACCCTGTCTATGGCTCTCAGCCACAAGCCCATTGGTTCGCAGACATATAATTATGTTTTTTATTTTCATATGGACACAGTAGTTTTTAGTAAATGTGAGTCAAACTGTACTAAACGGCACATTTGTTGGGGACTAAATTCATATGCAGGTGTTTTGAGTATTTACAGCAGCAGGATGGTGCATGTGCGATCAACACAAAATAAAGTAAAATGCCGATGAATGAAGGAGCATGTCACCCAGTATCAAACGAGTGTTTTTATATAGTTTTTCGGACAACAATGGAGCTCTATAGGAAAGAGGGATAAGATATCTCAGGGTTTGGTTATACAAGCAATACTTCTTAGTGAAATCAATTCATTGTTGGTCTAACAGTCACCTAAACCTGGCTGAGTTTTCACGTCGAAGATGAAAATTGAGCCTTTAAAAAGAACATAAAATCTTACCCCTGAACCGCAGAAGCGGCCGAGTCGATGTGAGTTGGCGTCGTACCCGTTGTACAGCTCGATGTAATCATAACCACAGTCCGCTTCCTCCTCTACCTCAAACGTAATGAAGCTCAGCTCGATGCCGTAGCCCTGCTCGGCTGTTAGCAGCCACTCGCAGTCAGTGTGACCCGGATAATTGTTGTCTCCAAACTGGGAGTGAGAGTAAAGGTTCTTCTGACGAGCTTCTGCTTTTAGACGACCTCCACACTCTGCAGAGACACAGAATCAGGAAGGAGTGACATATTACTCTGATAAATCAGGCATTTGTTAGATTTTGTTTGTTCCAGTATAGTCAATAAACTCTTGTCAGATTTCGTGAATGATTTTCATCTCGCATGTGCTGTTGTGAACCACTAGAGGGAGGTATTACTCTTAAAAATCTATTCAAACTTGAGAAATCAACGTTGGCGACTGTGAGTGATGCTCTTTGCAGACACTCACAGTCACACACAGTGTTGCACATGAAGTGAGATATTATCACTGACACACATAAACACTTAAATACGCTTCCACACACCTGTGGAGTGTGTAGCTTGGAAGCCCTTTCTTTGTACTGAGGCGTCAGAAATGAAGCGAAGGTACATCTTGTTGCCGGTGGAGACCAGCTGCTCCGGGATCTTGCTGCCACACAATCGACCCAAGATGGTTGCCGTGTCACTGTCCCCGTCGAAGGCCTCCAGGTGGTCATATGCACATTCCTGATGCTGCTCGATCTCAAACTCATTGAAGGCCTGGAAAGGTAGAAGCAGAGAGGATGAGAGACTGCTGGGTGTGATGTGAGAGAGTGTTGAAAGACTAACGTTTGACCTGCCTGCTCACAGTTTTATAGGGACTATTTCTTCGTTAGAAAGTATTGCCAGTGAAAAGTTTTCAAGCTGATGTCCCTAGATTATCCAAAAATCAACAGGACACTATTTCTAGAAAGGCATTTTACAATTTTTCTGACACCTCAGATTTAAAAACATATCTACATGTTTGTTTGTTTTTAGAAGAAAGGAAGCCAATAGTAAGCAGCCTAAGATATTTTTATATTGAGATAAACTTGCACTTGGTGATGTTCTTATTTGTTAACAGGAATTATAACAACACCACAAATGTATGTCCTACAGTATATACACGTATGAACAACTTCAGAACAGTGCATAATGTCAGAAAGCAAAGACAATGGACGTCGTTCAGAAGGAAATTAGAGAATTAGACAGAGACTAATGACAAGAGTGTATACTTTGTTAGAGCCTTCATTAAACTGTGTGAGTCATTTCCTGAATTGGAATCCAATCATTTCATTAAAAAAAGCCACAACTGAGTTCATGTAGCTGGATGAAGAAGCTAGAAAACATGAGAAAGCTTTACTGAGTCTTTAATTAAACATGCAATAACAGATTTTTTGGCAACTTTGGGGGCAGTGGAAACAAACGCTGACATATTACTGCCTTTTAAGTTGATAGGTTGGTGAACTTGTTAGTAAACAGTTGCACAGTTACAAATCCAGCAGATATGGAGCAACATTATCATATATTTTGAGTTGTGTTTCTGGCCACCCGATGAATGAAAGTCCATTATAAGCTTTTATTTTAGCTCTCTTTTGGTCTCCATCAACTCCTGAGAAATATCTGGCTTTTTTATGCTCCACATTAGTCACCAGTTAGTAGCTTGGTGCTGTGAAGGTAGTGTACAGTGATTTTCTTTTACAGCGTTTCATCCGGGAAACATTGGCCTGTTTTGGCCAAAAACAAACAAATGTCAACGGTGACAGTGAACTAAAACAGCAAAGTTGGGACCAGAAACCAAAACAATGAACTGAAAGTTGCTATAAAGGAACACACAGTCATGTGATCTATTGTTATTATATAAAAATGAAACCTACTTTAACCAAAATAACCCAAATGTCACCAATAATGAAGTGGTTTGCTACAATGTCACCTTTAGTTGAGATGATGAGAGGGCTATGAATATTTCTAAGGCTCTTCCGTCAGTGTCACACTCCTTTAAAACTCATTCAAGCCAATATAAATATATTTGCATTTCATATTCTTTGACATATCTTCAGAACAGCCTGCCTCCCTGCCTCTTTGCCTACACATTGCTTACACACTGACATGCATGTACACAGTGTCACGATTCCTAATCGAATCAAGTCACCGTGAGCTGAGTCATAACACCTTGCAGGCCTCTCTCCCACACAGACACACACTTGTCTGATTGTCTCCTGAGCCATGCTCCATCACGCCACCACATCACGCCACCACAAGCACCGCACCGCACCCCTCTGGTTTTTAACCAGCCAGGTGAGAGGAGAGAGAGGGGCGAAGGTGGGCGAAGGTGGGCGAAGGTGGGCTGATGTGACGATGTCGTGATTTGCTTCCAGATGTTTCTAACTGTAGCTTGGGTGAGACACTGGTTTGTGGATCTGTTCTCTACTCCCAAAAATAATTTAGTGTGACCGACAGAAACTGAAGAGGAAAATAACAGAATGACCTTCACGTCTATGCTCATATTTCTGGCATTAAATATATCTCACTGAGATGTAATTACGATGGAAACAGAGAGCACCCCTGCTAATCTCACCTTTTCCCAATTTGCGTATATTTGTGTGAAAACCTCATGTTATTCGCACATTAAAAATAGGTGCAGAAACTACTACAGTAAATGTTTTATCATAGCAGATGATGAATGTGATTTCAGTTACGTAAGTGGCGAAAAGAGATTATCAAAACTAAATGACAGTTGATGACCATTTCGACAACACGCAACAAGCTCAGCATGCGGCTGCAGGGAGGATGTGAGGTAAGGAGCCAAATCCTAAACATTTGACTGCGTGTCTTGATCAGGAATGTGTGTGCATATTGTAAAGATTGCACCGTTTGTGTGCGACACTATTTGCATGAGGAACACAAGTGGATTTTAGGAGGATTATCTGTGTGAATGTGGGCATGTGTGCTCCTGTACTCCTGCATCTTTGTAAGGACCAATTTGCATTGCAGGATCAAGATACACATGCATTTTAGATTAGCGAGTTCATTGATTAGTTGACTGAAAATTAATAGCCAAAACATGTAAGAATTAAATTGTGATTATTCCAGAGTATAAAATGTGAGAATTTGCACATTTTCTTTGTGTTCTGTGATAATAAACTAAATATCTTTAGGTTTTGGACTGCTGATCGAACAAAACATGCAGTTTGAAGACGTCGCCTCTGGCTTTATTGAATTGTGAGTTTGATTCTTCCCTACTTTCTTTGGTTTTATAGATAAAATGGTTAATCGATAAATAGTTAATACTTTTAACTACACATATAATGTTTCTGTTTGCATGCATCCTCAGAAATGAATGTTACTTGTTGGCAAGAACCAGTTAAGCACATGAACAGTGGCAGTGATCTATCAGGATGTGAAGTAAGGTTAGCATGTCGCCACTGATGCATTTTCTGTCCTGATCCAAAGGCTAGCAATGCAACCACCTCAAGATTCACAATGTTTACATACGTTTACGTCACGGATAGACTATAAATGTGTGTCTAGACCACTCAATCACCTCTTGCAAACAGTGTTAAGCATCTTCTGTGAATCCACCTGAGTCAGGAGAAACTCCATCTGCATCAAAGCTAACACTTTTAGCCGAACGCCATTTGTCTTCCGTTCCATCATCTCCTCTCCTTTTTCACTCTCTCTCTGTGTGTCTCACTGGACAAATAACCACGCACACATCACACTTTAAACGTTCAGCCTCGGCTATCTTCAATCCAAGATGCATACGGCAGAGCATAATAATAGTGTCGGTTTAGTCCTAAATATGTAGCTGCAGTAACTGGAAAAATGTGGAGATGACTATTTGTGGTGACACATCAATGCTTACATGCACAAATGCATGTGTGTGTACATGCAGGCAGGCATGTACACACACACACACACACACACACACACACACACACACACACACACACAACTAACACACGCAGAAAGCCACAAGGACACAGATGGCCACTGCCCAAGGCCTCTTTCTAACGCATGAGCACACGCTTGCAGTTAGCCCGAATATACTAACATGCACTTTCTCCACCGTTCACATTTGGATTTCATAAGTGGAACAGGGGAGGAGAGATCATAAAGAAAGACGGGGGGGGGGCAGCCTGAGGGTTTAACATAAGATATGGCCCCACAGACAAAATTATGCTGCATTGTTCTGGCCAATAATGCTAAAGTAAAGGGTTTAAAGAAGCTTCACAAGCCCTTGAAGTTTTCTTGATTTCAACACACTTACTATCTTGACTCGGTGTCCTGGCGTGGCTGTGATGTCCCAGGTGCACTCCTTACGGCTGGGATACTTGTCTGGCCAGTTAGGGCTGCTCAGGGTCCCACTGGGGCTGTGGATCTTATGCTCACACTCAGCTGAACACACATATCCACACACACACACACACACACACACACACACACACACACACACACACACACACACACAGAAACACACAAGCACACACACAGAGAGGAAGTTAAAATCATAGCTGCACAGGAAAAGGTCAGAGGAAATGGAAAGGGAACAGGAAGGAGAGAAACAAGAGAACCGAAAGAGAGAGAAAAGATTTCAAAGGAACACATCCTGATGACAAGTTTAGTGTGGATTTCACATGGATGCATGCACGCATGCTTTAAACAGCACTTTGTCTGGATGGAGTATCTCTATTAGTAGTAGGACAAGTCACACATTACCTACAATATTTACAGGTGAAATTAAGGTTATTATCCTGGATGTCATTTGAACCTTGAATTTGTATTTATAGAAGCAAAAACCCATAGTATGGATCTAATGTGGAGAAAAGGTCATTTTTTGTGCTTATAGTTACACTGCTTAGAGTTTGACTGTTTTAACAAAAAACACAGTACTTACTGCTCTCTAAAATCTAAGCCCCTTTTGATTGGATGTTTAGGAAATGAATCCTTAAAACACAGGATGTGAAAGATTGGATCTTAAACATCTGATTACTGAGCATTTCATTCTGTTCCTCACATATACAAGACTTGTACGAGATTGTGGCTGCTTCCAGAAGTTTCAATCAAATTACTTTTAAGATTCAGGATCCATTCTAGATGAGTTCAGAAACACGGAACAAAGACAAGGAAGAGATGCGGAGATGGAGACACGTAATGAATCAAGATGCTTCGATACATTGTATTGGGAAAATGATGCGAGTCACACAATTTGGCCTTCACAGTCACCAGATCTCAACCCAATTGAACACTACATCTCTTGGGTTTTCTCCAAAGAAACAAAACTTAGTTTCTATAAAAAATTAAAATTAAAAAACTCTGTAATGTGAGGCTTTGCTCACCTTGCGGTTCGATATACAGTAGCTTAGAAACAGTTACTCACTGGTGCGGTCTGTTTGTGCTGCGTCTTTCTGGAAAGTCCAAGTCAAGTATCCAGTCTTTCACAGTGAGTCTCAAGTCTGACAGACACTCAGTCAATTTCATTTTCGACAAGAGTTATTTGAAACAAGTTCAAGTCAAGGAAGAAAACATATCTCTGGGATCTGCAGCTTTGCTTCTGTTTAATGTTACAGAAACTGTTACTCAGTAGTCAATTTTATTTATATATATATATATTAGTCTATTTAACAGGACAGTGCACATTAATAAATATTGCTGTAAATATGCCAGAGTTAGCCCAAAGCCTGTTTTTCATCTGTATTCAACTGTTCTGTTATTACTTTGTTAGGTACTCTTAAGCTCTGCACTGCCAAAAAATAAGAGCATAATTTGCTGAAAACTGTCCAACTATAATTCTTAATACTTTTCATAACACGTCAGCTGCAGGCAAATATTGCAGCATGCTAATAACTGTGGCTGCTTTCCTCCTGGAAAGTTTCAGTTAAAAAAAACGCAACAAAAAAGCTATAAAGGCAGCCCTCACAGTCACTGTGTGTGTGTGTGTGTGTGTGTGTGTGTGTGTGTGTGTGTGTGTGTGTGTGTGTGTGTAGTGTGAGTTAAATGAACGGCTTTAATGAAGGTGATGGGAGGCAGGAGGCATGCACAAGACAACAGGATGTATTCCAGAGTGACATTTTTTATTTAGTAAGACAAACTGAACCCAGGTACAGAATGAGATGGATGAATTCACAAGACCAATGTAAATGTGAAGGAGAGTCTTCTAACAGGCAAAGTATTAATTATAGACGTCATACTCCACACACACACTATTGTTTCAGAAGACCCTCACACCTTTAAACAATTTAGTTACTTACAATACACAGATTTAAGCTCTGACAATAATAACTGTGTTGTCTGACATAGCAAACTCTTTTCACCTTATCATAACAGGAGTAGTTTATAATGCCACAGCATCATAATATTACCAGTATTCAAAAAAATAAACCAACAGCTTCAAGTTTATCAGTTGTCTTCCTTTCATGAAAAACATAATTTTAAGTTTTTTGTCTTTTTTTTTTAAACTCGTCTTTCTTTTGCTGGTGTCTCAAAGTGTCAAACACTTCTGTCAGGTGACTACTATCACTAAAATGTGATGTTGAAACTTTCACACGCACAATACTATATGTATGCATGCAACCACTCACACACACGGACACAAACTGTGTGATGGGAATATGGATTTACATGACTCTGCAAGATTACTGAGTCAGGCTGGTCTAATACACACGTAAACACACACATATACGCACAGGAAGACAGTGCTACATACAAAGCTTTCAAGCTCCCAGATGTTTGAAACATGAGTGTTTTTATGAGCAACACAGGGAGCCTTTAGTGAGGCGAGTATGTGTGTGTGTGTGTGTGTTGATGTGGTGTGTGTGCACACGTTCAAAAGTTCAACTTCAAAGAGTTGAGTATAATGTGTCAATTCAAAAGTGGTGTGGGTGTGTGTGTGTGTGTGCATGCGTGTGTGATTGCAGGGGAATTTGCTGATAGCCTCTAATAAATAATGTTTTCTGTCAAACTGAAACATTCTTCCCTCTCTGTGAGTCTGTTTCTCACACAAACAGCTTTAGTGACTTGCAAGCAGAGCTGTTATTAAGTCATATGAGACAAGTTCATGTCCAGTCTCAAGTCTTTGAGACAAGTTAAGTCTTGAGTCTTTAAGAGTGAGTCTCAAGTGCTTTAGTGCAAGTCCAAGTCCAGTCTCACTGGGCAGAGCTATACTGAGTAGCAACCAGCTAGTCAATATACAACTCAAGTCTTTCATTTGACACTACCCAGAAACCTGTCACGTCACATTTTCAATCTCTTGTGTATTTTTTGTTACCAGCAAATATGCGCAGTTATGGGTCATATTGCAGTCTGGCATTCAAATAGTTTGTGTACGCATCCCACGTAGCAATAGCTTCCTGTTGCTGTTTTTAAACGTTTCCAGGTCCAAGTCCAAGACAAGTCTCAAGTTCAATAAAGTTTCACGTTGTTAAAGACAAGTGCAAGTCAAGACTCTATTATACTATTAGAGCAAGTCACAAGTCTTCATAAACAAATTAATGAATCAATCAAAAAACCTAATGCTGAGCATGAAAATGTCACAGCATTTGAACATTTTTCTTAAAACCTGGAAATAGCCGACCATGTCATTTCAATTCACACAACTAACCATGTATATAATTATTATATAGTAATTCCTTTATACAAGGCATGTTGCTAAGCCTGTCTGATATTACCTTTTTTGTTGTTGTTTCAGGATTGTATCAGGTCAAAGCTTGAGACTTGAATGTTTTCAAGTTTCAAGTCAGTCAAGTCTCAAAAGCCTCAAGTCAAAGTCATGTCACTAGTCTTCACCTTTGTAACCTAATGTGACACATGCCGACGTCTACCGCTCTGCTTGCAGGCACTAACTGTGGAGACGTATGTAAAGAAAACACTGTCCTCAAATGGAAACGACCAGTCTGTTGTCATGTGGACTCTGATGTGGGTAAAGACGTTGACTGCTCTTGTGAATGAGCACATGCTTGTGTGAATGTGGCAGCGTGTGCATATGCACTCCGATGCTTTTGTGCCAGTGTGTGTGCTGATGTGAATGAACGTGAAACCCACCTTCCTTACAGTCATGTTTGTTCTCATGCAGCACAAAGCCATGGCGACACTGACAAACGTAAGAGCCCACTGTGTTGATGCACTCGTGCTGGCAGCCGCCGTTGTCCTTACTGCATTCATCTTTGTCTGTGAGAGATACACATGCAACACATCATTCATGTGGGAACAGCAAAAAAGACGCAGTGGAGGGAAGCAAGAGGTCAAGCAGGGGAGAGGAGTGAAAGGATGAGAGGTTAAGGAAGGGGAAGAGGGGTTTTTGAAAAGGAAAAGCAGTACAGTAGGACAGGACATGTGGAGGAACAAACAGTGATATAAAGAGAAGACTAGACGGAACTCAAACAAGAGTTCAAAAAGGTTCAGTACTTATAAGAGAAAGTGACAAACAAGTGAAACATGAACATTTATATCCAGCAATACTGGTAGGCAAACATGATCACCCATGATCACACTGCAGTGCAAGATACTGTTCATAATTCACCTGTAAAGAGTTAAAGCCAAGGGAAATGGTCAATGAACAATTCGTTCCCAAAACAGCTTTACTGTTTAAGTGTTTAAGTTTTGGATTTTTTCACTTGAACCAAAAGCATGAGAGCAAAAGTGTAACGAATGAGTTAAACTTTGTGCTTATCTGCTCTAAAATAAGCTGCGAACATTAGCATGCCCACTTGACTAGCTTACTACATACAGTAGTAATTGAGCGTTGTTTCCATTTCATTAGTTATCTCCATCATGTTGTGGGCTTATGTACTGTACTGTAAGAAGTACTGACACAACCACTGTTTAATATGACCCATTTTGTAAAAACTGGTCCTGGATACTACGACTGTATATCAGAGCGTTAGCGGCTCTGTCCTGCACATAATTGGATTTTGGGAAGTTTACACTCCATTACGTAACATAGCGTTACTTTTGCCAAAGTCATTGGCTAATCCAAATCCTCACCGGCTTTTCTCTTGTAAACGTGAAATATACGTTTTACAAGAAACAATAAAACATAATAAATCTCAATGATGCTTGCAACATAAGAACAATGCTGCACCTCTATCTTCTACAGGTTGTGAGGATGCTGACTCTTTATCCGGGGCATCATCATGCACGTAGTCATCAAATACATATTTATTATATACATCTTGTTTTAAAGCGACCCAGCCAGAGCTTTAGTTAAGTTGATGCTGAAGTTGATATGCTAACTGAGGGGGACAGGAGCTTAGCAATGTGTGAATTAAGTACTGTGGAGCCATGACAGCTTTAAATATTGTTTAGAGAAGAATCATTTTGAAAGAATTACTAAATCTAAAGATTATCAAAGGAAAGGTTCAGAGAAATGAAGGTGTAATGAAAGAAACTATCAACAGAAGTTAAAGTTAAAGCAAAAGCAGACAACTATAAATGGTTAAGTTATTTAGTGTGTGTGTGTGTCTGGTTTTGTTGGCCTGTAAAACTGTCTTTGTGTTGCTCTTGGGCTTCATGGTTATGGTTGCTTTGTGGTCAGGCCTTGTCTCTGAAACGCCTCTGACAGTAACAGCTGTTTTTTTTAGATCAGCTGTGCTCTCTTTGGGCCAGACAACCATCGTTAAATCATGTGTTCACTCAGCCAACTGAGGGGAAACTGTAAAAATGTGACGAGATCTTCTGTCATCACGTTTGGATGTTGTGAGCTTCACGTTGTTATTTTGGAAAGATAATATATATATATATATATATATATATATATATATATATATATATATATATATATATATATATATATAAGAGACCTTCTTCTCTGTGGTTTATATGTTCACCAATACTGTACATGGTAGGGTGAGCCCTAAATGGTGACACCTAAATGTAGACCACAAATTCCCCCCATGAATAAACTGATTTGATTTTGAAGCATTTTTCTCCATACATTTGCATACAAACAAGGATAACAGATTTTCTTGAGAGTAAAATAACACCTTGCTGCTGTATATTAAATGGTTGTGTTACATGAAATCAACTATTACAGTTATTATTATCATTCATTTTTTTTGTGCTAATTAATACCTTAGTTGGCATGGCTCGCATTTCTATGATGGCGATACAGTGATGTTGGTACAGCAAGGCAAAGGAGCTGTTTTAGGATTTAAATTAAAATAGTTAAAAAAAAAGATACAATTAAAAATACCTTAAAAAGAATAACTTGATGCCTAATTTTCTTTTTGCAGATTTAGATGAGAAGATCTATCTAATGTCTACTCGCTTGATATGAAGATACAGCCAACAGCTGCTTAGCTTAGCTTAGCATTTAAACTCTGCTGCTTGTGGTCACAACGGGAAGTTGATATGCCTGCTTTGGTTTTTGTACAGCCATTACAAAGGATTTATTAATGAGCTTTAGAAGTGCTCTTTCATGGATTTTGTTACTTTTTGGACAGAGCCAGGTTCCCCATTTCAGTCGTGCTAAGCTAAGCTAACCAACTGCTTACTGGAGCTGCATACTTAACAGTGGTATTGATCTTCTCATCCATTTCTTGGCAAGAAAGTGAACATGCAAAATGTCAAATCATTCCTTTGACAAACAGTTTTCCCCCTTTGTATCACCTTAAGTAGCTTTAAGCTTGTTAAAATAATAGTCAACACTGTCTAACAGTATCATACATATTCTGGATTAGCTTCGCATTCCTCTTCATTGAAGCTATATGTTTTACCGTGAATGAAATATTCAAACCTAAAGACTTAATTTTCAATTGGCTGCATCATTTCCTCAAAATTCATATTTGGCATCTTTGGAGATTTAGTTCTCGTCAAAAAACAGCTTGAGTTTATACTGACTGGAATGCCGCTGTTTAAGAGGTCAAAGCGTTAAGACAAAAACAATGAACACAACTGAGGGGTTTTCTCTCCCTCGTTCTCTAATTTGTGGCTTCCTCTAAACACACAACCTCTCCTCACTGTGACTGGGTGATGACAAAGCCCATTTTAATGGAGCTAAACACTGGAAGCTCACAGGGTGGAGGTGGAAGGAGCAGGGAAGACTTGCTCTGTGTGGGGCTGCCACGTTGACAACAGTGATGGTGTCAGAGACAGAGAGGTGGGGATCTACAGATGACTGCGCATGAAGACAGAGCATGTGAGTGTGGGAAACAGAGCAGAGCGTGTTTGTGACTGGGAGTGATTCCTATAAAGAGATGTGAGATTAGACACAGACGCCGCGTCTCACCTCAACTCAAGACCTTGCGAATCAAACTAGATCTGTTTTTAATGAAACCACTAAATCCTCCTCTCCCGGTGTGTCTGTGTGTTTGTCTGTGTCTGATGTGGTATTACGGCGCTATTGTGGGCTCAGTCTCACCCTAACGCGGGCTAAGAAGCTTTGCGGTTGATGTTACACAGTGTGCATTGTGGCTTTCTTCAGGTTAAGCACACAATGTCCACATGCACACACACACACACACACACACACACACACACACACGTGCACACTCACCACACGTGCACACTCACATGGATTAGTAGTGTGTGGTAGGTCGGAGGGACCTCCCGAAAGCCGCTGGATCTTTGCCAACCAAAAGCTTCTGACAATAGCAAAGAGACTCACGCAGCAACTTTTAACACACACACACACACACACACACACACACACACACACACACACACATTATCGATCGATGAGTAAGTAATTTCCCTTTGAAGCAACTCTCCACTGAGGACTTTAACTTCCAGGTGTTCTGGAGGTAGTTTCATTTTGATGAGCTCATCCAAATGACAGCTTTACTTCCCCTGACAGAGGAGGAGGAGGCTTTTTTGGATCAGTTTCGCCATTTCTGTTTTAAGTTATCTTAAATGAGAGAGAATGAAAAGAGATTTTATTTCAGGAGAACTTCCTAAAATTGGTAAATAGAATTAAAATCCAACAAATTTATCCCAGCGAGTAGGGGATATTTGTTTTGTTTTTACTGGGGAATCATAGCTCTGTCCCAATTCAATACTACGTCCAAACTCTTTGCAGTATGTAGTGTGTTCATGCTTGGAAAGCAACAAAACTAAGACATGCATACTTTTTATATTCACTGAATATTTATTTTTTTGAGTGTGGTACTGATGATGATGATGTCCTATGATGCAATGCTCAACAGAAAAGAAAGACCTTCTCACATCTCCAACAAATTAAAACTAAATTGAAATTGAAATATAAATAAATAGTGGGCAGTTGTGACATTTCTGGAACACATCAGACAATAAAGATGTAATGATTTGCGACTGGCAATTGCAGCTGCAGTTTGAAAATATCTATGTCTAACCAGTATAAAAATAAAAATATAGACACACCTATATATCTCACACTTGCAAAGTCAAATAAAATAAGACTACATTTTTGAGTAAAACAAAGCTCCAATAACAATTTTACTTATTTTAATGGCAGCTTGCATGGAATGCTAAAGTGGATAAATGTTAATATTGTGTTGTGTTTTACTAATATCAAATTGGGACAAAGCACATGTTTCCCTCTGGAGGAGAATGGATTCAAACGATGATCCCTGCCATTAAGACGGGATCCATCCATTCCCTCATCACACGAGAGACCAGAGCCAATCAGAGATTCCGATTGTGAGGTCATGTTACCTCTGACCTTTGATGAGGTTGCCAGCTTGTTGTTGAAATGGCCACGGGTGGGAGAGCGGCTGCGCCTAATGTCCTGGCATGACTCAAACACAATCATACGCTCTTGACACAGAGCCAGCCTGTCTGAGGGAGAGAGGGCAGAGCGCAGGGTGATGTGTGCAGGAGGGCTGAGAGCTGGCGGAGGCTCAGGAGACACAGCATGACAGACAGACACATGAAGACAGACAGAGGAACAGAGAGGGTGTAACGCATGACATATGGATGATTCCACACAAACTAAAAAAGCAGACACACACACAAATGAACACGCAATGGAGGTAGGCCGATCAGGAATCAGGAATGGAAGAAATGTGTGTGGCGTTGATGTAGCACAATAAAAAGTAAAGGTATGGAGGTAGTGGGGGGGGGGCCCTGATTCCATCTTTCACCATCAGTTAGCTTTAATTGTTTTTGATATTTTACCATGACAATGATTTTTTTTCTAATCTTAAAGAACAAAGCCACAAGGGGTAGGGGTTGAAGTCTACCTAGGAAATGAGACACCACCCGATGCGTCATCAGTAGCTGATTAAATTATAAATGAATATCAACCCATAGAAATTTCTGCCCTTCACTGATATCAGATGAGTGGAGAAATGCAGAACATGTGCTGGTGGATTATTTTTCAAGCTTCATACAAGGGACATGGAAAGCTTCTCAACCTGCTCCTACACCATATTTCACTTCTTCATCTGTATGTTCGAAACAAAATACACTGCTATGCCCACCCCTGACACACACACACACACACACACACACACACACACACAGGTTTAACACATGTATCCTACCTGAGAAGAAGTGAGCCTTGAAGCCTTTCTTGGAGACTGTGTTGTCGGATTTAAACTCAATCCTCATGTTGTTATACTGAGAAGTGATGACCTCAGGGACCTCAGTGCCGCAGTATTTACCATGCAGCTTAGAGTCGGATGAAAGGCCGCTGCGCACCTCCACAAAGTCGTATTTACACACCTAAACAACACAAATAAGGCTCTTGTAACAAGTTTACTACTATGCTTAGCATCTCACTGTTATTAACAGACGACACACACGCTCACCTCATTTCCCTCCAGCTCGAAGGCCTCAAACTGCATGGAGATGCGGTACTGAGTCGGAGCGACCACCTGCCACACACAGTTCTTGTTGGGCGGATACTCTTTCGGCCAACCGGGAGTGCTGATGGTCCCGTTCAACTTAGAGAGGAGACCGCCGCATGCCGCTGTACACACACGCAAACAATAATTTAGGCATGAACACACACGCCTAGGAAATTATATATGTGTTTACATGTTTCACAAGCCACAAGGACAGAAATGCATAGAAAAAGAAGAAGTTTTGAGCTGTTTTACATTATGGTGGCAGTGGGATTCCCGTGACCATGCCAAACTGCATCAGACATTAGCAAGCTGTGGTGACTCAATGCTAAGTCAGTTGTTCTTTGACAATTTAGATTTCAAATGCACTGCTGTTTAAAGTTGTGAATTATTGTGTTCCAGGCTGCACCAGCTGTAAAGTTACAGAGCTATCATTTTGAGTTTGAGTGGTTGGTTTTATTGAATGAGGAGGCTTTGCACTCTTGTATACTGCATTTATTTTAGTCCCAGAAGGGTTTTATTTCTGATGTAAAGCAGTTAAGGATGAAGACTCTGCTTAACTGATGATGCCACCAGATTCAGCTCAGAGGAAAAGTGTAAATGTGTATGGAAAGTCATTACTACTGATGTTTGCTCATTTTAAGTAGGTCTCGTGACCTAAAACTATAATAACTGTACAGTTCACAACAGCATTTTCCTCAGACCACAACTCAATTCTTGCTATGCCCATTAATTCTCCTGACCATATTTATTGCTGTTGTTCTTAAATTTGGAATAATACAGCCTACAGATGTTTAATATATATTATTGATTTATTTTAAATACACTTTCTAATCGACATGATTTTTTTCCACACATTAAATCACTGCCAAAGTAACTACTGCTCTCCAAAGAAATACAGCAAAACCACAATTTGGATATTTCACCAGCATAGCTTTTTCTCTCTGCCTCAGAAGTGGTTTGTTCAGTTGTTTCAGTATGTGGGTCATTACGGGTAGTCAATCTATTTTGTGGGAATAAAAGACCTTCACAGCATTTGTGGCGTTGGAGCAGCGAGGAATGAGGCTTTGTGTCAGGAAGATGTTTTTTCCTGTTGATGGAGGTGGTTCGGATGTTTTTTTTTGTGAGACTGTAGAAACACACAGCAGCATACAAAGGAATGCACATACAAACATGAATTTAGCATCTCTCACACACACACACACACACACACACACACACACACACACACACACACACACACAAACATATAGTTACCTTCACAGCTCTTCTTGTCAGGAGCTAGTTCGTAGCCCGGATCACAGGCACACTTGAAACTGCCGAGAGTGTTTACACACCTCTGTTCACATCCTCCATTGTCTGGCTTGGCACACTCATCCTCCTCTGAAAACCACACACATGTCAACGCACATTTATTTTCACACACATAAGGAATGCTCTGGCTGAAATGCCATGTGAGGAAAACACAATCAACCTTCGCGCACACACACACACCTTTGAAGAAGTTAGCAGCAAAGCCGGCCTTGTTAACCGTCCCGTCTGAGACGAACTTCATCCACAGTGTGTGTGAGGTGGAGCGCACGTCCTCAGGTTTGTCATAGCCGCAAAATCGACCAATCAGAGGGCTCGTCTCCAGGGGGCCGTCTCGAACCTCCAGGTAGTCGTAAGCGCAGCTGTCGTGCCTCTCAATCTGCATCAACATCCATGCAGGTTCACACACACAGAGTGAGATACACGACACTGCTGTGAATATCAACATCCATCCTGTCACCATCAAATATCTCACAAAACCTAAAAAGGAAAATGTCATCTTCTTAAAAGCTCGGTCTTATGTGCGTAGTTTTCATTCAAGAAAAATGTCTGGAACGAATTTAAATGAGGTTGATCTTTGCTCCTGTGTAACGGTGAACTTTGACCTTACAAGAGTGAAGTGAGGTTTGGGTCAGATTGAGTCCTTTAGCACACTGACATTTTTACGGCACTTTACGGCTCTGTGGCTCTTTACACTCACACACAACACATGCACTACTAACATTATTAACTTCCTCGCAGTTATACGAGCGTGAAATCTGACCCAGACATTCCTGAGCACACACACACACACACACACACACACACACAAACACACACACACGGAGGGGGAGGAAGAGAGAGAGAGAAACACGCACACAAAGATGATTACACACACGCGCACGGTGTGACTCACCTCGAAGGCCTGGAAGCTGAGCCCGACGTTGTACCCCTCAGACACAGTGATCCTCCACACACACTCTTTGGATGGTCTGTAGTCATCAGGGTAGTTGGGGGACTGAATCTGTCCTGAGTCCTTGGTGATTTCCCCTCCACAGATCGCTGCACAGGAGAGACAGATGGACAGAAAGAGAGATAAACTGGACAAATTAACATTAAGTGCACAGACCAACAACCCCTGAACACGTGTAAGTATGAATAAGGCAAACAAAAGTCAGTCATTTTTTAAATTTGAAACCTCATCATGTGGAGTGGGTTTAAAATCTGTGTATTTATACGTAATTATTTATGTGAACACACATGTTTCTAAGGTAGAAGAGTTACCTTCATAAATGGCAGCGAAGCCTTTTCCCACCCAGTTGCTGCTGCTGCGAAACTCAATCCACATCCTGCTGTCAGTGGAGATCAAGACTTCAGGAACTTTATCTCCACAAAACCTGCCTGTTAAAAACACACACACATAAAAACAAACAATAAAGTAACAATCATAACTTCTGCTTTCCACTGATTGTTGATGAAATATCGCCTTGGAAATGTGATGTGAAGCTCCATGAATTGGAGAGAAGAGAAAAATATTATAAGATAGTTTAAGACCCCACACCAGGAAAAACACAAGAATAGGACTTTGATGTGCTGGAGATATGTGGCTCAAAGGAGGCAAATCATTCTCATATATTTTGGGAGTCTCAAACTGAGTTTATATTGGAATGGCATTCACAAACCATTAAGCACAGTATTCAAGACTCAAATACCCCTAAACGTGGACTCTTTATCTGGGCCATGTTTTGTTTTTGAAACAGAGGAGGGACACAAAGCTGCTTCAGGCCCTTTTGGCGGCAAATAAATCATAAATCACTAGAACGTGGCTAAATCCAGTACTGCCTACAATGGAGGGTTGGTATGGAATCATTCAGGAAATATTTATAATGTAAAAGTTGACTTATTCTGTGAGGATCCAAAAAAACTAATTCATGACTCTACTAACGTTTCTTTCCTCTACTTGATGGTAATAGTACACTGTGGGATCGACATACAGTTGTGGTCAAAAGTTTACATACACTTGTAAAGAACATAATGTCATGGCTCTCTTGAGTTTCCAGTTATTTCTACAACTCTGATTTTTCTCTGATAGAGTGATTGGAACAGATACTTCTTTGTCACAAAAAACATTCATGAAGTTTGGTTCTTTCATGACTTTATTATGGGTTAACAGAAAAAGTGACAAAATCTGCTGGGTCAAAAATATACATACAGCAACATGAATTAGCAATTTTGGTGACTTAGAAAGTTGTGTCAATGAAATGAGCTTCATAGCATGGCCTCTTAACTTCTTGTGAGTGATTATGAGTGACTACAGCTGGTGACTTCTCTGAGGCCATTTAAATAGGGCTCATTGGATACAAACGCCCACAAACGCTACAATGGGAAAGTCAAAGGAGCTCAGCATGGATCTGAAAAAGCGAATCATTGACTTGAACAAGTCAGGAAAGTCACTTGGAGCCATTTCAAAGCAGCTGCAGGTCCCAAGAGCAACAGTGCAAACAATTGTTTGTAAGTATAAAGTGCATGGCACTGTTTTGTCACTGCCACGATCAGGAAGAAAACGCAAGCTATCACCATGCTGAGAGAAAATTGGTCAGGAGGGTGAAGAGTCAACCGAGAACCACCAAAAAGCAGATCTGCCAAGAATTAGAAGCTGCTGGAACACAGGTGTCAGTGTCCACAGTCAAGCGTGTTTTGCATCTCCATGGACTGAGAGGCTGCCGTGCAAGAAGGAAGCCCTTGCTCCAAAAGCGGCACCTTAAGGCTCGACTGAAGTTTGCTGCTGATCACATGGACAAAGATAAGACCTTCTGGAGGAAAGTTCTGTGGTCAGACGAAACAAAAATGTAGCTGTTTGGCCACAATGCCCAGCAATATGTTTGGAGGAGAAAAGGTGAGGCCTTTAACCCCAAGAACACCATGCCTACCGTCAAGCACGGTGGTGGTAGTATTATGCTGTGGGGCTGTTTTGCTGCCAATGGAACTGGTGCTTTACAGAGAGTAAATGGGATAATGAAGAAGGAGGATTACCTTCAAATTCTTCAAGATAACCTAAAATCATCAGCCCGAAGGTTGGGTCTTGGGCGCAGTTGGGTGTTCCAACAGGACAATGACCCCAAACACACATCAAAAGTGGTAATGGAATGGCTAAATCAGGCTAGAATTAGGGTTTTAGAATGGCCTTCCCAAAGTCCTGATTTAAATCCCATTGAGAACATGTGGACAATGCTGAAGAAACAAGTCCATGTCAGAAAGCCTTCAAATTTAACTGAACTGCACCAATTCTGTCAAGAGGAGTGGTCAAAGATTCAACGAGAAGCTTGCCAGAAGCTTGTGGATGGCTACCAAAAGCGCCTAATTGAAGTGAAAATGGCCAAGGGACATGTAACCAAATATTAGCACTGCTGTATGTATATTTTTGACCCAGCAGATTTGATCACTTTTTCTGTTAACCCATAATAAAGTCATGAAAGAACCAAACTTCATGAATTTTTTTTGTGAGAAAGAAGTATCTGTTCCAATCACTCTATCAGAGAAAAATCAGAGTTGTAGAAATAACTGGAAACTCAAGAGAGCCATGACATTATGTTCTTTACAAGTGTATGTAAACTTTTGACCACAACTGTATGTCTGAAAGTTAACCACAACAAATTGCTTACATTGAAGTAGAAGTACACATAGGTACAGTCAGGGCCATAAGTATTTGGACTGTTTTCTAATTTTGCCTCTTTACATGGCCGCAATGAATTTGAAATGAAGCAGTCAATATGTGCTGGAAGTGTAGACTTTTAGCTTTAATTCAATGGATATAACAAAAGTATCACATTAACTGTTTAGGAATTACAGGCATGTTTACACAGTCCCCCACATTTTCAGAGGTCAGAAGTAATTGGACAAACTAACATAATTGTGAATATAATGATCATTTTTGATACTTGGAGGAAAATCCTTTGCAGTCAATAATTGCCTGAAGTCTTGCATCCATAGTCATCACCAAACGCTGAGTATCCTCCCTTGAGATGCTTTGCCAGGCCTTTTACTGCAGCCTCCTTCAGTTGCTGCCTGTTTGTAGGGCTTTCTGCCTTCAGTTTTATTTTAAGTAAATGACAAACACGCTTAATTGAGTTAAGATCAGGTGACTGACTTGGCCATTGAAGAATATTCCATTTCTTTGCCTTGAGAAGCTCTTGGGTTGTTTTCACAGTATGTTTTGGGTCATTATCCATTTGCACTGTGAAGCGCTGCCCAATCAGTTTTGCAGCATTTGGCTGAATCTGAGCAGATAGTTTAAACACCTCAAAACTCATCCTGCTGCTTCTATCAGCTGTGGCATCAACGATAAACACCAGTGACCCAGTTCCATACATGCCCATGCCATAACACAGCCTCCACCATGTTTGACAAAAGATGTGGTATGTTTCGGATCATGACACTTTTCTTGTATGTAGGCTGTACACTTTGTATGTACAGTAGGTTGTATACATGTGGATATGCGGGTGAATATAGATGTGAATGTATGTGTAGATGAGTGTAAACCGGTATATAAGGAAGAGTATACGTGGATATATTCTCCTGGAAGAGAAGATTGAGGACTGAAATTTATACTGAGGACTTTTAAATACCTCTTTATCTGCCTATATTTATGTATATAAAAAACTGGAAAATGTCAAAATATTGAAAAAATGTTGTACACTGCAATATTAACTTTTCTAAATAAAAAGGAAATCTCAAAAAAGAAAAACATGATGACAACACATACACATATTTTTATATAGTGCTATTGTCAGTCTGAACGTGGCTTTACAGTCACAGCATTAATCATGTGAGGGGATTTCAGCAGAATTAAAAAGCTAATGAAAGACTAAGCGAATAAGAAAAGCCAGTTTATTAAAAGATAACCAGTGCTCCTCTGGCTGACTGTCCCTTGATCTTACCGAGCAGTGGCGCTTTCCTCCAGTATCCATCCCGAACCTCGATGTAGTCGTACCAACACAGACTGCTTTTATACAGATCCATGGTGGTGAAGTTAAGAACAATCTAGAGGAACAAAAGTAAATATTTAGAACATATTTGATACAAACGCTTGAACCTTGGAGACCAGACGAGAGGCGGAAGAGAGGAAGTGTTCCTTTATTCTGAGGATATCATTAATATACATTCTGTCAGCAGTCTCTTATTGTTAGTGCATGCACATTCACTGCACTGCAGGGTGCTACTGAGAGTGTGTGTGTGTGTGTGTGTGTGTGTGTGTGTGTGTGTGTGTGTGCACCTTTTCTCCGGGTGTAACAGATATTCTCCAGACACAGTGTGTGTACGAAGGGTATCCATTGGGGTAACCAGGAGACGAGAAGTTGCCCGTTGACTCTTGGAGCGTCTCTCCGCACGCTGCAACACACACACACACAAACATGCACAGACACACATACACACACACACACAGACACAGACACACACACACACACACAGATGGAGTTACATTTTTGTGGTGAGTCCTGCTGTTATGAGTAATCCTTTCAGCTGTGTACCAATACTTATGGTTAGTACATTGCTTAAGAACACATGACTCTCATATCTATTATTATTCTCAATCTTTTACTGCCAATTAACAAAATAAAAACAACAGCCTCATTCTATAATATCTGATCTGTCCATATGGAAACAGTTAGATGTGTATTTCGGATTGGGAAAACAGTAAAGGAAATAAAATTACCGTCCCAAACAAACTCGTGTTTCATGTTTGGCTTGTTTCGGTTTGACATGTTGGAGTCTGCAGTATGTTTGTTTTTGTATACATGTGGGGTCCGACCACAGTCATTAAGCCTGATCACAATTTAGCAGAATTAGACAGAGTCATTTACTGTAAGTGAACAAGACTGACAGACTTTGAATTCAAGAAAAGAGAAATATTACAGCTGGATGGGAATTCAGGGAAAATGATCAAGACAATATTGCTCTCTTCCTCCTTCATTCTGAGTTTAATGCCGTCGCTCCCTCTCAAAAGGAGGTTAGCCAAATGTGCCCCTCCTATCCCATCATGCATGCTGTTTTCCCCCACAATGCCCTGGGGCTCTGTTCATCTGTCAGTGAATATGGTATCACTTATGACCTTATAAGGTTGAAGTTGTATCTATTTCCAGCTGGGACACGCAAATACAGTCTTGTTCTCGCCCCAGTATCAAAATGAATTTAGTAGAACAACATATATCCTGTAATATATGTGGAGTTATTAACATTACTGAATAAAATAACTGCTATACTTGCATGTTGTCAGATGAATTGGATTTTACCAGAACAAAATTAGTCTAAATAAATAAATACAAATACAAAAACACTATGAAACAGAGACATTGGTAACTTCAATTATAACAATGGAAACAAATATTATTTCATCTGTTTGTCTCAGATACGGTACATTGTGTGTGACCTAAAGCGTGAACCTGTCCTGGGGCTGTGTGTGTGGGCCAAAAAGGGATGGCAGCATTTGCAATCATCAACCGTTGCGACATTACGTTGTGCGCAACAGCTCGGCTTGAGAGCAGATCGAGATCATGTAAGAACCGTGCAACAGTGACCAGAGGGACGTCCCAAACAACACAGTTGTGCGCAAGAACTGATGGGAAGAGTGTGTGAGACCCCAAAACAGAGAGGGAAGCGTCACATGGAAAAACAAATTACTCAACTTCACCTCTGTGCCTTGGAGAACGGAGGGGACATCGCCAAAGATGCGAGCAGATAAACAGAGGTCATGTTTTGTTTTGTTTCCTGGCTAGAATGACACACACACAAACACACTGTGGTCTCATAGTAAATATATCAGTACCTGGACATCTATACAGCTTCCTTGCCTGTGCAATGTCTCCTTTACTGAGCCTGGTTCGCTGGCCAATAGCTGGCCGGACCCCATTTTCATCTCTGGATGGAAGGATGGTGTCGAGGAACATCCCTCTTCAGGAAGGAGAAGAGAGGATTAGCACATATTATGTTCTGATTTCAAGGAAATCAAATAAAAGATGTAAACACACTGCCTCACGTATCCTCAAAACTATATCACTTATGTCCAAAGAGCAGATCTTAACCCCCCTGCTCCTGTATTCCATTTACAGTACAAATACTATTATATTATGTGGTTTATACGTAATAACACATTCTGTTAAGTATTCTGTCGACCACCAAAACCACCTAAAATTCCTTTAGTTTGTTACAGGTTGTAGCATGTTGATCACAAGCTCAGCAATGATGATGAGAAACACAGTTAATGTTTTATTGTTTGTAGGTTGCAATTCACTCTGTGCCCAGGAAAAGGAAGAGTGGCAGTCTTTCTATATTCATTTTTCACATATCGCACTGTTCACTTACACTACACAACACTAAACAACATCTACATAGAGAAACATTCAAAACCTCACTGTTTAAAAAATGTAACTTACTTTAAACTTGGGAAAAATCTCTTTTGTAAATTTAACACAACTCAAGGGATGAGATTGCGCCGCCGGTTACCGTGAGAAGGTGTTCCTGGCGTAGTGCATGATGCTATCAAAATCATATGGCTCCCCGAGAGAGTTGACCTCCCCTGGCTCCATCTTGAGGAAGTTATACTCCTGGCCTGGGAACCGCAAATACAAATACACACACATATGCACACACGCAAGGACAACAGCGGTAGAAGGTTTTAGTTTGATCAACAAAATTGAGTGCAACAATAAAAGAATACACAAATATATTCTTTACACAACCCTGAACACACAAAGCATCATTTAAATGATTACGTCTGCATTGATTCGGGCATTTATCAAAATACTTGTAGTCCCACAGAGCAGAGTAGTGTAGAGCTCTGGTATGTTAAACAAAAACTTGTGTCAGGTCTGATTCACTGCAGCGTAATTTGATTTAACACCTGTCAGACTGTGTTGTGGTGCAGAGGAGTGTGTGGGAGGAAAAAGTGTCTGGGGGTTGAGATGACTTCACAGTCATTAAAAGCCTCATTCACACTCACACAGGGTCCAACACTAGTGTGAATTTAAAAATACACACACACACACACACACACACACACACACACACACACACACACACACACACATATACACGTTGTCCCTAAACGTCCTCACTTGTCTGCAGCTAGAAACAACCCTGAATGACTCTAACAAGAGACCCAGGTGCATCGTGGGTCCTTAGTCTCACCTGGTTGGATGTTGTCGCGGATGATGGTCACATGATCGTCACGGTCAGGCCGCGTGTGCTCGTGCCAGAAGCCGATGACGTGGCCCAGTTCGTGCACAACGATGCCGAACTTGTCGCAGTTCTTGCCTATGGAGATAGCCTGGGGCCCGTTGCCTCGACGACCCACGTAGGAACAACACCTAGTAAGAATCAGTAAGAAGTTGATGGGAGACAGGCAGAGGATATTTACTACACATTTGGCAGTTGAAAAAAAGCATCAGCAGTGCTGTATGAATACACACACACACACACACACACACGCACACGCACACACACAGTCTTTTCAGGATTTCCTGCCCCGTACTACGTCGGCCAGAAGGAAAGCGATTTATTTACATACAGTGGTGCGATAACGCTGCACTTTCATAACCAAATGTGAATAAGCTGTAAGACTTGACATATCGCTGCTTACAGAACAAATACACACACACATACAAAAAGCATACACACATCTTTTTTTCTGGTTAGCCGAGACATCCGTGCCAGGCTAACAAATCTGATTAAAGTTATCCAAAGAGCTGATTGCAGGGTAAGGATCAGGAGTCACTGGAGTAGATATAGAGTCTTTTCTTTGAGCATTTGCAGCTCCAGTACCAGCACGTCGCCCAAAACAGGTGCACCAAATTTACTGTGGTTGTGTTATAAAAAAATATTTTTTGAATGCATTACTCTCTGTCTCTGTCTGTTTCTGTCACACATCCAAGCTGCAGGGTATTTATACATCAGATTAAAGTGTCTAATCTCTGATCCAGCCAGCCAATCACAGAGCAGGAGAAAAACTGGCATCATCTGTTAACATGCAGATATTTCACACATCTAAATGACATTTAAAAATCTGATATATTTGAAATGGACTTCTTTAGAATTTGTGTCTTGGGTAACTGTGCTGGACCAAACAAGAAATATTAAGATACTGTAAACACAGTAGAATCTGCACTGTTTCTTTGTTCAGACAAAACATGCACTATAACAGTGCAACACTTTGATTGTTCAAGATCTTCAGCGGGCATTCAATATTATTTTGAGGGCAAAGCATGCAGATTACTGCAGACTCCTCCTTGCCTTACAATTATTGATCAGTCCACAGAAGTATCATACTAGAGGCGATACAATACAACAACTGAGTTTCCATATCGATGCTAAAATACCAAAACAGCACAGAGGTTTGCTACCAGCCTTGTTAACTTATAGTCAAGATATCAAGGTTTCCAAAGATACTAAATATGTCTGAATGCTGCTGAATGCAAAAAGACATTTGATACAAAATTATTCAACCATAACACAACTTGACATTACATGACATGTTTTCAAATTGGTTCTTTTGTACAACCAAAAGTCAAAACCTAAAAGTATTTAATTCACAATAACAAATGATAAAAAAGCATTTTTTTATATTTAATATGCTGGAATCTTTTGCTTGACAAATGACTCTAGTTATTCAATTATTCCAATTGCTGTTGGTTCATTCCCTTTCAGTCAACTAATCGATTTATGAATGTATCATATTGATATCCTACATGTCATACTAACACTATCTGCAAACAAACCGAGACACTCTGTACAAACACACTATGACCCCACCGTGCTGCCACTCAACAGAACAATGCACTTCTGCAGTGTGCGAACAAAAAAAAACTGCACAAACACACAAAAACGTAGAGGGAGCTGCGTGATTGGTGGGATGGGGAAACAGCGGCAGGACAGGAAGGAAAGTGGAGCCATTGTTGAGTGACCACATCGTCTCTCGCTGTGACAAGGTCACTACTGAACTCTAGGTACACACTCATACACAACCACACACGGAGCTTCAGCCTACTCACCCGCAGGGTCTGTAGGTGAACACGATGTAGCTTTCCTCATCTGTCTTCTCAATGAAAGTTACGCACGTCTGTTTCTCCCAGTGACGCATGGCCTGCTTGAACATGGCCCTCTGACTACCTGAAACACACGCATTTCACATCCTACTTTTTACACAATCACACGTCGGTGTGTAATGTACTGGTGAACTGTACGGGCATCGGTCCAGTAGAGTTGCTTACCAGTGAAGTTTCCTCCTATGACGTAGGGAATGACACCTCCAGGCCATATCCTCTCAGCTCGGGATGTGGCCGCTCGACGAATACGGCTCTTCACAACGTTCCCAGTCTTCCCACCTTTCCCAGTTTGGCTCTTGGGATTGGCAGCTCCCTTGCTGGAGTTCTTGGGGAGATAGTCTAACCGAGCAAGAAACAACGGTTAAATCTACCTTTACCACAAGTGCTTGTTATGTGTGTTCAAACTGAATACATTACTGGTCTATTATTATGAATATCAGTTATTAAATGTGCTGTGAGATTATTGGATCTCACTATTTCTATTTATATGTGACCTTTCAGAGTTTGTTCTTAGATCAGAGGGTAATAAAAGTCAGATAGCTCTGGCTGTGCAATATACTGTTTTATTAAACATCTAATTTTAAGAAGTTGATCATGTTTACTGAATGAGTTGAGTTGTGCTAAAAAAGGTAACTGAAACATTCTGTATTTCTGGATCTTATTGTGCATCAACTTGCTCTTTGCAAGTGATTGTGCTTCAGAGGTTCCCATCTTTCTCATCACAAAAAGATCTGAGTCAAAACAGTGAAAAGGACATTCTTCATTGAAAGAAGTCTAAAAGGACCAGCGGTTTGCATGATATAAACTGTATTCACATTAAAGTGGAGAATGAAGCATGGTGCTTTACTTTGTGTAGGATTCTTGAGGGGAAAAGTTGAAGCTGATATTTTTGGATGTTCCTCGCTTGTTATAATGAGCCAAAATTACAAAAAGGACCTACTGGCTAGAATGTGAAAATTGTTATAATAACTGTAGATCAATTAAACTTTGCAACAAACCTGGTAGCTAAATTAGAAAGCTGCTATTTTGTTCAGCAAATGTTTTTTTAGCTTGGCCTCCCATTATTATTTTTTATTGTATTGATATATTCCTAAATATGAATCTGTCCTCCATCTTTAATTGCAGCTGAAGGCTGAGAAAACCACTTTCTGTTCAGTACTGATCCAAGCAAGGACCTTCATTTAGTTCCATTTATTTCACTTTGACATAAAAAATTAACTTGAAGATATCTTAAACTTGCTTGACATTGTGAACAGTTTATTAACTTGAAAATCTAAGTCGTAGTGTGTTCAAAATGTTTCAGACAGCTGGTTTTTAGAAGTCGAATCAAAGCTCCAAGCCTTTGCGGAAAAGTTGGCTTTTATACTGTATGGAAATAAATGGAAACCAGAAGATCTAGGCAGCAGTAAGGTAAAGGATATAGAATTTGTATTTTCTTGGCAAAAACATGAAAAACCTCCATCATTAGAGTGAGAAGTAAAGTTTAGGGTCCTTACCGAAGCCAAACCTGCGTATTCTATCAAGCAGTAGATATAAAGATCCGCTCTTCTTAGAAACTGCATGTTCCTCCAGGCCACCTGACACACAAGAGCCAAGAATCAAAACACGAACAATGCACAATAAATGCTGATATCAGGTGGCCCCTGTCTACTTCCTTCCTATTGACGCTGCTTTACTCTGCAGACGATGGGTAAGGAGAGAGAGAGTTTCAGAGGAAACATGAGAGAGATCATTAAATGATGATTACTGAGTGAGAGTGACATGTTGAGTCCACTTACCAGACGTGTGCCCCTGCCGAGAGTGTGTGTGCATGTGTGTGTGCTGTGTGAGGTCTATCGTCCGGTCAATCTGGAACATGCGCAGGTCCTCTTCGTCTAAAGCGATGTCGCCCCAGAATGCAGCTGGAAGTTAAGAGAAAAACACCTGTAACAATCACAATCAACAGCAGAATCACGGACATATTATCAATATCCCTGGAAGTGAACAATATTAAAAGCAAAAATGTAATATTTGTCAAAGATCCATGTAGGATCAAAACGTTTTTCTGGCATGGAGTAAACGTGCCGGCATTATCTTTCTTCTTCGTGTGTCCAGAGTGAGCCATCCCCAGTAGAGTTAACTTACTCCCCGTCCGAACTGCCTGTGTGAACAGTGTGTGGCGGCTGCGTCTCTCTCACGCACTTGTTGCTGCTGCCAGCCCATCTTTCTACATCGTTTGCTTTTGATATGTCAGAATGTTTCATTTAATAATGAACATCATTTATATTTGTTTTAGACTGAAAAAAATCTAAGAAGCATGTGCTCATTTGTAAATAATAATAACAATCAAAATTCGAGGGCTGTGGTGCTGCAACATAAGAGAAAATTACCACTGACAATGTGTCTGGTTTGTTTTGTTTTTTGTGTGTGGTTTGTTAACTATTAATAAAATCCTGAGAAAAAGTAGAAAAAGCAAACTGGGAATTGGAGCTTGACAAAGAGGAAGTGACAAATTGAGGATAAGTGTGTAAAGTGAAAGAGCAGCACTTGCTCCTCCTTTATTACCATGACTCAGGTGTGCTCGAACACGGCCTTTAAGCCCCAAACACTCACAACAGTGGAGCTACTCAGTGGTCAACAAATCAGACTGTGGTCGTACTATTGCAGCTCCCAGGTGTGTGAGTTTTACTGTGCGAGTGTGGACAGGCCATTCTTAAAAAAGACATTAGAGGTCATTCCTACTACCATGGTTTGAGTCAGAAATGGAAGCAATGACAAAAACTCTACAAGGGCTTAAAATAATTTGGCAAATAAGTAGGGCACATTGACCACTTTTGTTCCAAATGTGGGTATTAAAATCACTGGACCCAAACAAAATTGGATCCATTTAACAAGGGTCTTTTTCAGAATGATGCCCTGTGTGTTTTGTGCAAGGCTAACAGTTTGACCCGCTCAGACCAGCAGTGTCATCACAGTTTCACTCACTCCAATTGCACACCTGATACTACAATCACATACCTATAAAGTTGTGTTTAGAATTTTATTTACTAATTTATGTGCGCTCGTTTTATTTCAGCCCGGTGAGAGAGAGTCTTACATGCATTGTGCTGTCATTTACTGCCGCGCTAGTTTCCATTCTCTCCTCTTCTCTGTTTCACCGAGGGCGGGGCTTTTGCAAACTGTGTGTGTGCGAGAGCAGAGAGGCAGCATTCAAACACTCTGTACTCCCTTACCTCGTTTGTCCTGCTACTAGAATTAGCTGCTCTGTTTCAACAATGTTAGGCTGAAATAAAACGTGGGGAATGAAGTGACTTAAAACAAGTGAGAGTAGAAGAGCTATGAGTAACGATAAGCCGGCTAGCTGCAAAGGTAATTAATGCAGCGATTTTTTAAAATCCGGACCTGCCCTAATCGGCCTCTTATTGCCTTAGCCTTGGGCAACACATGTCAGCCTTTTCTAGTAGATATTCCCTCTTTTTGATACTAACACTGCATTGCAACTCAGCAAGGCAATGCTGTCTGTGTAAAAACTGAAGAAAAAAAAAAAATTAAATTGTAACTTTGGAAGATACCCTGGAAAACAACTATTTGGATGGATGGACGGATAGACAGACGGATAGACAAATAGATAGATAGATAGATAGATAGATAGATAGATAGATAGATAGATAGATAGATAGATAGATAGATAGATAGATTTTTTTAAATGTCTCAATCCTAAAATCACAAAAGCCTTCCCATTGCTCCTGCTTCAATTCCCATCCTACCTCATCCTTTTGTGGCTCACTACAACCAGAGTATTTCGTTCTTCTCTCCTTCTCCTTCCATATCCCCAAAACATCTATCAGCCTTCAACAATGAGCAACTGAATGATAACCATCGCAAAATGATTAGCTGAGCGGAGTTACTGCCCTCCACAGGGATTCAAGACACTAATACATTAACAATGGCATGGGAGAAGCTTGTCACTTAGCTAATTAGGATTGCCACTAAAGGAAATGGGGGGTCAGGGTGCCATTGTGCTCGACTCCGAGCTATTGTTGAAGAGAGGAGCAAACCACAATGACCACAGATGGTTTACAAATCATATCAGATACAGACTGGGAGTGTGAGCTGTTGATTGCTGGTATATGATATGTTGGTTAGCTGAATATGAGGATAACGTCTGGTCTACAGGATAGAGCTGCTGTGAAGTATCTCCTGTATTATATGTATTTATTATGATATATCATGTATCTCTCATGGAGACAATACTAAGTATAACTTACTCTAACGCTTAATCTTACTCTAAATATTCAGTTTACTATCACAACAGACAATTAAAAGCATCAAATCTTCATATCTGAGATGCTGGAACCTTGAAATGTTTGGCATTTGTTCAAGTCATTTTTGAAAAATTACTTGAATATTAATTGATGACATCAATAGTTGCTGATTCATTTTCTGTCACTCTATAATTCAGCTGATTCAAAACAAGTGTTTTGGTCTCAATTAATTATACTGTATCTATAGTGCTTTGTAATGTGGCTACAGCTGGAAAACATGTATTTATACAACAATGAAATGTGCAGATCTAACAAACTTTGTAGTACAATAAAATGTATTTTCCTTGTGCATGTTTTTAACAAAAAAGGCTGCATTTAGTGAGACACTGGTTGAAAAGTAAAGCGGTCAAACTCAACATCTATAAAAGAGGTTTATTTGACTCTGTAGAGCTTGATGTTGGTGTGACTCTGCCATATAAAGCCACAAAAATAACACAATTACACCATTCCTGGTGCTAAGATGTGGTCTGAACAGGCGCTGTACAAATTGCATTGTGGGCAACACAATTTCTACTGACACTCCCGTCTACTGCAAACTATGCCAAAGTGGTGTCAACACCTAAAGAAACTCGCACATCACCAGCAAAGGATCATCATCCGTGTGAATTCTCATTTAAGATAGTATCACATGGCACCTGCATTTGAAATGATATTCCCCTGGCATTTGCTTCTATTTGTGGGACAGCGTGTTTGTGACAGTACACACCTAATGGTTTCGGGTATTTCAGGGAAAACAAGAGAAACTACAAGGACTAAAAGTTTTCCAGGAGAAAAGGAGCTGACACAAGCAGGAGATACAAAGCGAGAAGAGGAGGGAGGGTACAGTGATAGTAAGTTTGGCCCATTGATTGTTGGGGTCTTGTTAATCCATAGAGATACCATAAATAGCCCAAAGTCAAGCCAGTGGGTGAGGAGGGGTGAGGACAGTGAGGCAGGGAGATGCAGGAGGAAAAGTATTGATCCAAAAACCCCAGGACATCCCAGGAGACCTACATCATGCTGACCAGGGCCTTACTGTTCGCCCTTCAGCAGGGGCACTGCAGCAAACACACACACGCGCACACACACACACACACACACACACACACACACACACACACACACACACACACACACACAGGAATAATGCACCAAACACAAACTGAGAGGCAGACTTCCCTCACATGCATCCAGCAGCTCACACCATGGTGGCTGCTTGGAGAGCGAGCAGATCGGTTTGTATCGATCAACTTCTCAGGCACACAGGACTGATGTCGGCTTTCTGCAAGTTTACTCCACAGCCTGCTAAGAAATGTCACAATAGTGGCTCTGTGTGAAGCTGTGACGGCATACGCTTAGTCAAATACTTGCCTTGGTAAAACTGCCATGACAAATTTTCAGCTTGTACAAAATACAGCAGCTATGATCTTAACTGGCCGTAGATATCAAGTCACTCCTATATGTGCTGTGCTTTTTTTTTTATTCTGCACTGATGTTGATGTAAGGCACTTTGTGACCTTTGTTATTATAGCACCTTTTCACTATTCTGATGACAAAAAGGTTTTATTTTTGTAAAAAAAAAAAAAAAAAGACAATCTTGGAGACAATACCAGCTGTTTAATTTGTTGTTTTTTTAACATCTGGACAATAAAGATTGATGGTTTTGTCTCAAACTATATTCATAAGCCTGGCACCAGATTCCACTGCTGAAGAATATATTGTTTCCATTCAGATATTGCCAATTTAATGAGTGTCGTTAAGAGATTTATCTTTGACATTCTACAGACACTACAGTACAATGCAGTAAATAATGATGCACTGCTGAGTTATGCACTCATGCTGTACTCACTGCTGTGTATCTAACACAAACACACACACACACACATGCACACATCTCGCTAAGCTCCTCATTAAGCATATAAGGTCACACTGTCGGGGGCCTAAGATGTGTGCGTGCACATGTGCATGTGTGATATTATTATACTGTATATAACTGACTGTGAACGTACTGTGATATTAAAAAGAGATTATCTCGGCCCTGTTTGAGGATTTTCTCTAAAAGTAATTGTTGTGCAAGCTGCTAATCCACATTAACCCGTTGTGTTGAAAGTGTAACAAGGTTACGAAAGTGCCCCAAAACTGTACAACACCTGAAAAAATACAACATACTACCCAGCTGTGTCAGCCATTACAATTATACTCCCCTAAACTTCACAACCCTTTCCTGTAGCATGTATGTATGGGCATTTTTGTCAAAATAGGGTCAAATCAAGTACACTGCTAATGACTCATTCCTTACACTTGTTGAGTGGAGCTGAAACTATTCATTGATTGATTGGCATTCAACAGAAAGTTAATTGGCAACTATTCTGACAACCAATTAATGTTTAAAGTTATTTTGAACCTTTGGTTGGACAAAATTTCCTAGATTAAGTGACAAAATAATTGACTGCCTGTCTAAGCTCAGTCATTGGCTCACCTGACACCTGCTAAAACTCATTCATTGACCTGACTGACTACTGAGGACGTCACTTAAACAATTACTTCCTCTGTAAACCAAATATCAGACTCTACCTTCATTCACGTTTGTTTATCTTCACTATGTGCATGACACTAAATTTGTCTTTGTTTTGATTGCAGGATTGTCATGCTTTGGTAAAATTGTTTGAAATGTATGGAGATTAGAAAGAGACAGTAAAGAGAAATGGATAACACAACCCTAACATCGGACCGAAACATGACTTTACGATTCTGCAAAACTTTTTCAAGTTTCAAGTTCAAGTTATTTTCAAACCTATGCATGGAAAATACTAAACTGTCTTTAAGACATGGTTAGGGTTAAGGAGAGACAACGGTGTCTTGCATGATAGTCAGATCCACTAACCCAACCCTACACACCCTTACTTTCCGCCTCTCTACATATCGGGCACACTACTTCCTGCATCTGCATTGAACGTTGGCATTGGACCTAAATCTTGAAATGTGGAATCGTCCAATGTGTACATTATTACTGCACCAACCGAGCCGGATTAAATTATAGTTTTGTGAGTATTTAAAATGGAATAACAATGTGCCACTTGTTTCGCCATACATGTACGGTGTTGCAATGTGATGAGATGCTGAACTGGAGTATGTAATGTCATCAGTCAGAAATGTGCTTTTTAGTGAAAAAAACTGAAAAATGTAGAAGCTCAGGCCAAGTATAAAAAGTTCAAATCCCCACCCTCCTGCAAGTATGTATGTTATAAGAGAGAGAGAGACAGAAAGAGAGCTACAACCAGATAATCTTGACCTCTGTGACATAAAATGAAATTATCATGAAGAAATTAGCGTAGTGTTTGTGTGTGTCTCTGTGTGTCTCTGTGTGTGTGTGATCACGTAGGACTGAAGTAGAAAATGTAGTTATTTCATTACAAATTTTTCGATTTGCCAGCAACTCAGGCAAGCTAAGATGCGAGATTGACCACCAATTATCGTTAACATATGTCCAATGTGCATCTGCAGAGTTAAGGATATTAAATATGTAACGTCAGTTCAACCCTGACACACACATACAGACACACACACACACACACACACACACACACACACACTCTATATGTTTTTGCTGGTTTAAACACAGTCCCAGGCGCTGACAAAGAGCCAATCACACACCTCTACACCAACACATCACTGTGTTTACCTCCAGCACAGTGTGTGTGTGTGTGTGTGTGTGTGTGTGTGTGTGTGTGTGTGTGTGTGTGTGTGTGTGTGTCTATTGGGGATGGGTATTTCAAGCAAAAATACTATTCGTTAATCACTGGTAACGATTTGATCATTAAGACAAATAGTCGCATAAACTATTCCATTTTTTTAATTATTTCGACAATTTGCATATCCTAACCCATCCCTTGTGTATATGTCTTACAGTTCAGGATAGGCAAACTTTCTTTACGCATTAAGATAAAAAAGATGGCAGAGCAGTGAGGCGAACAACAGGACATATGAAACAACCCGGAAATAAAGCCCAGACTGATCATTGACAAATCCAATTAACAGGGAAACACTGTCAGTATACTGTCTACTGTAACTATTTTTATTTTTTAAAACTAACCATCAATGCAACTGTATGCTGTTGAAAGTACACAAGACCAAAAGCATTGCGGCGGAGAGCGCACCAAAATATAATCCTGAAGTCACAGTAGAATTAAAATAACTTGAGTAAAAATCTAAATAAAGGTGCAAAATTATTCTAAAAAAAAAAAAAGAAAGTGTTTGTTACAATGTACTGTAGCTGTATTTATTTTCAGTAAAATGAACATCTGCGACTTCAGAAGAGCACACACTTAAAGAGCACTCCACATAAAGTGAAGCTGAAAACAAGCAAAGACATGTTCGGTATGAGAAAAAATAACATAATATAATATGACACACACACACACACACACACACACACACACACACACAGAGAGCATGGTGTAACCTCCTAATCACATTACTGTGACACTGAGATTCCTCTCCAGCAGGTCATGGGTTTGGCCAGACATTGTGACGGGACGCGATCATGGCTCGGTTAAACCATCAGGGTGTCCTGGGTTTGCACCCAGGGAGCCGGCAGACCACAGGCTTTTACATGAGCAAAGATCAATTGAAAGATATATATATATAACAGAGAGCATGTTGTTTTTCGTGAGGATGGTGGATAGTCCCGCTCTGTATGTAAGCTTCACTCATTGGAGGACTAATTTCTTTGAGATGTGATGTAACATTGATTTCAGTTTAATTGCTAAGTAATGAGTTTTGTAAAACAGATTACAACAACTAAATCAAGTTAAGGCATGAAATCAGACACAGCTGGCTAATATTCAAGAAAGTGTTTGTTAAAAAAGCAATGTGGAAAGGGTCCATTGTCGAGATGAACCTCAGAGAGTTATCACCCAAATCTGCATCTTGATCAGCTTTACGGAGCTTTGTAGCAAATTTCAGCTCATTGTTTAGCGGTAAGGCCTACAACTTTACTGTGTCGGTTCCGTGTAAACGCCCTCAGTGTCAATATTTTCAACTTTCTTCGTTGATAGAGACAAAATACAGCTAAAAGAGAGTGAATATTGGCCCAATAAATAAATACTGATTGTTTATGGGGCTGAAACTCAAGTAACTGGATTATCATAAATCATTGATTCCCCCCTCCGTCCATACCACTGCCAGTTTGTGGTGTCACTAATCAACTGTGCGTGGATTGAATTGAACAATGAATCCTTGTTGTAAGGTCAGCTAGTAAACATTAGCTGTTAACAGCCGGTGGGCAGCACAGTCCTGCTTGGCTAAATAACAGACCAAACAACTAACTTTAATGGAAGTTGCATTAAGTTACATTATGATGCGTTCAAGCTACATAATTACTATTGGGGGAAGGTAAATTATAACGTTGTCATTACGTGTTTAAAAGTTATCTTGTAAAATTTTGTTTTTGGTAAGACCTTGAAGAAATACAATTGATTGAAGGAGATGTTTTCACAGCAATACAAAATAGATATTAGAGAGAGGGAATTATGACCTGTGTAACACCAAATTTGGTTTTATTTCAAGTACATTTTTAATCAAAAATACAGTAATTTTTTTCCAAGCCGAAAATATTCCAGTCAATCCTAGCAATTGCCTGATTATAGCAGAATCTGAATTATGGAAATACATCAAGCTAAATATAATTTCTTTCTATAATTTCTTTTGAAGCATTTTTCAAAAGTGGATATTTTAAGCTAAAATAACCACCTAGTGGACCTAGCTAAGAGGGTGTAGCTGTGCATCATGGGTCGCGGGGGGGGGGGGGGGGGGGGGGGGGGTGCAACTGTGAACGCAGCTGGGTTCCTACAATACTGACATCTGAAAAAAAATATAGAGTTTGACCGTAAGGGCAAGGTGGCTTTTCCTCAACCAACAACGGGTGTATGCGAATGACTTTGCTGCTATAAATACCATCAGGAAAAGCTAGGTGACATAAAAGCATTTAATAATTGAGCAATGTGTGGCAGGTGGGCTGAGTGATGGCGGTGCTGACTCATGGCTTCTGCAGCTCAAGAACAATGACGCTCCAAAACAAACAGTCGGCTCTCAGCACGGCCGCAGACTTTATGCTGAGCTGGGGATCCTGAAGAAGACTTCGGAAGCTCAGTGGCATGAGCACTCTGCTCGGGAAAATCCTGTTTAATATAATATGAGTGAGACCACTCGTTCACACACACACACACACACACACACACACACACACACACACAGCGCAGCCTCAGTGTCAAACACACACATACACACATTGCTCTAGCTTCCTTCCTACTGAGAAATGGGGGAAGGGGTGAACAGTAGCTGCAGCTCACTGTCACGACATGGTGGGCTTCACTCTCTGACTAAAAAACTCAAAAGCACACATGGGCACACACACACACTCAGCTGTTTAAGATACACCTGATGCACTGATAGAATACAAGAGCAGGGTCCAAAATTTACTTTTATATTTTTAAATAATAAACTGCTTTTGACTGTTGTATTTGGCTATTACTACTTTTTTAGCATGTCATCTTGGTCTCATATGCAATTCTCAATCAATATTATGGTAGTGTGCAGTAATAATGTACTGTATGCACAATTCAACTGTTTCAACAAAGAAGTGTAACACATTTGAATTGATTCACCTCAAAGTGCAATAAGTATAATTTATTTAAAAAATACAACTACTAAAGAGGAGTTAACAATAACAAGTTACACTTGGTAACAGTAATAAGTTCAGAGTTATAATAGTAGGCTAATATGTTTTTTGTTTTGTAGTAGCACATTCAGTCTTAGGTGATTTTCCACCTTCTCCCACTATAAAGTCTACTCAAGTCGCCGAAGGTTGATTACATATGTAGCCTAGAGTAGGCTTTATACGACAGTCAGTTACAGTTGGAGTGGGGGGTTTAATGTAATTACGTGTATAGGAACCCTAGCAAATTCTAATAATGAAAGGAGTTATTTTGGGTTGTGACACTCAAGTCAATTGATACACCGTTTTACAGCCACAACAGTAGCAACGGAGTAGGGTATGGTGGAGAGCCTATGACATAAGCACAAGTCGCAATCTACTTGCATTTAGTAACTGGAGAGATCCCGACTATGTTCAACTTATATCAAAACTGCTGTGTAAATACTTCAATAAATGTCAATAAATGTCACTTGAATCTAGAAAAGACCAAAATGCAGATGTTGCTGGTTTCACTTGACGGGATTGCCGCTGCGTGATTAAGCGATTTAGGTGATATGCTTAATAGCAGACCACCTCAAGGTGTCACTCAAAGAGAACCAAAACATTCGATGTAGCATTTCAAAATTAAAGCACTTCAAAGTCTCATTCACGAGCCAACTTCAAATCACATTCATGAGACAATTTGTCTAATTTCAGATTTGATTTTAGAGGAAACGGTGCATAGTTACAAAATAATTTCACTTCAGGTTAACACCAGTATAGCCTGAGCGTCCCCCATTTGGACGCAAGCGTACAGAAACATACAGAGTTTAGTGTACAAAGTTAAAAAAAATATCCTGAAATTGTTTTAGGTCGAAAATTTAAATTTTCAATTTGTGCTGTGTGCCATCTTAATGTACTCTTAACCAGTAACATATATACTGATATTTACACATCTGTACAACTCTCACAAGTGTTAGGGTTATTCTAATACCAAAACTATTAAAATAGCCCTTACAGTTGCAAAATTATACTTATTTTAGTATGGGAATGCTATTTACGAGCAGAGGCCCAGGGTTAAAGGAGTTAAATCGTGATTGCAGGATTTTTCTCGATACCCCCTTTGACCACTATGTGGGTTACAATGGCATAGTGGCACTGTCAATTATTTCACTTGTTGAATCCAAACTAAGTTAAAACACTGCAGAAGAGATATTCATGTCTTACTATGTTAACAGTGACTGAAACGCGCAATACTTTTCTTTGTCCGAGCTGATATTCACCTGTTGGCCTTCAGTAAGTTTGTTCCTGACATTTAATCAGCTGTTTCTCAGCCGTGGAACCGAAACAGTAAGAAGAGAATGTGAATCCATGTGTATTTATGTTATTTCGGCAATGTCTTTACTACCTCTGTGTATGAGTACCGGTATCCTCGCATTTGCTATGCGGCTAATAAACTACTGTATACAACTATAAAAAAAGAAATCCCATACTTGTGTTTAGGGGAATTCCCAAGTGACATCGTGCATAATATTAAGGTAGGGATTCCCACCTGGCTAAATGCAGTGTGTTTTTATATTTGTAGGACTCATTAAAAGCTTGTGGTCACTGTAACTGGCAGTGAGAACATATAAGCACTCGAAAAAAAATAAGTTAACGCAAACAGACACAGATCCACTCTTGGTTGCTTGGACAACAGCAAAGATGTGTTCATGCGAGTTGAAAATGATTTACAATTAACCTGAGGATGTAAGACTTCACTTCCTGAATGCACAAAGACAAGAGAAAAGAACGGAGGGTCTGGAGAAAAGTCCCAGAAAGACCTTGAGTTCCTGGTAAGTTTTGAGATCAGTGAGAGTCTGAGCTGTCACAGAAACATCTACATACATGGACCGGAGGTTTTCATGGGTCCGCTTAGTAGCAGATATCCAATCCAGACCCTACAAAAAGGTTGAAGCAACATTAACTATCTGAACAACAGAATGAGCTTCAGCCGTCGTGAACCACTTCATGTACTGTAGAGAGCAGGGTGGAGATCTTCCCTCAAGTGGAAGGTCCTGCTTCATGCTCCGCATGGAAACTGTGACGTAACTATTCATGTAAATCACCGTCAACTCTTTTACCTGACGCTGCCCTCTGATCCCTGTGTGGAGATGAAAAAAAGAACTCCTCACTCCAGGATTTGGGGAAATTTTGTTGCGGTCAAGCTGCATCATTGGTGTTACTTCTCAACAGAATGGCTCAGATTGTGCACAATGAAGAGAACAAAACCACTATTCTCCATTTTTTAATTTTCTTTGAAATCATAATGCTATTTTTGGAGGTTGTATTTTGTTTTATTTACATTCTGTTGCAGAGTGAAGTCTTATTGTAATTCCTGTACTGTAACATGATGTACGCCCATGAGAAAATGTACATCATGTATTGTACTATACTGTTGCACACTCCTGTGATACACCGCTATTGTACTTGAAGAACAGCCAGTTGGTCTCTTGGGTCACTCCTGAAGAAATGACCCACAGCTTCACTCCGACATCGTGGTTTGTTTAGCTTTCACTCCGTTTGTGTGAGCATTTTATGAGAACAGTGATTTGGAAGGAAGCATGAATGACTCTTGAGTGAGCGTAGGAGCTTGTGCACGTCCGTACGAGTGTGTGTGTGCATGCGCGTGTGTGTGTCATCTCCAGCTGAGTAGCAGGATGCAGACAACCAGGAAGAGATAAGCGCGGGTGAATGGAGGGAGCTCTGCATGTGTGTGTATCGAGTGTGTGCGTCTGTGTGCATGCGTGTTCGCGTAGGGAAATCACTTCACAAAGGCCTGGAAGTGTGTGTTCTCCTGTCTACCAGCGCGGGACTCGGAGGAGATAAGCAGACAGCCAAATATTCCCCTTGTGTTTTCCCAGCAAAAACAGGAGGCGGAATACCAACCACTCAGACCGATGCCACAGGGTCAGGCCTGGAATGAGCCGCGCTTCCACTTCTTACAAGCTGCACACACACAGAAACACGCAGCCACCAACTCTTCACACACTGACAACAAAATGGGTCCACTCTAGGGGTGCAACCAACAATTGCCTTATGTGCATGCGCATGTGTCGATTCCGCCTGGTGCTCACATTGTATGTGCATATCTGTGTATTAGGGATGTTCCGAACGACTTAATTCCCTGTTTAAACATTAGTTTAAACTTAGTCTAGTTGACTAGTCTAAATTTAATTTATGAGGTTAAAGATTGTCTGAAAAAATTAATTTGAAATCGGTAATCACATTTTTCAATTCCCAAAACTTATTTTAAATGCTGCTGAAATCCATATGTCCGCTCCAGTCGCCTGGTTAGGAATGAGCCTGATGAACCCGGTGTGTGGTGTAAGATTTGATGAAACGCCAATGGGGATGTGGTCTAACAAGGGTTGTGGTTTGGCATCGGTTGCACTATTAGTATTTTAGCGTGCAAGTTCGATTTCATCGAGCTAGCTGGTGTTACCCCGCTTCTTTGATTCCTGGCACGGTATGTCGCTGGCTTTAGTCTACTGCATACATGCTAGCCGGCTAGCTAGCTAGTAAGCGAGTTTCAATGTGCTGCTGGCCAATCCGGTCGATCAGGAGAGCACCAGAACACAGCACCTTTTTCCAAAAGAGGAGGTGGTGGCAGGCAGGGCAGAAAGAGAGCGACGGGGTGGAAGTTAGTCAGGAGCGGCTGACGAGTTCAGATCAGAGAAGAGAGTATACCCGCTGCTAAAGAAGCAGTGGCGGCTCTCCCCCACAACAGCTGAGAAAGCATATGTCAATATGTAATATCACTGTGTAAATTAATAAAATAAACTTTAACCAACTAGTATTTCTGGTGCCGAATAGTGAGTTGACTTATCGCACACATCCCTACTGTGTGTGTATTTGGATGTGAGAGGTTTATGTGTGTGTACAGATGTCGGGATACACATTATATTATGTTCACTATCATTATTTGTTCCCCTTTGGTGTGGGGACAATGGGAAGGTGGTTGTATAAGTTGAAGACAAGTTTAAAATGGTGTAAGAGAAACATTTGATTTGTATTGACGGTATCATGTATACAGTTATTCAATATGATTGTTAGTCAACTGTTGTGCATATATGTGAATCATGTGACTATATTAAGGAAAGCTTACAAGAAAAGTAATTCAAAAGTTTAAAAATGCTCACAAGAAATGTCATGCAGAATTTCTTGTTTTGTTAAGAAAACTCAATCTGCGGATAGGGAAAGCTACATAATGGACCTTGAGGTGAGATTATTTTGTCAAACGATAATTTTTCTGTCAATCAACTAACCGAGTGACCTACTTCACTATTTCACAATTACATGCAATTCAATTTGAAAATTGTCATGATATAAGAGAACGTATGAGGAGGATGAAGGTGAATGAAGATGAACTGAATGTTAGAGATTTCATAGATGCATAAAAAGTTAATGTAAGGATGCAAACGGATGAAGATTTGATCTAGTTGGTGTTAATTGCTATGAAGACATAACCACTTGATTTGAAAATGTTTCAACTTAAGCAAAACATTTACGGCTATCCTGAGGTGTATGACTGGTGATTATTGTACAGAAACAGTTATAAAAGTTAAGAGTGCTTGAATAAAAGTTTTGAAATTCGACACACATACATACCGTTAGGTGGCTACAGAAAACATCCATACTGTCCCTTGGTTATTTGTAGAAACAAGGACTTCCCTCTAGCAGAATAAAGCGATGTTTGTAAATGTGATCTTCCCAGACATGGACCTTTTCCGCACGTTCACCCTCTAACCTCTCTTTTCCTGAATCATTGGTTTATCTCTACTGTCATATATCTATCTAATGAAGGCAAAAAAAATGCACACATGATTATATAGGAAGAAATAGGTATCAGTTGAGGTTTATAAGGGAAACGCGATACTCGTGTGTGCGATTGCTGTGAGAAATTTAAGTGCATAAGTATGAATACATTCTTTATGTTCACTGATATTTCCAGCAAATAAAAACATTGCCTGTGTTTTCTCACTCAGTTATTTTAACCTACAAGAGTCGCTCAGTTACTCAAACATATGTATGTAGACTGACTGTCTCCCTGTAACCTGCCGGGCTTCAATCCAAACACAAACACACGGCCAGGTCTCAGCATAACTAAAAACCACAAAGTCATGGGATTGCAGTATCAACATTAAATCACCCACACAGAGAACAGTGTAACATAACATGCACATGAAAGAGCACACAGACACACTCACACACACTGGCAAGTGTCCAGGGTTGTCAGGTTTGTGTATTTGGTATGTGAGGAATGTGTGTTTGTCAGCGTGTGGACACTCAGTGTTCTGGGTGGAGTCCTAATTGGTACGTGTCATCACAGACAACATTAAGGCCTCAAAGGTGCGATTAAAACACATTTGAACATATTTGGGTACACAAACACATCTCCACATACACACACAGTCAGACAGGTGTGACCAAAGCAAATATCGAGAAAAAGAAGAAGACGTAACACAGCAACATCTCTCAGGTAACTTCTGATTCCTCCACCTGCTCCGTAGGAATGATCTGTGTACTGTAGAGTTAACATGCAACAATAATCCTTACTGGTCAATCCTTACTGAGCTTTGCTACATGGTCTGGACAAAGAGCGGTGAACAGAGTGTTCTTCATGTTAAAAGATAACTGACACACGTTCGTACACCTAAACACACAAGAACATAGGTGCAAGATTAAGGCTTGGCAATTGAGCCTTGCTTGCTGAGGTTCTTAGTCTTGTTTACTTATTTTTTGATAAAAGTTATATGACTGCTTACGTGTATTGTAGCATATTTTGTGAAATAGGGAAAAAAATGTATATATAAATGCAAAGATATAAATATAAAATGCAAGGAATTGATCTATGATATTGGAAAAAAGTAACGTGCCAGCATCATTACTGAAACTCGGGAATACACAATTTCAAATCATGAAGACCACAATAGGCTAGACAGCAACAAATACGCATATAATATATTGTAAAAGGAGGAAGGAAGGAAAGACAGAGACCTTAGTTTAAAACTGGGACTGCATGAAAGCTTAAGTGAATCTCCAGCTTGAGTTGACTTGGGTGGAGCACATATAGATACCAGGCATGACACCTATTAATGACCTACTATACTATACTGAGGAAAAACTTGCATTTTTAATGTATACACCTTGCATTAAATCAGGGACAATAATTTATTAACACAATTTAAAAATGAGTGTATGATCAATTTGTATAGTGCTCTTTCTTTCATTATATACACACACATCTACTGCCTATTTTATGAGACCAAACATGGTTTCACTGTTGTTACACAGCAGCTCCAAGACCGTCATTAAAGGTCCAACAAAAGTTGTGTGTGTGTGTGTGTGTGTGTGTGTGTGTGTGTGTGTGTGTGTGTGCGTGTGTGTGTGCGTGCGTGCGTGCATGCGTGTGTGTGTGTGTGTGTGTGTGTGTGTGTGTGTGTGTGTGTGTGTGTGTGTGTGTGTGTGTGTGTGTGTGTGTGCCGTTGTGTGAAAAGAAGAGAGAGAGCGTGCATCAGCGCAGGCATTTTGGTACAGTTGAGTCCAGCTGTTTCCCATCTTCCTTGATGGTTGATTTAACGTCTGGATGCACGCGCAAACACACACAGAAGTGTACTTGGTGCACATACACAGATTGTAGCAACAACATTTTGGGCACAATAACCAAATTCTGCCTACACATAATGCACGCACCGAATGTGTGCGCGTGCATTTCAGGAGGACACCGGCTTAGCAGGACCGTCAGGCTGCACGTGGCATCACCGAGGGATCATAACGATATATCGTGGGTAAAAGGGGGCATCTGGACTAGTGTGTGCACACACACACACACGCAAACGCACACACACGCCATGTTTCATACACACATACACGTGCCACCTCAGAGGCAGCGCGCTCGAGCGGTTGGACCAACGCAACCAGATGCGTAAAATGACTTATTTTCAACGTTATGATTAAAACTGAGTAAATACAGGACTCACCAGCTTTGCACGGGTCTTTGTAGTCAATGGTCTCCGCTCGCTCCTCCTCATAGTAATCATAGTCTGGCTCCTCGTAGTCGAAACAGTTACAAATAGTCACTTTGCCCCAGAAAGTCAAGCCGGCAAGCACCAGCGTGATCCAGCGCATCTTAGCGGCCAGTGCCGAGGGCACTCGGTCCATCTGAGGACTGAAATAAACGAACAAAAGGCCTCTCTGCTCGTCTCCTCTGTTCTTAGGAGATGGTCTATCCACTCTCCAAAGAAAGCATTGGCGGCAGGAATTTTAACGGATCATTGCGAAAACCGCTCTCCTCTAAGACAGTCTGGTTGCGGATACTGTGGGCTGCTGCAAGTTAATCTTCCCGGCTCTCCTCCATGGTAAAAGTACTCTGAGTTGTCCGTCTGTCCGTCCGTCCCGGTGGCCGTCAGTCAGCAAAGTGTCAGCTGAGGAGCTCCGCTGTCCTCCGCTGTAGCTTCGCAGGTGAGGCTGCTGTGGGGAAGAAAAAAAGAAAAAGAAACAACAGAAAGACGCGATGAGTGGATCTGGACTATATGATCTCTGAGCGCAAAGACGCACGGCTGTGTCTGCTGCTCACGAGAAACATCCGCCTCATATATTTCCAACCAGCACTGACTGTCTCACACTCTCTCGCGTAGTGCAATCCCCCCCCCTCCTCTCTCTCCCTCCCCCGAGTCAGCGCACCGCCTACACACAAACACACACACACACACACACACACACACACACACACACACACACACACACACACACACACACCGCCAAAATACCTGCACTGTTCCACCCAAGTGGTGCAGAACCAAAACTTTCTTTGTACCTTTTGTCTCTTTTCACAGAGCATTTGATGCCGTTTTCATGTGCAAAGACTCTCTCCCTTCCACTCTCCCTCTCACTGAGCAGAAACGCCGCATACATTTGGATAACCCACTGTAATACATAAACTTCAGGAGCTGCATCCCTTATCACATCGGGGTGACAGCGGAGGAAACGCGCACTGATCTTCACAGGTTATTGGACCTTTACTCACACCGATCCGTAAAATAGGCTCCAGAGAATTTACAGTAAAAACCGGTAGCAGTAAAAGTAACAAGGTGGTTACAAATTGGTCTGTCGGTTTTAGTATCCATCAGCCCTTAGACCCTGTACATAATGGGTGTTATCTGGTGATTTAGAGGCAGGTGCTAAGTAGGTGACAACCAAACCATAAATGCCCAGAGGCAGGCAACAGACTAGGTCGTCTTTACGACTGTCATTATACTTCCTTTTGTGTCCTCCTTTTCTGTCCTTGAAAGAGAGAAATTGAAAAAGATCAAAGGTTATATTAAATGCAATTATTGCAATAAATAAGTCTTGTGCGTAAAAAGACGTTGCACCTTGAACACTAGCAGTATAGATACTGTCTTTCCTGTACAATAGCATGACATCAACAGAGTAAGTTGGTCGAGAAATAGAGCCTAACATCCGCTTCGACATTCAGAGGGTGATCATTATGAAACAAAACACAAGTTACTTTCGTGTTTTGCTTCATAATGTGTTCTACTAACTTGGGTGTTAGGGGGAATGTTCTCCAATCACAACATACAAACATATTAACGTTAAACCAGCAGTTGTAGACGATTTTACATTTTATTTCTAATTATTAATTTCGTTAATGTTTGTTTTGTTTCTGTAAATTTGGCAACGTTAGATACATATAACAAGGCTACATCAGTCTGTAGGTCGGTCAACAACAGAAGAACCGAGTTCACGTAGGTTCGCGATCCTCCACTGCATCACTGGCACCTACAAGTAGCCGACACTGAATGAACCTCTACTCTGTGGTGTTTGTGTGTGTGAAGCCAAAAGAGCTTTTCCATTTTAGAAAAGAACATTTACCACCACTTAAACTTGGCGTCTTTTCACACACAAAAATATTGCACGGACTGTAAAGTTGTCAACAAATACCCAATAATCTCCCAAGTGCAACCTCCACGCACACGTAGCGCAGTCACAAATATAACAGCAGCAGTTGTTGACAATCAGCGCCGCCAGTGAACACCCTGCCGAGGTAAATCCTCCTGAGACCAGTTCACCCTGTGTCTCCACAGCTTACCTGCTGCGTTTACCTGCCCGGGCCGCGTCGGTTTGCTGCGGTGTCACGAAGCGACCCATTGTGCCTCAAATGCAGGAGTCTAATGTCGGGAGTCTTAGGGGGCCTGCGGTGTCACTTGGTACCGGCAGTTCCGAACGTGCCCGTCTCCCCCCATTTATTACCGGGAGATTACCGGAGCGCTGTCTCTGCTGCTCCCGACTAATCCTGCCCTCGGGGAGAGGTAGCGGCGCGCTGACGTCACTCTATCAATCCAGCCGCAAGCTGTCCACTACACACGCCCCGAGGCATGGACACAAATCCCCTGGAGGCTGCGCGCACACACACACACACACACACACAGACACGCGCGGAGTTTAGTTAGTGTAGGTCAACAAACCCCTGATTTTTGTCCCGAAGACAGGTGATAACCTGAACCAACAGATTATGAGAGAAAGAAGTTGATTATCGACCTTTCAAAACAGGAGGAAGCATCACCAATTCTCATTTGAAAAAAACCTGCAGGTTGTAACTGTTTCCTCATCTGGGAGTTTGTATTCATGTGAAATTGACTATGCGTTCCAATACCATTCTACCATACTATTTAGTGTGCAAGAAAAAGTAAGTCCCAACACATAGTATGCCAAATGCAGTATGCCAAAAATACCAGGATGTTCTATTACATCAGGTCGCATTTTGCAGTATGCAAGCCAGCATGCTTTTCTGGCTAGTCTGACCCACAATCCTTCGGGAAGCAGATATATGAGCAAGAGCGTCAGGTCAGGGTTTAAGGTGTTAGGTTATTAGGAAGTAGAAGGCTATGTCCTAATCGAATGCATACTACCTCCAACAGTATGTCCTTTCTAAGGGCAGCTGCAGTACGCAATGAAAGTAAAAAGAAAAAGTATGCGATTTGTAACGCAGCTTAAGAGTCGACAACCATGCCAGCGACTCTGTAAATCTGTCGCTAAACTAAATGCTAACATCAATACGCTCACATGCTCAAACACAGGACTTTAAAACAGGATACTAGTGTTGTTGAGTTATTGTAAAGTTATGTTTGCGATGTCGTTACTTAGTTTCCGTACGTATTTTAAGCCCAACCATGATATTTTTCCTAAACCTAACTTGTTGCCTAAACCCTAACGTTAGTTTTGTTGTCTGAAACCTAAGTTTATGTAATTATTTCTAGGCCCAACCATGATGTTTTCCTGAAACTAACTAAGTGGTTTTGTTGTCTAAACCGTACGTTGGTTTTGTTGGTCAAACCTAACGTTATATTGTTTCTGTGGTGGTGGCACATACGTACTTTAACAGGACCCTAATTGACTTACTACTGCTATTGTTTCCGTGCCACCAACAGGTAATGCCTTAAGAGGTTGTGGTCATTAATCAAATTCCTGTGACATCACATTGAAACAAACATTTGGCCTGAAAGTGGGTCAACCCTTGAAAAAGCGCGCAATACGTGCCTGTTTCAGGTGTATCTCTTATGGTCGTCTTTTATTTCTTGACTGATCAACTGTATTAAATACACAGTTTGATAAGGGCTGTAACACCTGAGAGACACTAATATCAACTTGGAAAAAGTGTTAGTTTGTGTGTTAGTGTTACTACTGTGGTGGTTGCATGGGTGACCAAACTAGTTTACCTTCTGGAGATGAATAAAGTGATATAAAACTAAATAAAATCAAAACATAAGCCAGTGTCTGGAAAAACCTCAATACAACTTTATGTGTGTGTTTCTGTGTGTTTGTGGTCTGGATTTCTCTCCTGAGCAATTGCTAATTAACGCTGGGGAAGGCATTGAGCGGCGTTTGGGCCTCTTACTGTACCTCTGTATGGTTGCCATCCAGGTAATCTATATTCAGCAAAATGCTTCCTTCTTAAATAGGATCCAGCTATTGAGATTAATGCTGTGTGCAGGTATTTGTGTCCCTATTTAAAGCATTTATCGATCAGTGCGACTCTGAAACTCTGTGAAAGTACATCGCCAGCATTCTGACCAAGCACACTGACAACCACCACCACCCCTCCCTGACACACACACACACACACACACACACACACACACACACACACACACACACACACACACGGAGAGGTACCCTCAATCTGAGCAGCAGCCCCTCGAGATTCCCCCAAGTGCTGTGGTCTGCAGGTATTGGAGCATTATTATTAGCATTGTTTTCCTCAAACAAACTCTCCAATCAATTCTATATGCAGTGGCTCGACTCCACAGGGTTTGCACTGTACTTGTTTAACTTTAAGGGCGTATACTCAGCCTAAAACAACCTGTCTTTTGAATGTCAAACATTGTAAACAAATGAAGTTGTAAAATGTTTGTAGTTTTGTCAAAGACTGAGATTAAGTAGCTATACGTATCTTAAATTCAGTCAGTTGGACTCGAAAGGTGACCAATTTGCTCTGCAGAGAAACAATGAAACATCTATAGAAACTTCTCGAACCCCTCCCGCAGCAAAATACTCTTCTCTGCTGTCCATTCAAATGCTTACTATTTTTTACACAATTGTGACTTTGTCAATAGTTTTGCTAAAATATTGCTAAATACCAACTGTGGACTTGAAATATTATTCAACTCAGATTTTAAGCTTCAGTAATCAATGTTTTTGTATCAACAATGAATCAAATTACTATTTGTAATGTGACGGGGCATTGGTCATGGACTACATGCAAAATGATCACCCAACACTGCAGTTCCCCTCAGCTCAACAAAATGTTTAGCTTCTTTCAGGTTTTCTGGCCTGCAACTTCTGTTTTTAGTCCCACCACTCTCATCAACCTTGTTTCCAGTAGGAGACAGCTGTTATCAGTCAAAAAGCTAAAACCCAACCCTACTCAGCACCAAACGGCAAAGTTAGCATGAAGAGTCAGATATGTCTCAGAAGTTGATGGAAATCAAAAACAGAGCCAGAAAGACAGTGAATATCGGACTTAACATTCGTCAGGGGGCCAGAAACACAAATCTGCTAAGCTATGTTCTTGATGTTTGTCCAAATTAACAAAGATAATTCCACACTTTGAGAACAATAAAATAACCAAACCAGCAACTTTTTCTACAAGGTGTGCTGTCTAAAACATTAGACAGCTGATAAAAGAAAACATAAGAAAACATTATCTTTTCTCTTAGGCCTGCTGACTCCGATTGTGTCAAGTGTTCTATGAAATTCCCCCGAGGGAGCTAAGAGGTGGCCAGAGACATCCATCACCTTTTGGCTGAAACACCAGAGGAAGACAGTCTGCTGACACCACAGCAGAGTACAAGAGAAGATGAAAATGCTTAGATACTGTATACTAGCTCCAAAAATGTCTTAACAGTTTAATTCCTTTATCACTATATTTATTCAATTTGATTAATGCCAAATAGAGAAAAAAAAACATAAGAAGGTATTCACTAAAGGAACTTAAGGGAAAGTTTAATGGGAATATCTACAGAATGAATGATTCTCACTTCCACTAAACACGATAAGATACAGTATGAAACTGTTATTCTCTAAATAAATGATGGCTGTTACTGTCCTGTGTTTGTTGAGAGAGCATACACCCCTACATGCACAAACGCACTCCCAGACCCTCATACAAGCTATGAGAAGAAGTCGCTCCTTATGTAAACAGAGAGAGCGGATGGGAAGACGAGGTACAGAGGAAATCCTCTGTTTTAAATGTCAAGATGTGCGTGGCATTCTCTCTCTCCTGATCTTATTTCCTCTTTTCTGCACCACTCGGGGCTCAGATTCTCCACCTTCGTCTCTGCTCCGCTGCCTCTTGTGTATTTCGTGCATGTGGGTGTGACTGCGTGGGTGTGCACGTGCCAGCTTGTGGCTCACATTCATGATCCTGGTCGTGTGTTTGGAGAGATGACACAGACCGCTTTTGTCTTCGTGCTGCCAAAATTAACCAACAGGGAATAGAAGAATGAATGCAGGATGCATGTTAGAGTGAAGAAAAAAAAAAAAACGTCTGCAGCTGTAAGGAGGAAACAATGGAAAACAGAGAAATGAATCCTGGAAAGGCCACAGATGTGATGGAATGAACATGTTCCAAGTTCCAGTTATTTAGTAGAATATCCTCTAGAATCTAGAGGATATTCTAGAGTTTATCTAGAGTCTAGATAAACATCTGATTATTAAATAATGTAGGGCAGAACTTTAACTTTTCACACCCTTATGTCACATGTCCCAATTTTAAAAGAATAGTTGCCAAGGAATTTTAGGAAATATGTTATATGCTAAAGTTCAAAACTACCCCTACCAATAACTCTTAATTGCTAATTAACATGATTTATCTTGTTTGTTTAATCCGTACACAAACTCAAATACAAATTTTCAATTTAATTAATTTTGATGGATAGCGTCAATTCATAACAGAAGTTACTTTTTATATAGAGCAGGTCTAGAGAAAGATAAAATGTCTAGAGTCAAGTACTTGACGTTTATCAATTCATCACATTCGTGCAGCATCGCCGGCTATAACGCAGTTTGCTAGATTTATTCCGTGAGCTCAGGTTTTGGTACAGGTGTGTCTGTACAAGCATGTTGGTACCACACTTGACAACTTCACTGGCAACACAACACCAGGAGTCACTGTGTCCCACTGTTGTACACAAAGAAAGACACCAAACAACTCCCACAAGATGTGTAGCTTGTTGCCTTTACATTTTGACTGAGCCAGGCTAGCTGCTTCCCCCTGATTTTAGTCCTTATGCTAAGCTGGGGTAATCACTCTCAGGAAAAAAGGTGAAGGGGGAGGGGGGGATTTCCCAAAATGTTGAACTTTTCGTTCAACACATGTAAGTAAGTGTTTTATTAAAGCTAAGTTTTAGTATATTACATGAAATACTCAAATTAAAGTGCTCTTCTTTGTCTGCAACACTACATAAAACATATAATCCTAGATTTATTTAAAAAAATATTTCCTTGTAATTCACATTACACTTTTGGTGAAATTCTTATTAATGTCTAAAATAAAATTGTGAATTAATGTATTTTAACAGCACTTGCACAGACAGCATGAGTTGGTAATGATTGGGTTGAATAATTTAATCTGATGGGGCCCATTCAAAATATTCATGTATTGTGTAGTGACCCAATAAAGCATACAAGAACCCTACAAACAAGTGTTGTGTGGTGAAATTTCACTTGGAATCAGGTGAACTAATCTCATCCCAGGTGCAGATTTTCTAGTTTGACACAAAAAATTGAAGTCGAAATAATACAATTATTTGTTGATCCGGGCGTTTTTTTCATTACAGAATTGAAAAGTGACAGAGAGAGAGAAGTGTACTGAGCAAGCAATAACAGAATAAATCTTCCTCTTCACATCATCTCGCTGCTCTGAAAGCCCAAGATGCTGTGTGTGTGTGTGTGTGTGTGTGTGTGTGTGTGTGTGTGTGTGTGTGTGTGTGTGTGTGTGTAAATGTAAACAGTAGCCCTTTGCTGACATAGCACTTCTTCAGGAACTTGGGATTGTGTGTGTGTGAGTGTGTGCGCCTTGGCCTCTGCTCCTAGCAGATATGCTTCCTTTCAGAACGACTGAAGAAATAAGCAGCAAAGACCTTACACTCTGTGTGTGTGTGTGTGTGTGTGTGTGTGTGTGTGTGTGTGTGTGTGTGTGTGTGTGTGTGTGTGTGTGTGTGTGTGTGTGTTTAGAAAGCAACTTTTGTACACTAAAAATTGATGTTTTCCCCAGCTAATTCAACATTTTAGTACAAGTGAATCCACGCTCTTATAAAGCGCTCACAAACTCACTCAGTCATGTTTAGCAGACTCTTCATGGGGGAGAACGGGTGTTCCCCACCTGTCAGCCTGCACCACCTATAGGAAAAGGAGGTATCGTTAGCAACAGTTTAGACCTGTACAGTGTGGTCACACATACAAAGATTCAAAAGGTTAAAGGTCGAAATCAAAAGCTCATTTCAATCGATTTTTGATTTAGGATCAAAATCACGACACTGTTGATTAGAGAGTAGTTCCTTTTCAGAATGATGTGTTTCCATGCATACATTTCCTATTCAAGCTCTGTTAGCTATAAGTTAAAGTATATCGTATGGCTGGGCACAATTACAGATAAAACAAATATTAACTCTATACTCATAATTTAAATAATCAAAATTTAATATGTCAACATTGACACTATTTGAGAGTTGGTAATAAATGACACTATTTTTCACAAATGAACATAAATAGATCACAGTTATTAAAAATGTTAAGTTTCTTTTTGTTTTTGATTTTTTCTCTTCCCTTTGATGATTGACATTTTCTGAATTGTCTGCTGGCTCTTTGCTCTACTGACTGTCTACTAGGCCTGATTAAACTCTTTACTGAAAGCAAAAATAACCAAAAACACATGCAGCACCGATGACAATGGAGATGTTCTGTTCTGTGCTCTCAACTGTTCTTAATGTTAAATCACCTTTCCATGCATATCAGATGAAAAAGATTATGTACTATTTTCCAGTTGGACGATTTTGTTAAAAAGATGGGCCTGCAGCCACTTTGTCTGGGAGTAGGGGAAACCAGTCTTTAATGAAGAACAGTCACAGACTCCACAATCACCACAACCAACAACAGCCACTTGCTGTGCTATATGAGCTCAAATCCGCATAGAAATAATGACCCGTGACCATTCTGTGAATCACTGATGAATCACTGATTTAATTCTTTGAGTAGACTTAACTTCTTTCAATGACATGCCAGGTCATCAGCACACTACTGTCATCTACAGGATTAAAGAAGTAATGACAAATGAAAATGGACCGCTGTCAAACTAAACAGCTGTGACATCAGGCAAGAGAGTAAAATGAAGACAAAGGATAGCTTATGCAGCAAAAACATTTCTTTGATTTATCAAAACCCAAGTTGTCTGACATCATCTGTGTTGTGCTGCTGAACATGTTTCCAGCAATGACGCTGAACAATTTGAACAAAATAATACCATTTTTGTAGTGAAATTGCAATGATACTGAAATTGTATGTTAAACATATATAGTGCTAGCTGCATGTAATGTCAACATGATCAATGTCAATTCACAAATGTCAATTAATGTACTCCAAAATCTCAATAAACTTCCTTTTTGTAAGGCTAAAGTTAACATCTTGTTATATGTCACTGAAAAACATATACCTCTCTCTCTCTCTCTCTCTCTCTCTCTTTCACTCACTCACTCTCTCACTCGCTATCTCTCTCTCTCTCTCTCCTCTGTGTCCCGCTCTGCCCCGAAGCCAGAGAAGCTTGATCAATGGTATTGATGAGGAGATGCTAATAGCAGATGCTAATAGGGCCGGTATGACTAATAGGCCGAGGGGGCCATTGATCTGCAGAGTTAGCATCTCATGCTAAAACAGCTGATTCAACTACATAGTTGGACTAAAAGTGCCACCCTTGCTCTGTGTGTGTGTGTGTGTGTGTGTGTGTGTGTGTGTGTGTGTGTGTGTGTGTGTGTGTGTGTGTGTGTGTGTGTGTGTGTGTGTGTACACTTGGGTAACATTGCATCCCTGCTGTAGGCTGAAGGATACAAATATATGCACAGATGCAGGAGGACACAGTGAGACATTCAGTATATCTGTACACCAGGATTCAGCTTAGGTCAAGCTTGCATTCACTTATAAACTCAGATTTGACCATTGTCTAACTACAGGCCTAACATTAACCCTCAACCAAACCTAACCTAGTTTATTAAGACCTTTTTACAGCAGCGTGTGAACGCAGCTTGGCAATGGAAGTATGGCCGAGTGCAACAACTTGTCAAGCTATGCAAGGGCATTAACCACCAAAGATCGAGAACGCAACCTAAACAAACTGACTTTTCAGATCTGTGTGCAATTAGTAAATGGCAAGATTGCATTGGCAAGAGAAACCTGGTACAGAACGTTAAACCAGCGAGAAATTACGAGCACACAAGTCATTAGAAGTTATTTGTGGTCATGTACAGAACGTCAAATACCATGACATAGACTCAGAGTTCTGACTTTATTGAATTTTAAAATGGTGCTACAAACACAAGCATTTTTGATTAGTCCAATAGCCATAAACGGCGCCGGTGTTTCGGTTTAACGAGTGACTGGGTTAATTGGTGACTCAGCCGTATGCGTCAGTGGTTGCTTGTAGTGGTGGTAGCTGTTAAAAACACTAACAGAACATAAAGGTGTCCTTGAAAAAGCCTTAATTATTTGTTGAATACATACTCATATGCGTTCTACGGCATATGAGTATGTATAAGTTATAAGTTACTGTGAGCAACCACGGACGCATTCGGCTGAAAGAATTGTAATCATTACAGATTTAATTCATTAACACAAGCAAGGCACTTTGAATCCCTTGTGGTGGGACATTTACAAAGTGTGAGACACTTTATTTCACTCCCATCCATCTGAAGGAAGGATCCTGAATACTTCATTGTACCACTAAAGTATTACCGCGGGCCGACTCAACCCATTTCAATCATATTCATTTCTTTGCAAGCAACACATTTTATCTCAAATTCATATTTATTTAGGTTGAATATAAAGTCACTTTACAAATACTAAGGAGAAAAACAAGTGCCCCATTCAGCCTTAAGTACATTAGACGAACTAACATGTAGGAGACTCCCAGTTTCTCTCTAAAGGTGTTTGTGTTCATCTGAATGAGCTAAAACAAAGACAAGACTGCAGTTTGACAACATAAAGAGGGGAGTTTTATTGATCAGTTCATTCTTTACATCTGTTACTGTTTCTATAGATATACATTCAATGTTCTTTCTGTGGTCTCAAACCAGTTGAACTGCATCCACACAGTCAGCTAAATGTTCTGTGTACACAAGATTAATGTTAATTTATCCTTGAAAAAACAACTTGTACATGTACCACAGTTCCTTATGCAGCCCACCACAGTATTACCTGTGGAGTGCACATACAGTACGAGGGAATGGCTTGGGCTAGACAGAGGTGGACAGATTTATAAGTGTAATGGCCGTGTTTTCTTTGATTTTTTTTTCGTTACAAAAACCACATATTTCTTGCTATACGTATAGTTCATAAATACAGTATATATTATAACCATTCATCTTGTGCTAAAATCAAAGCTGTGCTGCAGTCAGTTAAAAAAAATCTGGACATCAATAACATACTGTGAAATGGACTTGCCTGTATAGATTGTTTACAATATAATGTTTACAGTGATTTTACTGTCTGATGTGCTCAAATATAGCGTTGTATTATTATTATTTTTTACAGAGACAGAAACAGAGTAAGTGTGTGCAAGTTTACAGTTGCCGAAAGTGTGTGTGTTTTTGGTGTTATACGTTTGTATTGGTACTAAAGCCTGGAGAAACCGAGACATTTAAAACAGGAAAAAAAATGATGAATTATTTTGGACAGAGCCATGTGGTAATGATGTAAACAGCTCTTTTACATACATAATTACTCAATCATTCATTGGTTATATAGATGGGTGCCATGATTACCAAATCACATGTACGATAAAGAACACAATACCACAGAAATCAACATTGATCTCACTGCCATCAAACTACCTGCAATTTCCTTCTCTGTCCATTAGTATATGTTTCTGTGTCTGCAGGGTATTTAAACAATCACCATGAGTATGAGGCAAACCATTACATTAATAAACATTAATGATCAATTAAAATTATGATCGAAATAGAACAAAACAAATAAAGAGACAAAATATTCTGTGGATGGTCACACAGAATGTTGAATATATTACATCGATGTGCGGACGGTCCGATCATCAGCCGGACAAACGCTTTAGAAGTTCAGTGTCTCTGACATCATCTTCCACCAGTCCATCAGCTCCTCCCGCTCCTCCTCCTTCCTCTCCATCAGAGACTCCAGCTCGAAGTCCACCTGAGACGGATGAGAGGTGAGAAGTAAAAGATGGAGTTGAGTTAACGGGGTTCTTCTTTTTTTACAGTTTAAGTTGTTGTTTTTTCAGACTTAGACTCTTCCCAGAGGGCTTGAAAGAATAAGGCTGTTCTTATTCTATATTTTGATTATGTCCAAACACCCAATGTATTAGTCTGTCTCTCAATACTTTCCATCTTCCCTGCCCTATGTGTGGCTCTCCGCCCCAAACCATTTCATTCCTAAGACATAAATCTTAAAAAAAAAACAGGTCACAAATACATTGTGTTAAATGTTTCCTAAAAGCACAGTAGTCTCATAAAACAAGGTAACTGAGGTACATATAAGGTTATAAAATAAAGCTTTGTCTCAAGCAGTCACCAGCCCAAAACATTAAGCACCTTTAAATTAAGGCATCAAATTCTACTCGATATCAGATCCCAACTGGACACTTACTTGTATGCGTCAAATATACAGTATCTTGCTAGAGGTCCCTGATTAGAGTGATCAAGTTACAGTTTTACATCCGAATCTTTTCCAAATAATTCCTGAATGTGCTATTCTTAATTCTTACTCACAAGCTCTAATATTGGAATATTCACAATACATTTGCCAGAGAGTGAACTAAAAGCGCTTTTTGTACACTTTTCACTGGCAGCGTAGACGTATTGGATGATTTGATTTAAGGATTGCGCCATGGTCCTCTGCAACCTACCCCTTTTGGAAATATGAAGTGAGCACACGGTGAATGAGAGGCATATTTCGATTAGTTAATTTGTCTGTGAGTCTTACTCTGGTTGCAGGGCTGTAGGGAATGGCCACCTTCTTGATGACAGTCAGGTATCCTGGGGCAGAGGCCCCCACTTTGTAGTTTCCTGGAGCCAGGAGGCGCCAGTAGTCTCCATCTTTGGCTACAAAACACAGATTTCCCCATTAATACATGTATGTCAACAACAAACACAACACCCAATGGATCCTCTCAATGCAGAGTGTTTTGAGCGCCTGTTGCTATCACTGTAATATAGCAGGCGCAAATACAAATCAGCTGCTGAAAAGGGGATGTAGTACCAGCTTTGTCCACCAGACGGCATCACAACATCTTACTATTACATTTCTCACATCACCATCTAATGTCGATGGCGTACGATTGCCAGGATTGTGTGAATTTGCATCAGATGCTGATACCTGTGGTGATGTCATGGTCAATGCCCTCCACAGAGACGCTGGCATTGGAGATGGGGTTGCCCTGGAGGTCACGCACAAAGCCCTTTACACCACGGTGAACCTACAAACACAAACAAAGAGGCACACTCAAGGCTTGCTTCAAGGAGAGAGGGAATGGTGCTTTTTGGAAAATACACTGTGACACAATGACATCTTGGATGCTTTATGTGACCGTAAGAATTCACTGACCCTGGGAATAAAATGCACAAACTGTGTTGTGTTTGCAAAGGTGGAAGTAGTATTGTGTTGTCACACCACAACAAATCCTTTGGGCTGACTTTGAAGTCAACACTAGTTTCTTTCTACTAAAAAGACATCTTGGCCGTAACTCATCAAACACATTTTAATTCACCCCATGTATTAAAACCATTAACATTTTATTCACTTGAGAGCATCTTAATCTGTCTTTTTTAATTTATTTTGAGTCATTGCTTTTTTGAATGGTGATTTAGATTAGTGCTGGGCGGTATGACCAAAAATTAGTATCACAGTATTTTCTAAGGTTCTGGTGGTTTCACGGTATAGCACGGTATTTTTTGTTCTCCCTTGACTGTGTTTTTATATAGGTTTATAGCGGCTTACTCTACTGTCAGGAGTACATAGAATATAAAAACATTTTAATGTCATCATGTATAAAGGCTTTGATTACTAGAGGGTTTGCTTGGCCCCACAAAATGTTACAATATGAAACAGTTGCAGAATGTAAACTATTTTTATTGTGCAAACTGCAACATAGTAAAAACAAAACTTAAAGCTAGCTAGCTAGCGAGCTGTACCCAGCATGCCGTTCAGCGATGTACAATTATTAGTGTTACAAATTGTGTATGTGTCTCTAACTGTTGTGTGCCGTGGTCTTGCCCTGTTAAAGAGAGTTAGTTGTGGGTAATTAATTGTTGTGTTATAAAGTCGTAACCATAACTTAGGGGTCCCTCTTAATACACAAATAGAGTTAGCTCCAGCCGCAGTGCTTTTCACGCGAACAATATATTTTGCTGCCTGTTGAAGAGTTGCAGCAGTTGTTTCGGCTATGACGGTGTATGAAAAATTAATATCATACGGAAAATGAAAACCGGTATACCGGATGAACCGGTATATCACCCAGCACCAATTTAGAGCTTATAGAAACTCATACTAGACCCAATTCATCAGTCAAAGCAGACATATTCAGGACGTATTCCTTTAGCCCCGGTGGGGCTGCATACCTGCTCAATGTAGTTGACCAGTGAGTTGCGGTTCTGCTCCCAGTAGGTCTTGAGTGTGTCCTCATTGGGGAACTTGTCACAACTGAGCTCCAGAGTGATCTCGAAACTGTTGCTGCTGAGGTAGTTGAAATCCTGCATTCCTGTAACAGGAAAAAAAAAAGAATAAGATTTAGATATTTTTAATGAAAATTAAAACCCAGTAAAGTAATGTTTGGCTGGTTTTCAGAAGACAGGCTTCTTGGGCTATAATGAGATATATTTTATTGAAAATTCTTTAAAAAGACATGTTAGTTACATATGACTGTTGCTTCAATAACATTTCTAAAAAGAGTCTGGTCAGTCCAATGCATCGGCAGCTCATTTTAGCTCATAAGACAATACAGATATATCTGTAGTTGCAAACGCTGTATGATAAGGAAGATTTTGCAGAACAGAAATGTGAAAGATATTTTTGGTTTTTAATTTGGAAAGAGTTGCCATTGCTTGACTTGTACACTAGAGAGCACTAACAACTTTACTTTTCAACTGTAAAATATCACCTTAAATGCATATTTCTTTAATAATACATGGGATCCTTACCAAACATGTTCATGTGTTCATGTAAAAACATTGTTTAAGTCAACTTATATTTTACTTATAAACAACTTATATATTCTGGGAGGCCTTTTCTGCGCTTATTAGATAGAGTGCAGTAGAGAGTTATCAAACAGAGGGCGTTGTGATTGCATGGTCAGGGTCTTAAACCCTTTGGCCACCAGAGCACCCCACATTGTCCCATATATCGTACATACGGTAACTCTCACATATCAATATCAACCAATTACTTTACTTGCAAAACACCAAATCCCACACATCAGGGGCTTGCTGGATCTTACCTCCTGGCACGCTGTACCAGGCCCCTCCGTTGGTGATGCCATCTTTGAAGCTGGAGTCATCATCGTTCTTGCGGCAGGGGGGTCGGTTAGGGTCGGACATGACTGGGTTGTACATGGAGTAGGCCCTCGCCAGAGACTTGAACATCACATCATCTGGACTGGAGCTATACTCATGGGTGGAGCCTTAGAGGAGGAACAAGAGGGAACAAACGCGTACCCAATGTTTAGACAGCAGCTGTGACAAAGTATTAATTAACTGAACACCTGCATCTGCAGCACATTAAACGTGCGAAAACACATTTTGTTTACTTTGAGTAATAGCGCACAGGAAGCCGCAGGAGGAAAACATTTCCCATCTGATTTAAATCAGTGTTACAACACTCTGAAGAAAAACTAATAAAATGTTTGTTGATTCAAATATTTTTTTTTCATTAAATGAGTGGAAACATTCTCATATAGAGCAATGGAACATTTTATATACAGTTTAACAACCCAAACAGAACATACAAGGGTGTGTTTGAGATTGTGTGCTTATGTACCGGTGCGGGTCTCATCATACGGGTAGTTGGCCACCACGTCTCCTCCATGCAGGTTAGCTGAGAGGACGAAGGGGATATCCATGATCCAGTGGATCACTGCCTTGGTCTCTGGAGCCAGCTGCAAAGGCAAAAAGCCATCAATTACTTACACTTAAAAATACATAGTTTACCAGAAATACTACCACTTCCAACCAACACACACACTAAGTTTCTTATAAAGCAGTAGAGGAGAAGTCTAGTGATATTCTATATATATATTTTTTGATCCTACTGACGAGCAGCGCCTGTTTATTCCTCTGTGCCGTAGAGCTCCATCATTGCAAAAAATCTATTGAAACACATCACACTGTTGCACTGGCGGACATGTTTCTTCATTATGATGAACATTGACTCTGTATTTTAGTTTAAACCTGCAATAAATGATTCTATTTGGCCACTTGGGGGCAGCAGAAACAGGACATTTCATCACTTTTAAAGTTGATGTGGTGAACTTGTGAGCAACCAATTCATCATTCATTTTGGGTTGTGTTTCTGTCCAACTGGCGGACGTAAATCCAGTATTCACTCTCTTTTTACTCTGTTTTTTGGTCTCCGGTCTCCACCAACATCTGGCTCTAAAACAGATGAATGCTCCACTCTGTTCACCAGAGAGTCACTACCTGTGTCTGTTTGCTGTGAGCAAGTAGTGTAGAGTGTTTTTTAGAGCCTTTTTTAACTAAGTAAAGCTGCCTGCAGTGTCTGAAAACAACTCCAGAAGAGATATTGATAGTGAACCAACACTGTAAAGTTACAAAACGAACAGCTGAACAATGAGCTATGAGCTCAGCAAAGCGGAGCTACAGATTTAGATGATTATTCTTGTTCAACTCTACCAGACACCCATTTACACTGTCGGACTGTTTTTACTTATCATTTGTTATTGTTATTATAAAAAATATTGATTGTATCCACTTCCCAATCAATCTCACATCCCACCATCCTGCTGACTCACTAGAGAAGCAAATGTTTTTTATCCGCACTTAGAAATAGTCCCAAAGTTTGCTAAAAACTACAGTGGTCAGATGTTTTATATATATATATATATTTCAGACCTGTTTTACATGTTCAGTAGGAACTAATCGGTTTAGGGCTGGATGCCACAGACGGGGTAGATAAGTTGGTATTGAGTGAGGCATTGTGGTTCTGGTCTTTCCCTGGGATTTGTTGACAACAAGAAATAACACCAGTCTTGTCCTTTAATCCTTAACATTGTCTGTTTGCGTACCTTGGTGTTTTCATCCACTGCCTTCTTCATGTTCTGCAGCAGGTGGTTGTTGGCTCCACCCTCCCGTTCGTTGAGGTAGATGATGCGGTCCAGATCGGGGAAGTTGCGGTTCAGATCCACCCCCTGTGCGTTACTGCGGCCAACAAACCAGTCCTTGATCTCTCCCGGCTGAGCAGGAAAACAGGGAGATGATGTTCAGACGTACACAAGAGAGAAGGGAAGCGAGACTGTGTCTGGAGATTTAATAATTACTATTCTTGCTGTGTATGTGTGATTTAAAGGCAGGAGTTAAGTCAATGTTTGTTGTCTTGTAAACTTAATCTGTCTGGTGGTACATCCTCGGATCAGATTTTATGTATGCACAGCGTGTCTTCGTCGTCCTGTGTCATCACCTGTGAAGCGGCCTTCTCAAAGCCGTCTGGGTTCATGGAGGGCATGAAGTGGATGCGGGTGTTGTGGACGAGGTCGATGATGGTCTCATTGCCCTGCTGGTACTGGTTGCACAGGTACTGAGCCAGGTAGATGAGCAGCTCTCGGCCCACAGCCTCGTTGCCGTGCATGTTGGCGATGTATTTAAACTCAGGCTCACCTGCAGGACAGAGACACAGACAGAGCTTTAATTCACACCTTCATCTGCACAGCATCATCGCAGCAGGAACATCTTACAAAGGAGGAGGATTTTCACGAGGTTGACATTACATTACAGTCATTTAGCAGACGCTTTTATCCAAAGCGACTTACAATTCAATATCTATCTACACACTGTAGACGCAGCTACGGGAGCAATTTTGGGGTTAGGTGTCTTGCTCAAGGACACATTGACATGAGACTAATGGAGCAGGAACCGGGAATCGAACCACCGACCCACTGATTGAAAGGCAGTCCTGCTCTCCACTTAGCCACGGCTTTGTGGATAATGAACACACCTTTTTCCAGCCGAAACCACTCACATTTCACACAACTGGGTCAAATAATCACAAAGGAAAATGTCACAACGTCACCACCTTTGTGAGAAGAAGCCAGTAGTCATGGAAACTAACACGTATCTCTTTTGAACCGAGACAAGGCGACTGATAAAGCATTGTAATTTGTTAGGGAGGTAACCCTGGACACACGCACACCATTAGACTAAAACACTGACTCCTTTACTCTCCAGCAGTGACAAACACACTGACTCATCAGCTAAAAGGCTAAACACAATTGAACTTTGCCGCCCAGAACTCCATTTGGACAATAATGACCCAGGGACGGTGGCTTATTGAGTCACGCTGCCACATTTGTTCTGGCTGAACAGCTGGAGTGACAGGTCTGGGGTCAGATTCGACAACATCACAGAGAGTCTGACTTCAGGACATGATGTTACAAAATGTAACATGTAAACCTCCTGCTGTTTGTAGCTTGTAATCCCTGAGTTACCCTATGCCTATACAAAAAAAAGCATGAATCAATAACAACCAGAGATTATTTGGCATATCAGAATTGTTGTTAATTAATCAACTGATCTATATTATATTTACTGAATGTTCCTTGTTTAACTGAAGTTTGCCATGTCTGTGTACAGGCAACTAGGCTGCTTTCGCTTTGCTTGCTTTGCTTTCTTTTATCACAGGAGATAATGGTTTTATATTTGAGAGATATTTATATCAGCATCCTCAGTAAGGCTGTGTTTTAATGACCGTCTGTTTAATGTACTAATTAGCTGCTCCTACTCTTCTGTGGGTCTCTTCATGCATGCAAATACAAACAACAAGCAAGAGTGCTGCTAAGATGTTATATAAAGCCCTTTAACAAAGTGACAAAGAGCATGACAAAGTATGAGCTGCGTCGTACCGTGCACACTCTTTTGATTAACTACAAACCAGACATTAGTGGCTTTCTGCGGCTGTACGAGAGAAAAAGGGAACTTCTCCGAGCTCTGAGGAATACAAAAAAAAGAGTCTTTTGTTCAGATCAGTTACGAGTTATGAAATGCAGCCCAAGAGCGGCAGATGGTGAAGGGTGTGTGTGTGTGTGTGTGTGTGTGTGTGTGTGTGTGTGTGTGTTTGAAGCCAAATTGCAGCAGGGCTCCGGTTTTTATTGAGGGGCTTTTTTGTGTGTGGGTTTTTATTGCTTTTTTTTTTTTTTTTACCTTTACTCTGATTTGGCCAATTACCAATTATTCTTTTTCTCCTATTTTGAACTTTTCACATTTAATTCAAATTGTTTGAGTGTAAAAAAGTGATGCTTTCAAGATGCAAGTGAACATGTGTGTCAATATTTTAACATTTGCATCTTTTTGATCCACTTGAGCGTATTTCTTTGAGTGTTTGATGTATGCCAGTGGCTACACACTCCGCCCAGCACACATCTGGTAGTCAGGTTATTTTTAAACGCTTGAATCTCGTTCCTCTCAGAATCGCTACTAATGATTTCAAGACTACAATTAACTCTTTCTGTTCTGACATTGGTGAATGGTTTTTACAGGCTTCAGAGGCCTGACAGAGCTGTCAAATACATGCACTCACACTTTGAAGTTGGACTCTGTCAAAATGAGTTACTATGATTCAAGCTATTACACAGATGCTCAGTATCTGGAGACCTTTTCTTTCTCCAACACATGTAGGAATTGATGAGTTTAGGATGCAGGTTCAGGCAGGGGGATTAAAGTTAATTCAATGCATACATTATTATGTATTAATATCATTAATCATGATTGTTTTTCTAACTCTGTTTAGTCTTTTTACAGATATACACACACATTTTTGACCGGCCAGCATGATGCGACACTGCGTAGGTGGAACAAATCAAAATGTTGTTTATCCTCTGGGGCCGAATGTGATGTCTCCCTTTTTTTTTTCTAATTCCAGTCCTCTCTGTACCTCACTGGGCTTTTATTGTCTTGTGCAAACACATAAAGTAAAAAGAAAGTGCACATGTAAATTGAACATCCGATAGCTTCACATATGGGCACATGTGGTTTTTGGACATGTGATAAGAATTTCCCGTTTGTTCGTACATGTAAAGCATAGAAGGTGGACAGTGTGCACATCCAACACAAACAATTCATTATTGCAAGCTTCCAAAAATGTAAGCAAATACAGCATTTAGACCTTCAAGGATCTTCTTAAGGCATGAGCCTTGTGTCATGAGTTCTCCAAATCATAGCTGGAGCTGTCATTTTAATCGCAACTAACAATTCATTGCTTCATTGTTTAGTCCAAAAAATATCAGAAAATTGTGAAACACACCACAGTTTTCCCAGAGATGACGTCTTGTTTTGTCAAAACAAAGCAGTTGCTACTTAATATTTGTCCCTCGACTAATGAACTGCTTCATTGTTTCCTCTCTTGTAGCAAATAGATGGCATTTTGTTAACATGTAGTAACAAACCTCTCCTTTTCCTTGGTTGTCACACATTGCACGTGTGTAAAACATATGAGCGAGATGATCTTAAATATCCCTAAAGCAGAAAAGATCTTCTGAATGTGTGTAAAAGTCTGGCATGGCTCCGCTCCTCACCTAAACTGCAGGTTATTTGGGCGCTCCACACAGGTCGATATATAACACATCTGAGGCTGACAAAGCCCACGGCATCATATTACGCTTTGTCAGAACTGTCTGGCAGGTGATCAATACGGTCTCCTAGGTGACCACGTAATAATGACGTCACGAGGGAAGCACCGCAGTAGAGGGCTCTCAGTCGTCGTGGCAACCCTGACAAGGGCAGGTGCTTAGGGAGACAAATCATCTGGGAGGTTGAGTAAACACACTCTTACTCGTGTACACACACACACACACACACACACACACTCATATATATACGAGCAGATTGTTAGCGCTGAATGACGGCCAGATCTGACATCTGACATTAACACAGACATACAGACACCACACATGTAAAATATATTCGTATAATAAATGATAAATGTACGGAGAGCCAAAGTCCCTAACCTCCTTCAAGCTAGCCGCTGCTGTAAGTCAACCAGATTCCTCTCTGTATTATATTTTATTTTTAACAAACAAAATACAGGCTCCAACTATTATTATGTTTATTATCAATGCCTCTGCAGGTTACTTATTTCAATGAATGTATTCATTGTTTGGTGTAGATGCCTTTAAATGTCAGTCCAAAACGAAAAAGTTGGCAACAATTGATGGATTTTTAAAATAGTTGCTCATATATTAATACAGTAATTGTTCAGCTCTAATATCTATAACTGTGACAGCCATACTACATTAAGTATGTATCTATGGGGTGTAAAGACAGTGGTGAATACCTCTTCATTTTAGCCAACAGATAAAACATGGATCTTTTTGTTAGCCTTCAACGACAACACATCCGCTGAGTGGTGGCTGAAGTTGCTGATTGCTAACAAATTAGCTTCTGTTATGTGTGCGGTAAAATGACAATGAGTGTTTTGAAAAAGCTTAGAAAATGGAAAACCCCATCAAATTTCATGTTTTAAGGATTGTCTACTGCTTGTATGGCCAATTCACATGAAGTGACGGCACGTAGCATGTGGGGATGTAGCATATGGAGCATGCAAACCACACAAAAACAAATTGCAAGATAGCAAATAGTGAGGAAAATCAAGAGAATAAAGGGAAAGGTGGAAAGAGAAAAACGATGAAAATGTGCGCAGGAAAAAAACAGAAGCAGAAAGAAAGCTTTGGCGGCAGAAAAAGAAGAAGAAGAAGAAAAAGAAGAAGAAGAAGAAGAAGAAGAAGAAGAAGAAGAAGAGGTAGTCGGGGCACAGTGAAGGCAGCAAGGAGGAGGATGCATGTCGGTGTCTGATGTATAATAAATGACCTCTGGTTGTGCCTTGGCCTTTCTCTCATCTTCTTTCCGTTTCTGCCTCTCCCATATTCCCTCTACATCCCTCTTCTTCTCCCTTGTCATCCTAACATTCCTGTTTTCTCAATCACCATTTCTTTCTTTTCTCATCAACTTGTCCTTCCTTTCAGCTGTTTTTGTTATCATTGCTTGAGGAGGTTCCTCACAGCAATGTACTGGGTTTACATTCTATTCTCCTCCGCTGAAATGTGCACTATTAAATCCATGTGTGCCTTTGTTTCACTTCATATTCACCATGTCACTTGATATGACAATATCCTGCAGTGACGGAGCGTCTGTGTGCGTGGTCTCTGGGAATTACATACTTCCTCTGTCGTCTGATAAAACAGTCTACAGGAGATGGTTCTACAGCATATTGGGTGAAGCAGTGCGTCATACTGACATGTTTTTTTTTTCACCTTCAGACGAAGCCAAACCCATTTCAAGATAGGGTTTCTCCTCATACTAGAAGCCTTCTAAATAGTTCCAGACATGAGAAAGAAAAGAGTTTAGCCAGAGCCCCTTTCACTGGAGAGAAACCCCTCTTTTTCAGCTCTTGTGCACGACAATATGACCCAGCTGCAAGATGTAAACACCTTCTAGAAAACATAGGGCCCATTCAGCATTGGAGGAGGCATTCAGACCCTTTACTTTACTACTAAAGTAGCAATATTACAACATAAAACTAGTCCATTAAACAGAAATGTTTACTAAAGTCAACGTACATTATTTCTGTCATATATATATATTGTTGATATTTGTTATGTGTGTGTTAACGTGTTCTTTTAATTATTATTAAGTACTGTTGGGTAGTTTAATCGGCAGAAGTTACAATTTTATATATATTTTTGAAAAGTAACTGTATCTGGTGGATGTAGTGTAGTGAGTACTAAAGTACAAGAAAATTTGACATTGTGATGTCAAGGGGATCAAGTAGATTTTTTTCCATTGACGACATTGAGAAAGAGACGTTTGTAACTCAGTGGATAATTATTAATTATAGGTAAATCAACTTCCCATTACGAACACTTGAATAGCCCTTGTTTAAATCATTAGGTCCTAAAAGTTGGAAAATAATAGCCAAATTCAGAGATGTTTTCCATTCTCTGTTTATGCAAATGAGCCTGAGAACTGAGAGTCTGGACCGAGGGCTGGGAGGCGGGGTTCAAGGAAACACTCTATTCTATGAGCCCCATCATTTTTCTTCATGAACCACTGAGCAATGTTCATAGGAATAAACGGGGTGCTGCCCCCAACGCTGTATCCAGTTCTCTTTAGACATCCACGGTCTGTACATTAAACATGAAGCTAGCTGCCGGTTAGCTTAGCTTAGGACAAAGAGAGGAAACAGCTAGTGTGGCTCTGTCCAAAGGCAACAAAAACCACTAACCAGCACCTCTAAAGCTCACCAATTTCATCCACACATACATAGATTTCATGATATAGATAAGTCCTAATAGATGGCATGTTAAGTCATTTTCAACCCATGAAATGACGATTTTTTTATAAATTTGGTAAGAAGCATCAGTACTAACACCGGCATTGAAGTGTTTTAGCACAGTGCAGTCAAAACAATTAAATAAGAGATGTGAAGTGCCTGAATTGCTCTGAGTACCTAACCATGTACCGAACTTCATATGATAAGTAAAGACGGTTTTACCTACATATCCTGTTGTTGGGTTGTACATTTGAGTCATGTTTTTCCTGTGCTTCCACAAGGCACAACACGTATGGGTCCATGGCTAGCAGCTAGCTAGCTTACTTTAGGCCTTAATTTAATTTAAACGTGCGTTATTGACAGTTGACATGAGGGGGGAAATAGCTATTGAGACCAAAATGGAGGTCTGTGTGGATTGACTCATTTTTTTGGAGCCAACTGCAGTTTTTGGCACTTTTTCAGCACCTTGGTTTAAGTGTGCAATACCACTTTAAGAACAACGGGCCTTCTTGAGTACCTTGCGTTACTTCCCACCATTACCCATGTTCCTACACTGCATGCATCTGTATATTAATATGTAACCAGTGTTCCTACACTCTCGGCTATAGATACTTTGTGTGCCGCAGTGTGTGACAGATGGCTGCTTGCTGACAGATGCATGAGCTCAGGACCATCGTCCTCCGGAGCCGGCCGGCCAGCCAACCAACCACGAGCCGCCAGTCAGCTCAGTGCACTAAGCCGATCGGTTGCCCCGGCAACGGCTATTTCGGCTCCACCTTGCACATTGCAATGTCAGATAAAATATTGGTAGAGCACCTTAAAGGGGAAGCTTTGAAATGTTTCCGGTCTTTGCAGATTTCACACAAACACACACACACACACACACACACGTTTATCTTTTCTACCGGCGACTCTGAAAGCGTCATGTTTTTCTTCCTTGACCCTCCTCTGGTCTGTCAGTTTCTGGAGCTCTTCTCTGTTTCATCCCCCTCTTTCTTGCTCTGGATGTTTTGCTCAGCAGAGGTGGAAGGAGAGGAGAGGAGAGGAGAGGAGAGGAGAGGAGAGGAGAGGAGAGGAGAGGAGAGGAGAGGAGGAGGAGCGGAGAGGAGAGAAGGAGGGGGAGCTGCCTCTGTTGGTGAAGCAGCAGCTTGGAAACTCATCTGGTAGTAATAAGGTCTCCACAACGCTACTGTGACTCATGCTCGCACACACCCAACAGACTATTACGGGATTATTTAGTACGCACACACGGTCATTAGACTCTGTGACCATGCAAGCAGCTAAACACACACAACCTGTGGTGCACCGTTAAGACCACACAATTACACCCAGAGAAGAAAATACACCTTTACACACACATGCTATATGAGACATATAGTTGAAACCCCATAAACTAGACAGTAAAGCATATATACTTTAATTACACGCAATGCTGTTTTTGTATCTTTTGAGGGCTCTGTTTCAGGATTACTAAATTAATCACTTCCTGTTGCATGTAACAGTTAAATCTCCTGTTTAGAGAGTTGGACAGGAACCACTGACCCGTTCCCAAACGTTCATTAAAGTTAAATGTTCTACAGGCTAAGCCATTCATGTTGCACTATTGCTTTAGATGCCAACACGGTGTCCTCATTGTTCTGGGTGGTGCAATGACTATCTAGTTTGTTTTTGGTTAAGGGGTTGAAAATGGTCAATTTGTTTTGGTTTATTAGATTGGAATATATTTATAAAATGCAATATGTGTGGGATTGAGCGTTAAAGTCCTGGACTTATTTCTATCATTGACCCTGGTGTTTTCATGGTCTAATAACTTTTAACAAGATGGGTCTCCAACCAATGGCAGTTCTAATCTAATCTAAAAAGCTAGAACATAATTCAGTGTGATTTAATTCCAGCGTGACATAAAACACACGTGAAGTGAAAGGAACATCCAGAGAATTTGGCTCTCAGTGTTTGTCTCCATTACACTAACAGCTTGAGATAATTCAGGCCCGTCCCTTCGTTTTCAGACAGCTTTTGAATCGCAGGTACAACCGGCTTCCTTTCAACAGTTAACCAGTCGTTCACATTGTCTGGGGTTTTTGAACCAGACATGTTTCCTACCCCTGCAATAACCATCGTATGAATTTCAAGAAATTGACTTTTAAGAGATAATGCATGGAAAGAAACTATATGTGTATTTTTCCTCTATTTGGGGTGTGACTGTGGAAAAAGGAGAAGGTGCATTGCATCTAAAACAGCATGTGGTGGTTCACAGTTCCTGTGGCTGGTGTGCAAACTGCCCTTCAAACCAAGAAGTCTCACAATTGCTTACTTCTTCTACTCTATGATTTCATCCAGTCCTGCCAGCATGAAGGAGTGTGATGGAGATGATGGAAAGTCATGACATAACCCAGGTTTACTGAGGAACATGATGTCTTTTGACTTCATTTAATATTCAGCCAAATACTTCCTCCTTTGAATGCTGTGCATGGACTATTTTCTCTCATATCTTGCAGCCAACACTGCTGATACACCCGCTATTGATTGGAAAGTGTGCTCATTAAAAACGCATCTCATTGATCCACCATCCACCGCGTGCAGGATGTCTTTTTCTGTTTTCTTTCTCAGCATCACGACACGGGATAAGCGCGAACAGATCTTTATCACCCAGCAAAATGGCGGCTTTGCGTGGCTGGTCCCACAATCTATCATCTAGATTCCACTGAAGTGATGCAGCAGCAGCCCCCCCCCCCATACATGAGCCCACCGTGTCATGCACGCGACACACCTGCGCTCCTCCTCCACTGTCCTCCGGTCATCTTAAGCCACACGGGTCGTTTCTCAACAACCCTTACATGCAAAACAAGCGCACCAGCAGGCTGCTATGCGCAATAGTGCGTGATGTGTTTGTGTTATCACAGCGTGAGGCGATGGGTCCCTACAATGAAGGAAAGGGGTGGGTGGGGGTAAGGGAGCAGGGATGGGGGTGCACATTCACCGCATTATGAAGCACACTTTTTTTTGGGTTGTATGCGTAAAACTGACCAGGCTCGTGCGTCCCGGGGTTGTCGGTCATCTCCAGCACCAGCAGCTCGCGGCCCTCGAAGCTCTCCCCGATGGTGTAGATGCGGCTGATGGTCGGACACTGCAGCCACACCGACACCAGCGCCTTTCTCAGCTCCTCATAGCGGTGGTACTCGAAGGAGATCTCACCCTCGGTACCGGCCGCGCCGACCAGTGCGACCACTGCGGCCCCGAATAAAACTACCGACGTGAACTGTTTCATTTCGACGTGTCCTCTTCTTCCTAAGCCCTGTGCGTCTGTCCTGCCTGCGGCTTGGTCTCAAGCCTTATCTCTGTGCTGCAGCCTCGCTGTAGGCTATAAATATCTCTCACCCTGCTGCTGCTGCTGCTGCTGCTGCTGCTGCCTCTCTCTCCCTCTATCCGTCTGTGATGCGCTGCTCTACCTGAGCGCAGACTCCCTCCAGAGTCAAGGCCGACAAAACACTGACACATCCGGTAACAATTTTCAAAATAATGACGTTTTTTGTAGTTTTAAGACAGTTTCAAAGACAACAAATTGAAGATAAGATCAGATAGAACTTTATTTATCCCGAGAGAAAGTGATGAAAAGTATTAAAGAGTGTAAATTTGAAAAACAACATCTGTAGACAAAGAACAGCCCATACCCTAAGTGTTCAAACTACACAAATAAGATAGATAGAGCTAGATAGATAGATAGATAGATAGATACTAACTTTATTGATCCCGCGAGGGGAAATAATTTTTGTTACAAGCAGCAATAGGTTATAGAGCAGCAATAGGTCACAGGTAAAAAATCTTAATATTATATAAAAAGAAAAAGAAAAATACCAGAAAAATACACGTCACAATATATACAGTTATAATATAGTAAAGATGTAGGTTGTGGAGAGGGTGGTCCTGGTTATCCAATATGGATGATAGTTTCTTCAGTGTCCTCCTCTCCAGACTGTCCAGTTTACAGCCGATGATGGAGGCGGCCTTCTTAACCAGTTTGTTAAGTCTGTTGGTGTCTCCGGCTCCAATGCTGCTCCCCCAGCAGACTACGGCGAAGTACAGTGCACTGGCCACAACAGACTGGTAGAACATCTCCAACATCTTGCTGCACACGTTGAAGGATCGAAGTTTCCTCAAGAAAAAGAGTCGACTCATCCCCTTCTTGTACACAGCGTTGATGTTGGCCTTCCAGCTCAGTCTGCTGTCGCTGGAGACACCCAGGTACTTGTACTCCTTCACCATGTCCACGTCCTCTCCCAGAACTCTCAGCGGCTGTGGAGCCGTCGTCCTCCTCCTGAAGTCGACCACCATCTCTCTGGTCTTGGCCACGTTCAGAAGCAGGTGATTTCTACCGGCCCACTCCACAAAGTCATCCACTACTGCCCTGTACTCCTCCTCCCGTCCGTCCCTTATACACCCGACCACTGCAGAGTCATCAGAGAACTTCTGCAGATGGCATGACCCCGAGTTGTACTGGAAGTCAGTGGTGTATAAGGTGAACAGGAAGGGAGACAGAACAGTTCCCTGTGGGGCTCCAGTATCACTGACCACCGTATCAGACAGTACACGGCCCAGTCGGACAAACTGTGGTCTGCCTGTGAGGTAGTCAGTGATCCAGGAGACAGTGGACGCGTTAACCCCCACCTCCCGCAGCTTCTCACTCAGTAGCACTGGTTGGATGGTGTTAAATGCACTGGAGAAGTCAAAGAAAGTGATTCTCACAGAGCCACCAGTTCCATCCAGGTGCGACTGAGCTCGTTGCAGCAGGTAGATGATGGCGTCGTCCACTCCCACATGAGGCTGGTATGCAAATTTAATATATAATTATTTAATAAATAATAAAACATTATTAAATAAATAGACAACATATATGACCCTTTGATGTGAAATAGCCCAATTAAATTGTTAAAACTAATATTATTACTATGTAATGTTATTTCTCCCTGCTTCTGTCACAATAACATTTAATGCCTCCAATAGCGAAGCACACAATCTGCTCTGTTCATCATGAATGACTGACTGAGGTGAAAATTGGCATCATGAAAAAAAAGATAATTGTGGAAAAAAGCTAACTTTTAAAAACTTTTTTTTTAAATGGTTGGAATGCAGTAAAAATAACACTTTTTAAACAATTACCTGAAAACAATAGTCTTATTCACTATTCCATGATCACATTGAAAACATGTCCATATGTTTCATTAGAGTTTTAGTTACTTAATTATTATTCAACACTGTTGGTTTTCGTGAGGCTATTTTGTATTTATCTATAGCTTATATTTGGATTGCTTTTTAGTTTATTATCACAGTTATATATCCTACAAAAGTGTTGATAATCAACAGATTAAACTATAACGCAAGTCATTTTCAGTTGAAGCCCTCTTGTAACCTCAAACAGTTGTTATTTAGTGTATTTCTATCAAAAACAGCTTGAGAAAAATGAATCCCAAAATCTATTCTGCTGGAGGAAAACAAATCATACAACATTGTGACTAATATATAACAAAGTCATTCATTTGACTGATTTATTCAAAGATGTGTTTCAGAGTGAGTGGGACCATGTTGTCCATTAACTTACTCTTATGTCTATTAACTTAGGTTTGGTCCTCAGTGTATAAAAGCGCCTCACTTCCTGTTTGGTAGCTGCTGCTGTCGGCTGACTTGACGCAGCAGTAGGGGTGTGTCCACAGTGCAGCAGAGAGGAGATGAAGGGAACCTACTGTATCACCCACCTCCATCAACCCACACTTGTCTACAAAAGAGTCTGCGGAGAAGATGCAAATCTGTGATGTTAATCTCAGAAATGTCTGAGCCTAAACAGTCACTGAGTCCTGTGTAGAAATGTGTCAATAGTTGAAAGGGGAGACACTACAGATGAATATGGAAACAATTGTAATAGTAATAACTAAGAGATATCATCATGAAACTCCCCCAGTTCATTATTTATACTAAGGGAATTATTTTTTGAGTTACTTCAATTGAGGCATTATCTTATCAAATATGTGCTAATTTGCATACATTCCCATTACAGAAATCTGATAAAGACAGGTTAAAAATGATTGTTTCATGTTGTTGACATATAAGAGTCAAAGGTTTTAACAGAGATAATTTGGAATTTCTTTTTTTATTACTCCATAAATCAAAAGATATTGTCATAAAAAAAATACTGCCATAAAAGAAAATCAATATCTTCCGGAATACAATGTTCTATAAATCAGGCTATGGATGATTTATGAACAAACACCTCTGAACCACCTTCTGAATATAAATAGGAATGAAACTGGAAAGTTTGGTGTGTGTTAGTGTTACTGAGGTGGATATTTCTGGCTCAAAACACATTTTCTAAAAGATGTAAAACTCCAAACAATTTGCAAGACACTACAGGTGAATAGGGTAAAAAAAATGTACTCATAGATATCACCATAAAACTTCCCCAGTAGATTACTCAAATTAAGACAATTATTTTTTCTTGTATTACAAGTATTCTGAAATGTAATGGAGCAAAATAGCCCAAAATCTCCAAATTGACTTGTGCATGAACAACTTTGTTTTTGGGGTGTCTCCCGCTGATAAACGCGACACGTTTATCGTGATCTGAAGAGCACAAAGTGTCTTTTTTGTATCAAATTCAAACACAACCAAACTCTTGTTCAAAGTAGTTAACATATTTATGATAAAAACAGAAAACCAAAACATATTCAAGGATTGTTTTTGTAAAAATCAAGACAGCATTTATTTATTTGTACAGTTTTAAACAAAACAGGCTTGAACAACCTGGAAGCGCCCCATGAGTCAACCCCTTTTCATCAAAACGTTTACATGGATTTGCATCAAACATGCCTGACTTGAGCCCAGACAGTTCCGACTGAACTGCAGCTGTAACACCACGTTACTCTCTGACTCGGTTTAACTCAAGAGGAAGCGCCAAAGTGCTCAGACATTCAGAGGTATACGAGGCATTTCACAAGAAAGTCATGCGGTACAAACTTTTTTTTTCATCCAATGACCAAGCAAAGTGACAAATCAAAATGAGGATGTTGATGGTTTTTATTCAGCCAGCAGCTGTTGACAGAAGCAGACAAAAACTACTAAGGCACAGAAAACACACTGAAGTCAACACGCAGTCTGATTCAGAATCAATACACCTTCAGTGTGTGTGTGTGTGTGTGTGTGTGTGTGGAAAAGCAGTTCTGTTTGTGTGTCTGTCCAAGTCGCTGCCTCTAACCTGCTCCTGACAAAACAGGCCAGTGTAAGAACAGAAGCCCAGAGGGGTTTACTGCTCCTTCTTGTCTCCCTGTTTCTGCATGTACTTGTTGTACTGGCTATCCGTCTTCAGCAGCTTGTCCCACCAGGTGAAGGTGGAGGAGTAGTTCCCGACAAAGTTCATGTGGTGGAAGTCGTGGAAACGTGTGCCGCCGTAGAACGGGATGAGGTGAAGCGGGTTCAGAGGGATGTCATAACCGCTGAAGACACAAAAAAGAAAGTCTGTCATTCAAAGAAAACCACCAGTGTTTGTTTTGTCTCGGATATTAAGATCAACATTTTTGATTAAAATCATCCTTCCAACAAGACAAATGCTTTTCAGATGAGGCACTCGAAATGATCAAAAAAACATGTCTTTCTAGTGGTGGTACTGAAGATATTAGCATTTCTTTTGGTTTGGTCCTTGTGTTGCTGCCTTGTGGTTGGTTGGATATCAAGAGATGGCTAATTTTATGTTTGTATTGCACTGCATATGTTTCCACAAACAATAATAATTGGTGACTTTGTCCTCTTTTATTTAATCCTGCTGCATTGTTGGCAGTCTGACTTTTGTGACAAGCATTGTTTTAGCATTGTGCTTCATTTTTTATAAAAAGGCAAAAAAAGCTAAATGATTACAAAATGAAATGGTGTTGAGGCAGTCTGGAAAATGTATTCTTCAATATTTTCTTTTTCTAAATCCTTTTACTTTACCGCTCTCTCATTTTGTTGTTGTTGCATTATGTGTGTTGCACACTTAATTTGTGTTTAAATGATTATTCTATTATATTATAATGTTGGAAATTGCTAACAAAGAATGTGATAATTTAGAATAAGCAGGTTATTTAGCATAAAATAATAATAAATCAAATATTTAGTTCTTTTCTAAAAGCAAGTTGCAAAGTAATTTAAGAAAATATATAAAATCAGGAAAATGCATAGGCCAGAGTGAAAATATAAAAAAAATTGAATTTTTTTTATTTTTATTTTGACTTGATTTAAAATCAAATTATAACAAATACATTTTAAGATAAAAAAGTAATAAAAGCACAGAGAGATATGACCAAAAAAACAAATTGGGCAAAGGCTAAATAAAAAGTATAAAACAATGAGTTTTGTCATTGTGAATTTGTGTTCTTGTTTATGCCCCCACAGATTGTGAGCCTTCGGTCTGCATACTGTATAGCATACATTTAGCTCATGAATAATAGCAGCATATAAATGTGAATTGGAGTTCTGTGTGACCTGATAATATGATAGGAACATCTGGTGCCCTCTGTGGCCATCTAGTGGTCGACCTCATTATTACTGACAGAGTTAACGACGATAATCAGTGATGTAACTGCTACTGTGTTTCTCCAATACACTCAAATAAATATGCCTCAATAAACATTCTAACAAAGCTCTCCTGCAGAGAAGGCAGCAGAAGACAGAATTATGCATAAAATGTGTCCAACCTGTGGACATCGATGGTCTCCAGCAGGCGGAAAGACACCCAGGCCCACAGGAAGAAGACGTGGTTACAGAAGAGCATGATGCCGATGAAGAAACCAGCTCCCAGGATGAGAGTCTCAGCAGGATGAGCATATTCTGCCTGCATGCCGAATGGAGCCTGAAGGACAGCGGAGACACTGTGATGAGGACGTTTGTGTGAACGTGGTCACTTTTCCACGTGTGAGAGCTACAGCATCATTAATAAGTAACCCTTCCGTAAAGAGTTTTGTGTTTGTGTTTATTCATCTTATCACTTGTGTGTGTTTTACTCACGGTGAACTCATGGTGGACTTTGTGGATGTATTTGTAGATCTTGCGGTGATGCAGCAGGCGATGGAGAAAGTAGTGCCAGGTGTCTTCAACAACGGCACAGCCGAAGCACTGAGCAAGGACGTACGGCCTGGAGGAGAAGACGAGAGGAGACAGGACAAGCTCACCGAGTTATCTCAAATAACAGATTTGACTGATGGATTCCACTGAAGGTCCTCAGACGTGTGGCAGCAAATGTAACGAGCAATTTCTAGAAAAAAATCTTTATGGTCCCACATAGTATTATGTATGGGCAAGAAAAATAAAAAAGTTAAATTGTCTACTTTTTTTTGGTGATTGCTACAAAAATAAATATATTATTATTATATTATTCATTTTTAAAATCATGTTGTTAAAATAAATAATTACAAGCAAATTTAATTACATTTGAATAAATGTTGCCATGTGGAATAAAATAATTTGAATTTGCAGAAACCATCCAGTTGGATTATTTTTTGAAAGAGACCTTATACCTTTTTGAGACCAAAGAAGAATTCACCCTTGCAATAAGCCTTTCACAAGATTGATTAATTGCTGAGTCTATGAAGCGTCCACACCCTGTTGTTGACATTTGCAAATGGACTTGTGGAGCAGTTGTTCAAGTATCTAGGGTGGTTTGAATATGACGCGTTCGGGTGTGATTAATTGTACTTCAACTGACCAGCGTGGAATTGAGTCCCAGTCATAAGGGATGTTGAAGAATTCAGTGAAGTAGTAAGTCCCACAGATCAACGGCAGCTGGATACAGAAATGGTTGAACAGCAGCATCTTGAAACATGTCCACTGTTTCTCCCAGGTTTCTGGCTTGTCCTGCACACACACACACACACACACACACACACACACACACACACACACACACACACACACACACACACACACACACACACACACACACACACACAAAAACACACACACACACACACACACAAAAACATACACACACACACACACACACACAAACAGAAGGTCTGTTAACAGGAATGTCATCTTAGATACTGAAAATAAAATCTTAACAACCAAGCAAACCTGTTGGATCTTGTATTTCTGCATGAAGGGCATGAACTGGAAGAGGAAACCAGGAAGGCAGAACAGGAAGTAGATGACCTCGTGGACGATGAGCGACCCCCAGGTGGCAATCTGGAACTTGGTGTAGTTGTCCAGCATGTAGCCCCAGGCGTGTTTCATGGAGGGCTGGAAGGGGTTTTCTGGCAAAGCTGCATCCAAGTACTCCGCCGCCAGGTAAGCAGAGCTCAAGATGTCTGCCGTGCCGTTTACCTCCATGACGGATAACGCAGGGTGAGTGCAGGTGTGGAGAAAAAGACTGAAAAACAGGAACACTACGTTACATGTACAACTCTCAGACGGGATGTATAGAATTATAGTAAATACAGCAGAGGAACCATAAAAGAAAAACAAGAAATATTGAAGAAATTCAATATTATGCAAAATGTACAATGTTTGCTAATTATAAATTCATCAAAAGATCAGGAGCTTTATTTTGCTGCACTTGTTCAGTTTTTAACTGAGATCTTTTAGTTGTTACCACATTAAAACATAATTTCTATTCATTATATATATATAATAATGCTTCTAAAACACATTCTATAAATATAGATATAGAGCGAAAATATAACCAAACACTACCTAACTTATAGAAATCCATCGATACAGTTTCTTTTAATATAATTTCAAATGTGTACCAATCAGAATTACACCAAAAATGCAGATGCTTTGGTATGCTATACATATTTCAATTTCAATTAAATTCAATTTATTTTTGTATAGCCCAAAATCAGAAATTAAAAATTTGCTTCAGAGGGCTTTGCAATCTGTACACATACGACATTCTCTGTCCCAGAACCCTCTTCTGCATACAGATTACCTACACTTTTAAGCATAAAACTCATAAGTAGGGCATGTAATAATTCCTTCCACATCTCAACTCCTCTGGTCCTTATACAGTTGTACAAATTACAATAATCATCAGCAAACTGCATTTAGTTTACGAGCTAGTTAGATAGTTTAATCTATAATTATGTATCACATTTTATGAAAAGACAATAGGTTACGTATGTACAATGTGAATGCAAATTAACTAGTAACAATAGTTGTATAAATGTATCACTGAAAAAGTAGAAATGTAGTCGAAGTAAAAGTGATATGACATGACAAGAACCATAAATGTAATCCTCCACCACTGCAGAAAATAAAGATATTACACCATTGAAATACACACAATAACAACAACAAAAAATGCTATTTTATTTTATTGCTTTAAAGCAAAAATAATGGTGATACACTATGCCATAACAATGTTGCCTAAGATCAGGTGCATAAGGTAACAATACGTACAATATGAATCAATACATTCTGCACAGAAGCATTCAGTCAGCACTGGTGTGTTTGAGATTACAAAACAGGCCGACATGTTGTTCTTTAGATGTCACATCTGCCTCAATTCTTCACTAAAATACATAAACAACAGATGTACTTTAGCAATCGTTGCTAATAAACATATAAAAATATCTCATTTGCAGCGAACAACGACGGTTCTCTCACCTTCAGCCGAACGTCCCGTCTACCTGCACAGAAGCGGCTGCCCGGGTGAAGTACAGTCACATCGATCAATCTGATTGGCCGAGAGGAAAGGAGACTGACGTCGAGGAGGCAAGCGGCTTCGCTGATTGGTCCGCGGGATGGAGCGATGATAGTGAGACTGAATGTTTCTAGAGCGACAGCCAATCAGAGGGGAGCTCAGCCTTTCATAACCTCTGCCGTGTTGAACAAAGTGTTCGACGGAAGAGATGGGATGGTCCGGAGAACTTTGAGTCATACATGAATGTCTTCCGTCTCAAATTTACATTAATAGAGTTTATGACTCCAATGTCAACTTTGGTGATGTGGTGGAGACTTTTAGACAAATACACTGTGGTATAAAGTTTAAAAAATATCATTATATTCAATTAAAGCACCACTGAAGTATTTCTTTTTTTTTTTAAATAAAATTATATTTCCTGTTCATACTGTTTTTTCCTGAAGTGTATCTACATTTAATCACACAACGTGCATCATTGTATTTCAGTTCTTGTCATATTCAACATTTAATTATGACGGCTGAGTATCAATTTAATTTTTTCAGGACTGTATATACTGTAAATACTTTTTCACTTTATAAAACCCCCGTGGGTGGAACAAGTATGCAAATCCTTAATTAAAAGTTCAGTACAGTACTGTAGCTGTACCACACTGAAGAAAAAAAACTGCATTACAAAAATAAAAAATCCTACATTCAAAATATTGCTTATGTAAAAGTATGGAAGTACTATCTGCACAATGTACTTTAAGATTTAAAAGTATTGGTAATCTGCATTGAGCAGCATTTTAATAAGAGATCATTTGAACTACTTTATAAACTGTAGGTTCATTATTCTCTAAGATGATCATTCAGTGAGTGTACGTATGTGAAATCTTAATCTGCTATGTAACTATTAGCTGTCAAATAAATCTAGTGAAGTAGAAATATAAAGTGGGCTACAATAGATGTACTCAAGTAAAGTAATTATTTAAATTACAGTACTTGTGTAAATGTACCTAGTTATTCTCCACCAACACCATTTTTCTTTTTTTTATTTAACAAAAGAAGCCAAAGTATTGAATGTTGTCTAAAATACTGGCACAAGAACAAGAACTTTAACTGAATAAATGCAAAATGGCAGAAAAGTTAAGAAGAGGGTGAAAGTGACGAGGAAAATAACGTCAGCTTTACACAACACTAATGTTGACGTGAAATTTGAACAAATAAATCGCCGTATTGTTTTCAAAATATCACACACAGCTTATTCCATTTCAACGTTTTACTGATTTGGCAAAGTTTTAAAAACAGATTATGTCATTTCACAGCTTTAAATACAAGAAGCATATTTATTAATGATAATATAAAACAAGTAATGAAACATTTTCAAAGTCATTAGCCTACATGACATTCCTCAATACACTGACAAGAAAACAGCGATACCAGTTACTATAATAGCATTATTTTTTTTCAATATAGGACAAGAGGGAAGAGATAGAGGAACAGAAAATCAAGAGTAGGTTTGGTCACTTTCCAGAAAGAGAGAACAGATTAGTAAAGTAGTAAAGAGAGACAGAAATGAAGAGACATATTAAAATTGGCACATTCATAGTACGTCAGGGTGTGCAGTAGTTAATAGGGTTGCTACACCGAAGGAGGAAGAGGGAACCGTTGAAGGATAGGAGGTTCGAGTTTAGGGACCATGCAGTGAGTTCAGGCTGTTGTTGTCATTAGTGGTTACAACCGCAACAAAGATGGCTGCCGGGGTGACAGTAAAGCACTGATGCATCCAGCTGTTTTTGATCTCAAACAGCTTATCCCTCCGTCTATCACTGTTTTTGGCAACATGAATAACTCCTCTCCTTCCCCAGAAGGGAGGTGTTCCAGTTAAAGTCTGTTTGTTTTTTTTGAAAGAAGAAAATGTACATTTTCTGCAAATGCTTCTCACGTTGCTGTTCTGAATTCATGCGGGCTGACGCAACCGACACATCATCACCAATCTGGAGTTCTCAAATGTATCCCGGAACAGCTGCGCTCTGTCCAGTAACAGTACTCGAGGCATAACAAAGGGGAAGAAGAGGGGCGTAGTTTGACATTCAGGCACTCTTGAACAGCCACACTGCAACACTGTAAAAGGTCAGAGGTCAGACAGAGTGCGTTCATGCGGCGTCGGACCAGGCGTCACCACACAGAGACTCAGATGCACACAAACGCACATGCTCACATGTGCAAGCAAAGGAGCACCTTTAAATGCAAGCGCGCGCACACACACACACACTGACTCACGCACACACATTTCCACGATAAAAACAAAGGAGAAACAAAGATTTCAGTCCCAAATGGTCCTTCTCTGCCTTCCTCTCCCATAGATTGGATCAGTGGTCCCTCTCAGTGCCGGTTCATGTTAACATTACTAATGTTAAAGTAGCTTCGCAGTTAAAGTAGCTTCATATCAGTAGCGTTTCAATGACACTGCAGTGGTGCTTCAAACTGGTTTGTCCAGTCGCCAGCGGCAGTCCTTCCAGGAGGGGATTAAAACACGGGTTCGATTCCCCCTCCGTTTGTTACAGCTCCCCCTTTCAGGTAAGTGCAAAAAACCATCATCATCATCATCATCCTCAACAACAATCTTGTCATTTTTCTTCATCTTCGTCAGTGCCTGTGCCAATGCTGCCCAACATCATCCAAGCATCGGCATCTAGACAGATCCAAGATCAGTATTCAGCAGGAGAATACGCTCTGCTTCAAATCAGTGGCAAGTGTCAAGAGCAGTCATAAGGGCTTGTCAATCACTGTCACACCTGTGGTCAAAAACAACAAGTAAGACGTGTGCATCGCTATCGCCACATGTGGTATCATTTTCATACATAGCAAATGTAAATGTTAAGTATAAATGTGAAACAATGAAAGGAAATCAAAACAAAGGGCTTTTATATCCACTATAGGTAACTGTTAAAATAGTTGTAATACTTTCTATCTTACTAGGACTTCCTCATTGTTATCTTATTAGACAATTTGTGTGAAATTGTCATATATACAAATTCTTGAGTTATGGCCAAACACATGATTTGTGAGGTAACAGTAACCGTTGACCAAAATTCTTATCAGTTCATCTATGAGTCCAAGAGGACATTTGTGCCAAATTTAAAGAGATTCCCTCCAGGCCTTCCCGAGATATTGTGTTCACAAGAATGTGACGGACGGAAAACCCCAAATCATAATGCATAAAAATGCCATTTTAACATATTATGTAATGCTGTAATTGATGTGAAAAGTAGAAGTGTTTAAAATGAAGTACAGGTATATGTATAATAACATATATATAAAACAGTAACCAGTTATGGATTTTGTTATGATTTTGATATAGTTCTCCTAAAGGTTGATAAAATAAAATAATACTGAGCCGTGGCCATAACGTCAACCTTTTACAAAAGTAACCTCTCATTGCAGTTTGAATACAAAATGCTACGTTTTCAGTATTATGTTCATTATGTGTTTCTCTACACACCTGCATAGCTGCGTCCTGTGCTCATGCAGGTCGGCAGAAGTGTCCACTTGTCCGAGTTTGGATTGTAGAACTCAACAGAGGCCAAATTGCAGCTGCCGTCGTCTCCTCCCACCACATACAGTATGTTGTTTACGGCACACACACCTGAAAACACACACACACACACACACACACACACACACACACACACACACACACACACACACACACACACACACACACACACACACACACACACACACACACACACAATTAAGATTAATATACGTCTAACGTCTCACACCTGAGGATCTCTGCTGGACAAACTGTCTGCATTACCTGCGTTGCGTCGACACATGTTCATGTCAGCTACCTGCCGCCAGCTGTTAGACGCCGGGTCATAAACTTCACAGCTCTTCCTCACCAGTGGACCATCATGACCCCCCACAGCATACAGTAAACCTTTTAACACACCTACACCTGAGGGAAGACACCGGACACAAGATCTGGTCACCATTTCTGTCTTATCATGAATTTCCATCACTGAGTAACAATGATCTTTTCTTTTTGTTTTGATGGATAAATCTGTGAGAGACACACACACACACACACACACACACACACACACACACACACACACACACACACACACACACACACACACACACACACACACACACACACACACACACACACACACACCTGCTCCACTGCGTCTCGTGCCCATCTCTGCGATGTAGCTCCATGCGTTGCTTTTAGGGTTGTAAGATTCTACTGTACTCAGACATTGTCTGGTCGCACCATCATAGCCTCCAACTGCATACAGGATCCCTGAAGAAGAAAAAAAACATGACACACATGCAATTCATAACTTACAATAATAGAAACACATTAAAAAACATTATGTAGCCTTGAAGGAAATCAAAGTTTGTAAAGCTAAAATTTTGAAAGTTTTGATGCATTTTAACAATACTTTTTTTGATATTGTATTTTTAGTATTTTGCTATTTAAGTATTAACTTTTACTTTGTTGGTTATGTACTTATTCATCTTTCCGATTTCCTTCTTCTTGTGACGCTCCTCTGTAAACTTCTGTTTTGAAATAAAACTATATAAATAAAGTATGCTTGCTAGATTAAGTGTCCTTCATTGTTTGATGATTCTTAGTTGATGAGGGTCAACTTGTGCTGTTTGCCAGTTTCATAGACTAAAAGAGGGCAATAATGCATTATTGTATCGCGCCTCAAGTCAATTCCTGACCATACAAACTCTGGCTTCAACACCTTGGGTTGTTTCAAAATAAAAACAAGTCATGTGTTTGCAAAAAAATGCATTCCTTGCAGGACTATTGTATGGTTTATAAAGCGTTTCTAACATTTTTGATCTGTTCCTAAATACTGACTGTAAAACTGAACTGGGAGTTGTATTCACCATTGACAACACCCACTCCTACACTGCTTCGTCGGGTACTCATGGGTAACACATGGAACCACTCGTCTGTCTTTGCGTTGTACGCCTCGATTGTCGACAAACCTGCAAACACACACACACGCACACACACACACACACACACACGTATCAAAAACACCATGCACAATCACATATTATATAACTTCCTGTTGTTACACAAAGCAAAAGCCTGTAGGGATTTAATGTCTTGAACTCAAACTCTCACTGATAACTGTAATCTAATCTAAATGTGTTAATGTCACAGTCACACAGCTGTACCTGTGCTGCCGTCAAAGCCCCCCACAGCGTACAGGAGACCGTTGAGCACAGCAGCACCGAGCGTTGAGCGACGGTCTTGCATGCTGCTGACGCTCGTCCATCGGTCCATCATCGGGTCGTAACAGTCGACCGTCCGGACACGTAAAGAACCGTTGAAACCACCGACTGCATACACACACCCACCCACGTATACCACACCTAAAAAGTAAGAACACAGGAAATACTCAGGTAAAAAACACAAATATATAGGAAAAAAAACACACTCGCACACAAACAGCCTGGTGCAGTGAGTCTGAATGTTGAAGCAAACTCAAGAGTGGGAATGTCATGAAGTGCGGTCTGGCTGCACAATTAATCAAAGTTTCATCAATATTGCAATATGGCCTAATGCAATTTGCAAATTGCAGGAGGCACAATGTTTATTCAAGGCGAAATATGGGTCAAAATACCATTTTGAATTGTGCTGCAGAGATGTCCTGGCCTCCACATTATAATCTACAAACTTTAGAAAATTATTTTGTTTGGTAAAGATCCCTGCAAAAAATCCCAACATAATCATTGTAATGAAAATAATGATGTAAAAATGATCATTCCCTCTAATATAATATTGCAATTGCAAAATCAGGCACAAAAATCCCATTTGGATTAAGTTGGGTCGAGGTCACACTATATTTTGTAAATTTCCCCTTGAAGATCAATTAAGTATTTTTTTTTATTGAAAATGTCACTAAAAACACAAGTTTATCCACACTGGACACTTCAGTGTGAATTTCAATACATTTTTGTTGATGTTACAACCTTGAAACAAACAACAAAATTGTTTTCCTCCGTGCGTCATCACAGTGTGTCCGACCTTTGGGCATATGTGGTAGAAAATAGGCGGAAACATGCCACCAGGGGTTATGATGAACGAGCGATGCTGTTCGCCCAGATCACTTTTTAATATGCACAATACTGAAGCCAAACAAGAATGCCTAAGAATATGGATTTTGATCGCAAATGGATTGAATTTCAGTGCCAAGACAGCCAAGATCTGACCTGAGAGCATCAAAAAGACAAAAGTTACCACAGTCTGCAGCTGTGTTTGTACTTCTAAACTGAATACATCCTAATGGGTCGACCAAACCTCCTCTTTTTCATGATTTTGGAGGAAATATATTCTTTGTAACCCTCAGTGTCCTCCATTTTACTGTGTGGTGCTGAATTTTGTAAGAATGTGTTCAGGTGAACCTTGTTCACTCATAAAATCTGGAAGCATGGCCACAGCGTACAAGGTATTTGTGTTCATGTCTTCATCAGTTATATATCTATAATATATCTAGATATATATATATATATATATATATCTATATATATCTCTTGAACTAGACCGATGCTGGTAAACTGGACAGGTTGCACGATATATTACCTGTGTTTTTAGACCCACCAGAAGGCCTCAACACTGCAATGCTTACCAGTAAACCATGTATGTTATTAATCACAGATTTATTCAAGTTGTTCAGATACAGTATATTTAATATTAACCTTGTATGCTATTTGCTTAAAACGCCGGTAATGTATCGTACAACCTGTCCATTTTACCAGCAGTATTTACATTTTATCGGCAGTTAGAGGGCAAAGTCCTGCTGATTTTATTAATTTAATATTTCCAAGATGATGAGGAACACCTGAATGCAACATCATTTTGGTGACTTGGGGCGTAGGTGACGGTTTAGAGTGGCGTTCAGGTGCTCTGATGGAACCACGCTCTTCAGATGATCCAGCTCTTTAACGGTGAAGCTGTGCATGTTGTTGTTGTTGTTGTCATTGATGTGTTCCTACCTGCTCTGCACCTCCTGGTTGGGAGTTCGGCCACCTGGTACCATCGCTGCTCCTCAAAGTCATAACATTCAACACTGCGGATGGCCTTGGGAGCTTGGCCTCCGACCACAACCATCACCTACACAGAACAGGAACAGCAGAGCCATTACGTGACGAAGTGTATGACAACTGTTGTTGTTTTCTTATTAGCTAAGAGTAGCAGAGGGTGTGTGAATACCTTAGGACAGCAGGCTGGAGTCCTCATGCGTGTGCGTGCAGTTTTCATCAGAGCTCTCTGGTCAGCTGGCAGCAGGTGGTACTTCATGGCCTCAATGAGGTAGTCTTTACACGCACTGCTGTTCTTAATCAGAGACTCCTCCTCCACCCGCTGACACAACCAAAACAGTGAGAGAGGAGCCAGTCAGCCAACTGGATTAACAAAATACTGCAGCGTGTTGTGACACAGCAGCTGAGTCACAGAAGTAACTGTATACCTAGAATCATATAAACTAAAATCAAAGCAAACATACATGATATAAATCCAAAACCAAGACTAGCTCTGATTCTACTGACAAACCTAATGTTTATTGGCACTTAACATATTTATCTTTAGATTTTACCTGAACAATGTTAATAGTACAAAGAGATTAAATGTGAGTTCTCTAAGTTAGATAACATCCAGTGTTGCATTGTGGGGAGTGCACTGTGTGTTTCCTTGATAGGATGTAGACTGCCAGACCTTCCCCATTATAAAGACTAATGTAAATCATCAAACATCAAAACAACTGATCAAACATCAGTGTGGTTAGCTGCTAATCAAAGATCAACTCATTAAAAACAGAGCCAAATACTTGTCCAAGATGAGGCAATGTCCAACCAATGATAGTTTCATTTGACTCTACACTACACAACATAAAGAACGCCGAGCATTTGAAGTAGTATTAAATAAGTAGCAGTATTAGGGAAAAAAATAATTCTGATGTTATTTTGCCACCTCCCCCCTGTTTCAAAAGCAGCAGAAAAAAACAAGTTGGACAACTGGATACGTAGCAACATGTTGCCTGGCTGTATGTTACTGACAACACACTGTTGCTCTGTCATTAGCTTAGCTGTGGTCCAATGTTCAGGATGAAGCCTGTGTTGTCTGTGTCAGTCACATGATCATTTAAACCCCATTGCTTTGTCCTCAGACGCAGTGGTTTAAACTGCACCTGTGGTTTAGTCTGAACCTGATTAACTACCGTAGAGTCCACTGTATCTGAAGCTTAACTTCAACCTGCTGCAAACCTGGTTAAAGGTCATATGCGTCAGGGTAAAGACAGATTCATACAGCTACGATCATTTTAATCATTTCTAAAATTTCAATGACGCTCAGCGGAAGTTCGGTCAGGAAGACTATCTTTACACTCACAGATCTCTCCTTCCCTCTGTCAGCTGATTGTGGGCTGATTCTGCCACTAAGCCAATCACATAGTTGTTGTCAAAATGTAAAAACTGCTCTCCTCTTTTCTGCTATCAGTTGTCATAGCAGAATGAACCGACGCAACCCTCCTCCACCCCATTCACTTCCAGTCTTCATCATATCCAGTGCCCAGTCCTGCTACTCATCCCATCACTGGATCTTCATCACCACCACCACTACCAGTGTCTAGACTCCAGGGGGAATATTCTTGATCTAACCACAGCATCACTACCCCCTTTTAATATACTGCGTCATCATGGGGTCCAATCACCAAAGTCTCTCCTGATTGAAATTATTTTACCATGTATGTTCTTCTGAAGGCAACACTATCAGCAAGTGTCCAACTAGAGTCTAGTTATTACAATTAAAGGTGTCACTTCCTCCAAAAGACATTTTTGATGACAGAAACTGATTATCTGACCAACAAATGACCAGTTGTTAACTAATCCACCGCCACAAGGGAGGATGTGTGGTCAGTTTGCCCTTAATGTAGCAAAAGCAAAAAAAAATCATGTATGTGTATTTTCAGACTCCATTGTTTATTCTGTATATTTAACAGATTATTGATACTGTAGATAGATTGTAAACAAAGGAAACAAAGGGGCAAATGTGCGACAATATGATGTACAATTCACATGAATATTTAGATCAATGTTACTTAATGGTAGTGACAATCAACGGTCCCATTTACAACATGTTTCAATGAATTCATTGTCACTGCTGTAAGTCATCAGGCCCCTGACATGGGTGAGAATCTCAATAATTGTCGCATTCACGCGTAACGATTCATTCTACAACAGTGTGGAAATGTGAACAACAGTGGAAACAAACTAGTCAGATGCAAAGTGACAGATCAGCAGTCAGTCAGTTTAAGAGCACAAACAGAAGCATACAGATGCGGCAGCTCATACCTGCACCAGGTATTCTCTGGAGAGCAGCGGCAGGCGAACATGTTCCATCAGGTGAGCCAAGTGTTCCTGCCGGACGTCTTTATCGTGGTTGACCCAAGCTATCACCGCCTCAAACACCTGCACAGTGAGGTACACAGAGACACGTGAAGCACATCAGGTACAACCGTTTGCTCGTGCTGTCCTACCTGCGTATATTGAGTAGAGTGAATGTGTGTATACCTTCTCCTCCGTGGGGATGGTGAGCTTGTCGCTGGCGATCAGGCTGGACACTTGCTCCATGCCCAAATTGAGGAACTCTTCACTCCCAACCACCTCGGCGAAATGTTGCTCTGTCAGCAAAAGCACGGAATGAAAATAACTACCCTGCAGATGAACATATCTTTTTTTTTTCTACTCTTAACATCATCATCGGGTGTATCTGGTTAAACCTGTTCTCATTCCGTCTCATCCACCGTCCCACATCCTCCAGGATACACACTAACCCATTTTAGTGGAGCAACTGCAACAGCTGTTCACACACACACACACACACACACACACACACACACACACACACACACACACACACACACACACACACACACACACACACACACACACACACACAAAGTAGAGATATGCACACACAAACCTGCGTAGCTGTTGGCCTGTGTAAGGAGCTGAGAGCAGGCGTGTAGGTCAGCGAAAGCTCGTATCCCCAGACAGTTGGATGGATGAAGCTGAGAGCTCAAGAACTCGCAACAAGCCTTTTTCACCTCGTTCAACTGGAGCAGGCCGGCTGCAGGTAGCAATGCCTGTCAAACACACACACAGAAATTTGAACTACAATGCAGATTAATTAAATTAAAGGGGTGACAGGCTGGTTTGGTGTGTTGAGACACCATCTTTACGTCAGATGATTACAGGTTCAGTCACTCAAAATGACCAGCTTGTTGAGACTTGTCTGTTCAAATGCATACGAGTAGATTTACAGTACAAGGTCTGAGTTTCCAAACTGAACTGTAAATTACAGCAGCAAGAACGCCTGAGCTCCTTTTAGTTTAGTTTTTAAACTTTTATACTTTCCAAAAGAGTGAATTTCCCTGAAAGCAAGGCAGGAGTTTAAAAGATTAGCTAAGGTGCTCAACATATGATCAAGTGAAACAAATAGATGCTCGTAATCTACAGTTCTCTAGTCTCAGCAGCATCATGAAGAGAGACAATTCCCATTTTAAAGATGCAGGATCCGACATAGTTGAGCATTTTGATTGCCTCTTAATGGCTCTCAATAGGTAAAAGCAACAAAAAATAAGACAAAATCTAGTACATTTTTGTTTACTGAAATGGTACCGTTCATTGTTTCATTAATTTCTGTTGAAATGGGTTGTCAGGACAGGAGTTAACAGTTAGGGATTAATCTGAAAGTGCAAACCAATGGGTTTGGTTATCAGTTTTGGAAAAAAGGCAGTTTCAGTTCACTTTCGTGTGTGAAAGTGTGCACATGTTCATGAGAAAGGTGGGACATTTCAGAAGTTTGTGATCACTTCACTGGATGGGTATTTAGTTTACTCCTGTTAGTGCAAGTCACCGTTTTCTAGGGCTGTCTTTGACCAAAGAAATTCTTAGTCGACTAGCACTGATAGGATTTGTCGACTCACCGAGAAAATCGAATGAGTCGTACAATACAACCAGTGAAATCAACTAACTGACAAACAAATACTGTGATACCGTGTACAGCCAAATGTACCAGTGTTAAAGACAAAATGCCCTCAGTGTTTATGTGAGTAGAAATGTGTGTGTGTGTGTGTGTGTGTGTGTGTGTGTGTGTGTGTGTGTGTGTGTGTGTGTGTGTGTTTACCTGCACGTTATCCTCTGTGACTTGTATCTCTGCTGTGTAGATGTAGTCGACCAGCAGGCCCAGAGTCCAACCGTCCATCTCCTTTATCCTCACTCGCTTCGCCCGGCTCTCTGCCATCTCACCTGTCGGTAGACATCCATTACCAGAGAGAACAATGCGAAACACAGGGTGAAACAAGATCCTGCCAGATGTCCAGCAGCACGAATGGCAGCGAGTCCTCACCTGTGAACATAGCGTGGAAGTACGGGCTCCCAGCAGCCAGAACCACCCTGTGAGCAGCGATCTCTACATCCTCCGCCACTATGGTCACGTCGCACAACAAGCTCTGGCTGTTTGGGCATTTAGGAGACGGACAGGTGAGAGATTACAATTATAAAAAGTTTAAAAGGGTCGCACCCAAGAGGACAACAGAGAACTGGAAAGAGAAGAGTGTGCATCACCTGCGCAGCTCGTTCATGACTTTGAACGCCTTCCTCATGTGCCGAGGGTTGAGCGTGACAGGACCTTGTCTCTCGACGCCATCTTCTTTGTCCAGAGCGTGTGGACAAAGTCTGGTGCATCTGTGAGGGACGGTACGGATGCACAACATTACTGAGGGCAGACATCGGACGGTAGCGTGTTCTTACATACAGGAAGTATAGTAAGTGATAATGCACAGTGATGTGTCCTGATACATGAATATAGCTGTTATGTTCTACAGCAGGACATTTTAGAGTGCGTTACCTTTCATATACGATGTCCACTTAAAACAAGAAAAATCAGACGCTGTGTTCAAATCGTCTCTGAAGTTTGTTTCACCAACAAGAGTTGGTTTAACTGTTAGCAATTAACACATACTGTTGCTACCGGTGCCCTCAGTTTAATATGCCTATATTAACTTTAAAATTTATTTCGAAGTGTCGTTTCACCCAAATTACAAAAAATATCAAGCCATGTAGATCATTTGGGTTTTATTTTTCCAGGTTTTAAGAGATTTCTGCCTCCATTTTAATGCAATAGAGGTGAATGGATTTGTATTTTTGCAGTGCTCACAGTATCTCATTCACAACCATAAGAGGTGAATAAAAAAAAAAAAAAGTTTGAGATATACAGTTAGGTCCATAAATATTGACACAATTTTCATCATTTTGGCTTTGTACACCACCACAATGGATTTTGAAAGAAACAATCAGGATGTGCTTTAAGTGCAGACTTTCAGCTTTAATTTGAGGGTATTTACATCCCAATCAGGTGAACGGTGTAAGAATTACAACACATTTTATATGTGGCCCCTCCTTTTTAAGGGACCAAAAGTAATTGGACAAACTAACATAATCATAAATGTAATTGTCACTTTTAATACTTGGTTGCAAATCCTTTGCAGTCAATGACAGCCTGAAGTCTGGAACCCATAGACATCACCAGATGCTGGATTTCATCCCTGGTGATGCTCTGCCAGGCCTCTACTGCAACTGTCTTCAGTTCCTGCTTGTTCTTGGGGCATTTTCCCTTCAGTTTTGTCTTCAGCAAGTGAAATGCATGCTCAATTGGATTCAGGTCAGGTGATTGACTTGGCCATTGCAGAACATTCCACTTCTTTGCCTTAAAAAGCTCTTTGGTTGCTTTCGCAGCATGCTTCGGGTCATTGTCCATCTGCACTGTGAAGCGCCGTCCAATGAGTTCTGAAGCATTTGGCTGAATATGAGCAGATAATATTGCCCGAAACACTTCAGAATTCATCCTACTGCTTTTGTCAGCAGTCACATCATCAATAAATACAAGGGAACCAGTTCCATTGGCAGCCATACATGCCCACGCCATAACACTACCTCCACCATGCTTCACTGATGAGGTGGTATGCTTTGGATCATGAGCAGTTCCTTCCCTTCTCCATACTCTTCTCTTCCCATCATTCTGGTACAAGTTGATCTTTGTCTCATCTGTCCATAGGATGTTGTTCCAGAACTGTACAGGCTCTTTTAGATGTTTTTTGGCAAACTCTAATCTGGTCTTCCTGTTTTTGAGGCTCACCAATGGTTTACATCTTGTGGTGAACCCTCTGTATTTACTCTGGTGAAGTCTTCTCTTGATTGTTGACTTTGACACAGATACGCCTACCTCCTGGAGAGTGTTCTTGATCTGGACAACTGTTGTGAAGGGGTTTTTCTTCACCAGGGAAATAATTCTTCTGTCATCCACCACAGTTGTTTTCCGTGGTCTTCCAGGTCTTTTGGTGTTGCTGAGCTCACCAGTGCGTTCTTTCTTTTTAAGAATGTGCCAAACAGTTGATTTGGCCACACCCAATGTTTTTGCTATCTCTCTGATAGGTTTGTTTCGATTTTTCAGCCTAATGATGGCGTGCTTCACTGATAGTGACAGCTCTTTGGACTTCATATTGAGAGTTGACAGCAACAGATTCCAAACACAAATACCACACTTGAAATGAACTCTAGACCTTTTATCTGCTCCTTGTCAATTAAATGACGAGTGAATAACACACACCTGGCCATGGAACAGCTGAGCAGCCAATTGTCCAATTACTTTTGGTCCCTTAAAAAGGAGGGGCCACATATAAAATGTGTTGTAATTCCTACACCGTTCACCTGATTGGGATTTAAATACCCTCAAATTAAAGCTGAAAGTCTGCACTTAAAGCACATCCTGATTGTTTCATTCAAATCCATTGTGGTGGTGTACAGAGCCAAAATGATGAAAATTGTGTCAATGTCCAAATATTTATGGACCTAACTGTAGGTATGAGATGTTCTTGACACCTGACAATCAGAAACAAGTATTTTCCACAACTATGACCTAAAATAATGTAAACACTGCAAACAGGACTTTAACTAGGTTTGCATCACAACAGGTTGAATGTCACTTAGCAGCATTAGAGGCTATAAAGTGCTGAATCTGCAGGTGCAGGAGTAAAATAAAGCACTGAATTGTTTTCAGTTTACTTCATGTCTTTAAGGGAAGAATGCGTATAGATCATTACAATAATACCAAACACAAACACACAACACATGGAGAAAAAGAAACAGAGGTCACCAGGGGTATGACTGATCATTATGTGACAAATGGTGCTCTGGCATGAAACCTACAATGAGTCAGCACTGTAGGATGATCTGCAACTGTGATTTGGTTACTTCACAGTTAAAGTGTCGATTCACCCAAATTTACCTCTAGAACTTTCTAGCCATGTGGTTTTGACTTTGTTTTCTGAGGTTTTGAGATGTTGCTCTGCTTCCACCAGAATACAATATTTTCTACAACAGACACATGAAAACTGTTACGCGTGATATTTCAGCCCGCTCTCATTCCCGGGGCATCGAATATCGACGCTTTGTCGCGCCCAACGGCGTCTGACTTCGACTCAAAAGGCACCTTTTAGCATCTGTATGAGACGCACCGGGCTTTCAAGTAACTACAACGTAAACCATCCACGTCATTATAAGACGCTCAGAGAAAATGCTCCGGGAGTCTGACGACGCAGTTTGAAGAAAACACAAACAGGTGAGGATGGGTCAAACAAATACAGGACTTTCGACCAGGACGCCGGTGTCGGGTTATTTTGAAGTTACGTTAGTGAGGTTTGTGTACTTATGTAATGTTGTTTACGTACTTACTTTAAGACCAAGGGGTCTGACAAATCATCAGTGTGTGACGAGTTGGAATGAGAATGTGTTGGTTACGTATCTGAGTAGTTGAACAATTGATCGTTGAGAGAGATGGTGTAGCTGTTATTTTTCCAATGCCGTGAGTGACACAAATTAAATTCCATGAACCTCCTATTGCGGTGCAGAACAAGACTGCATCCTCCAAAAAACACTGTTGAATCAACACCTCTGTAAAACAGTTTAGACTAAAACCGAACAGTTTCATGGCCGACCTGTTGTAGTAACCTGCACTAGTTTTGTCCAGGACCTACTAAACTGGCGCTACCACCCACCTCAAACCCTTTGAGCAGTTTTATGTACCCTTTTGCTTCCAAGTTACCATGAAGTAAAGACCCAACCCAACAAGTACTCTGCTGGAATAATACTAACTGGCACCAGCTTTTATATGAGTCAATTGGTTTGAGGTGATTTGATCAAAACCACCACTTTATTTAGGAATATGCTCCATGTGAGCTCAATGTAAACTAATAAATAAGGTCTTCTGATTTTGCCTTTTGTAAGACAGGGCCACAACAACAGCTAATAATACAGGCTGGTCATTGTTGATTTTGTGCCTTAGCTCCCTAACAAATTAGCAATTAATTAAATCACCTGGCTCCTGGGGGTCCGGATGATAAACCAGCCTCAATCTAATAAAGTGTCCGGTGAGTGTGAATTTATAGATGCTGCACATCTGAGGCACATCCAACTACAAATACACAAACATCTAATATTCAGCTCTACTGAATGGAATAAGTATTCAGATATTTTACTTCAGTAAAAGTACCATACATTTATGTAAAAACACTCCCTCATTCAAAATCCTACTTAAGTTGAAGACATATTATCAGTCAAATGTATTCTATTAAAGTATCAAAGTACTCGTTCTGCAAAACAATTACCCTCATGAATGATATACGCATTATTGTGTATTATATCATTAAATTGTTAATACTGATGCATCAAGTTGCATTTACTGTTGTAGCTGGTCAAGTTAGATTTTAATTACTTTAAATAAAGTTAGCTAGTTCAGTCCAGTGGTTCCAAACCGAGGGGTTGGGGGCCTTTAAAGAGTCACAAGATAAATCTCAGGGGTCATGAGATGATTAATGGGAGAGGAAATAAAAAAAGGACAACGTTACACTGATTTGAAAGTTTAGACTTCCTCTTATTCTAAGATGAATTGTGAGAAAATGGTTGGAAGCCACTGATGAAATTGTATTTTCTATAAGCTTATCATATATTTTGTGTGTCAAATTTCAATCTGAAACTACAAACTATAACTGTCATATAAATGCAGTGGAATGAAAAGTACAACATTTCTGAAATTTGGTGGAGTAGAAGTATAAAAGAGAAAGAAATAGAAATTACTAAAGTAAAGTACAAGTACCTCAAAACTGTAAATGTAGGCTACTTTCGACACAAATATGGGATACATATAATCATGCTGCTCATGGCAAAATCACGTGGCCTTTGTTTTCTGTCACAAACACACACACACACACACACACACACACACACACACACACACACACACACACACGGCCACCCAGCAGTTGACACACACATCCCCTCTGCCATAAACAAAAACACCTCCGTAATCCCAACAAAACATCGGATTATAACACAACCACAGACAACCCCTCTACCCCCTCAGCCTGCTGCGGACGGGCTCGGCCCCGGCTCTCAGTGACCCGGTCCTCCCCGGTCAGTGAGCAGCCACACCGGCTGGCCGCTGTCGCTCTCAATGCGGCACCATCAGTCAAAGCAGCCACTGGGAAACGTCAGCACACATACACACACACACACACACACACACACACACGCGCGCGCACACACAGTGATTGTTGTTGCACTCACAGCGGATGACTGTCCATGATTCCGGTGTTTTTCAGAGGCTGAAAACTTGGCCCAGCGGCATGCACCATTCCATATCCACAATGTAGTCTCTGATGGGTCTAAATTCAAGCGTGAATCGCGGCGATCAGCTGTCCAGAGGCGGAGAGACGGGCTGACGGCAGCCCCATTAAATCAGCCTGTCTCATAGAAACACACAGCCCGACTGCGGGTGACACTCAGTAACAAACACGTTGCGATTGAAACCCGGCTGTTGTACCGCTGTTGTCTGTTCTGTCGGCCGCCCCAAAGAAAAAAGAGAAAAAAAACACGCCAACCAGCAGCGTCAATGAGGGTTTATTGTGGGGGTTTTGTTCCCCCCCTCTCTCTCCCCTCCTGGGTGTATATGGGTGCGAGAGGCGGACAGGCAGGGCTACCTGTTATTTTCCAATCGCTGATTAAAACGCACAAACAAGGACATGTCGGCAAAGACGGTCCTCCGAGCAGCCAAGGCGTCCCACAAGAAAGCACTGTCTCCCTCTAGCTGTGGGAGACCGACGGGGGGAGGAGGCTCATTGTTGAATTAAACACTCTTTGGGAATAAACAGTGGCGATTTTAGCCTGAAATTGCTGGTGGGGCAATTTTGTATGACGTCATGTCACCGTCACAGAAATAGAGGTAGCTGATTATTATAAGCAGTAGGCCTATATAGACCAGTAAGATATGCTATGGGCTGTATTTTGAGTGCCAGCAGGGAGCAGAAATCCTATTTCAAATACATTTCACATGCTTCAGCGCTCAGCGCGACACAAAGATGTTGCCTATAATACAGCATTAAAGTTAAATGATTGCAACAAAGTAAAACGATTAGACAGACACATAGCTCAAATAACTTGCATAATTTATTAAGCTTGTGGCACACGTGTGGCATACAATATGAAGCGAAAGGCACAACTGAAACAAATAACAGCAACAAAACATGCATGTCCAAACTGAGTCTGCATTAGTAGCATTTCCAAAAAGAAGGCATGGGAAACAGAACAGTGCTCGTTTTGATGTGCTAGCAGTTAGCCATGTATTTCTGTCATACCATTCCGTCTTGAAAGTTCGAGTCGCTTTCTCACCAGGCTGCAGCAAGATCAAGTCGTCTGGTCTGTGTGGCCCCAAACGTTTAATTTCTAATTTCTCTTCCAACGACAATGCACTAAATTGCACCCTCAACAAATAGTCTACATTATTCATTGTAGGCTGAATTAAAACACTTCCAAAATACTCGAAATCTAGCAATAACTAACTAGCAGTAACGTTACCGGCATTGAGCTGTCTGATTACGATCTGACTGTATGTTTTTTTTTTTCTTGGTCACGGGGTACTTTTTTCGCGGTTTACGTAATATTCGAGTCGAGTTGCTAGGCAGATTTCATGGGGCACATCTGAAAGTGCCCCATCTCCCAATGTAAACTTTGGCCTGTGTGGTTCACGCTCATTGGTGTTTCCATGGTAACACTCTTAAACTTGCGCCGCTGCCCCACAGAGCAGAGAGGGACAGCGGAGAGCAGCATTTCACAGAGCAAGCACACAGACAGAAACACACACGAATCAAATTACTCCAAAACAGGACTATAATGCTTGTGAGTCAAGTACAGACGTATTGCGCTTTCTGCACAACAGCGCCATCTGGATCTGGTGGGGCAGTGCCCCACGTGCCCTAATGTAGAAACGCCACTGGATGTAATGAACAACCGTGTCATTAAACGCTTTATTAACAAAGAAAGCAGGATGGACTTTGTCTTCAAATAATGAACAGCAGTTTTGGTAAGTGAACTGCAGTAGCTTTAACTGCACATAGATATTATTTGTGTCATTATTTAATATGCCTGTTTATATATTATTATTTGTACAACTTTTTTTTTATGAATATGGATTTTCGTTTGGTTTTATATGTGATAGGAACTATTGTTACATCCTATGTTGCGCTGGGGACACATTTAGCCGGTGCACAGCAACAAGAAGACGCGCGAAGCGGCCACGGTCTATACTCTGCTCAAAGTGTTAAAGTTAAACTGTTAAAGTTAAGTTTAAGTCATGTGTTTTCAAGTGGACTCATTGTCCCTCTCGGTGTTGACAGACGAATAAATCCGTCAGTAACAACAACTAAGGTGTCGTGTATTTCCTGGAGGGAGTGATAGCGGCAGTTAGTGTATTTGTAGGTACAGGGGCGTCGTTAGGTCTATTTTTCGGGGGGCTGAAGCCCCCTAAAATGTTCTTCAGCCCCCCCAAATAATTTGGCATTATTGGCTTTAAAAATATATAATATATTTTTTTTTATTTTTATTTTGGTGATATCATTAGATTTAACTGTTGTTTCTCACATGGACACGTTATTTATAACTCTAACATGCTACATATGTGCGTGCGTTTTGGTTTGTATGTTTTCTCTTCAAATTACAATTAATATAACATCATACTGAACAATATAAAAGGACGGGCACTAGGACCTTGGGGAGGCTGCTGCGCTGGCTTTCTCACTCTGCCAAGTAACGTCTCTCGTCAACGACAGCCAGGATTATAGCCAAGGAGTTTAGCTCAAAGTAAATGATGCACGGAGTGAAATTGTAAGTACAGGTAGTTACAGAATGTGTCTATCTGTAGTTGTTAACGATTGTTACCTGCTTACATTTAGGTTTACTTGAGGCAAATGAAAGGGAATATTGTAGTGGGCTATGTTAACACTAAGCTAGCTAGCTAGATAACTTAGCTATTTCGTTAGAAACTCTCCAGTGAGCAAGAGTGTGAACGAGCAAATTCGAAATACAAGAAACAACTATCGACATCTCTCTATTCTTTGCTTTAATATATCGCTCTAGTATTTCGAAACAATAATATATAATGTTATTATATATTATTGTATATATTATATAATGTTGTTTATAATCAGTTAATGGCATATTTGACACTGAACTAGTTCATCTTTATCTCAGTGATAGTGTCCAAATGAGCATAAAATATCACTGGTATGTAAAAACTACACGGACCACAAAATAGATGTAAATGTTGATCAAAATCGTATTCCCTTCTGCTCATAATAAAACAAGTAAACAACTCAAAAGTTGACACTGTCAGGTCCATTCTCCATCCATTGTGTGCGGTTCCTTTAAGAATTAGGATGTGGGAGTGATGCGGATATGAAAGCTAGTTTATCCGTCTTTCCTTTACAAGCAGGAAAATTATTTCTCTCTCTTTATTTGAGAAAAGTTCATATTTATGTTGTCAATTTTCACTATATTATCATATACTGAATGCAAGCAAAACTACAGAGCAAAATCACACACTTTCTGTTGGAACCAATATATGAACTGTCTGAAACAATGGCTATCCGAGGCCCAAAAAAAATTGCTGTGAGCGCAAACATGCCCCTCCCCTTGGGGCTAAGCCCCCCCTTCTTTGAATCCTAGAATCGCCCCTGTGTAGGTGTTGAGCTTCATTTTTACGAGTGAAGGCCCAGATATAAAATTCACGGCCCGCCACTGGTTTTGATAAGCTGTGAGTGGTAAGAGTGAATATTATGATCGGCGGTGGAATGTAACTAAGTATATTTGCTTAAGTACTGTACTTATGTACAAATTCAAGGTACTTTACTTGAGTATTTCTCTTTTATTCAACTTTGTACTTTTTACTCCACTCATCTCTTGTTTTTTGGTTTCTGACCACTTTTGGATGATTAAACATGGACCGGGTCAAATTCACCCAGGAACATCATTGCTGTACATGAGAAACGAACATAAAAGGAGGGTTGAACAGATTCCAGGACTTCTTCTTTACAATTGTATTAATACGATGCATATTTAATTAGAGATCTAAAAACATAGAACATTGATTTGATTTTTTATTTGATGTCCCGTGGATCGACACCGGAGAGCAGAAGGGCTCCGGACACTGGTGCTCTGGCGGACGGACAGACTGTCGAACCTGCTCTGGACACAGGTGCTCTGAAGGCCGGCTGGACTGCCGAACTTGGTCTGGACACAGGTGCTCAGGTGGACCGGACTCTCGGAGTTGGGGCTCCGGGGAACAGGATGCTGGCCCGGCGGCGGGAACTGGAGGTCGCTGCGGCTCGGAAGCGGCAGCTTGACACCGTAGGGCAGGCAGATCAACAGTGAAATGTCCCGTGATTCAACACTGGAGGGCTGGCAGATCGACTGTGTGATGTCCTGTGGATCGACACCAGAGGCAGGCAGATTGACAGGTAGTCGAGGCAGAAGACGGTACTCGGGTTAAAGCTGCTTCGGGAATCAAGACGGAACCTCCATTTCCAGCCGCCTCCAAGTCGCAGCAACCACCGCTGGGCCAGCATCCTTTTCCCCGGAGCCCGGACTCCGAGAGTCTGAGTCCGGTCCGCCTGAGCACCTGTGTCCGGAGCAAGTTCGGCAGTCCGGCCGTCCGCCAGAGCTCCGGTGTCCAGAGCTCTTCTGCCCTCCGGTGCCGATACACGGGACATCTCACCGTCGATCTGCCTGTCCTCTGGTGTCGATCCACGGGACATCACGCCGTCGATCTGCCTGGCCTCCGGTGTCGATCCATGGGACATAGAAGGGCTCCGGACACAGGTGCTCAGAAGGACGGCTGGACGATCAAACTTGCTCTGGACACAGGTGCTCAGACGGACCAGACTCTCGGAGTCGGGGCTCCGGGGAACAGGATGCTGGCCCGACGGCGGGAACTGGAAGTCGCTGCGACTCGGAGACGGCTGGAACTGGAGATTCCGTCTTGATTCCCGATCTAGCTTTAACCCGAGTACCGTCTTCTGCCTCAACTACCTGTCAATCTGCCTGCCTCTGGTGTCGATCCACAGGACATCACACTGTCGATCTGCCTGCCCTCCAGTGTCGATCCACGGGACATCTCACCGTCGATCTGCCTGCCCTCCGGTGTCGAGCTGCTGCATTCGAGCCGCAGCGACCTCCAGTTCCTGCCGATGGGCCAGCATCCTGTTCCCCGAAGCCCTGACACCGGGAGTCCGGTCCGCCTGAGCACCTGTGTCCGGAGCAAGTTCGGTAGTCCAGCCGGCCTTCAGAGCACCTGTGTCCGGAGCAGGTTCGGCAGTCCAGCCGTCCGCCAGAGCTCCGTTGTCCAGAGCTCTTCTGCCCTCTGGTGCCGATACACGAGACATCTCACCGTTGATCTGCCTGTCCTCCGGTGTCGATCCACGGGACATCACGCCGTCGATCTGCCTGCCCTCCGGTGTCGATCCACGGGACATAGAAGGGCTCCGGACACAGGTGCTTGGAAGGACGGCTGGACGACCGAACTTGCTCTGGACACAAGCGGCAGCTCGACACCGGAGGGCAGGCAGATCGACGGCGTGATGTCCCGTGGATCGACACTGGAGGACAGGCAGATCGACGGTGAGATGTCCCGTGGATCGACACCGGAGAGCAGAAGGGCTCCGGACACCGGTGCTCTGACGGACGGATGGACTGTCGAACCTGCTCCGGACACAGGTGCTCTGAAGGCCGGCTGGACTGACGAACTTGCTCTGGACACAGGTGCTCAGGCGGACCGGACTCTCGGAGTTGGGGCTCCGGGGAACAGGATGCTGGCCCGGCGGCGGGAACTGGAGGTCGCTGCGGCTCGGTAGCGGCAGCTCGACACCGGAGGGCAGGCAGATCGACTGTGTGATGTCCTGTGGATTGACACCAGAGGCAGGCAGATTGACAGGTACTCGAGGCAGAAGACGGTACTCGGGTTAAAGCTGGCTCGGGAATCAAGACGGAACCTCCATTTCCAGCTGCCTCCGAGTCGCAGCAACCACCGCCGAGCCAGCATCCTGTTCCCCGGAGCCCCGACTCCGAGAGTCCGAGTCCGGTCCGCCTGAGCACCTGTGTCCGGAACAGGTTCGGCAGTCCAGTCGACCTTCAGAGCACCTGTGTCCGGAGCAGGTTCGGCAATCCGGCCGTCCGCCAGAGCTCCGGTGTCCAGAGCTCTTCTGCCCTCCGGTGCCGATACACGGGACATCTCACCGTCGATCTGCCTGTCCTCTGGTGTCGATCCACGGGACATCACGCCGTCGATCTGCCTGGCCTCCGGTGTCGATCCATGGGACATAGAAGGGCTCCGGACACAGGTGCTCAGAAGGACGGCTGGACGATCAAACTTGCTCTGGACACAGGTGCTCAGACGGACCAGACTCTCGGAGTCGGGGCTCCGGAGAACAGGATGCTGGCCCGGCGGCGGGAACTGGAAGTCGCTGCGACTCGGAGACGGCTGGAACTGGAGATTCCGTCTTGATTCCCGATCTAGCTTTAACCCGAGTACCGTCTTCTGCCTCAACTACCTGTCAATCTGCCTGCCTCTGGTGTCGATCCACAGGACATCACACTGTCGATCTGCCTGCCCTCCAGTGTCGATCCACGGGACATCTCACGGTCGATCTGCCTGCCCTCCGGTGTCGAGCTGCTGCATTCGAGCCGCAGCGACCTCCAGTTCCTGCCGATGGGCCAGCATCCTGTTCCCCGGAGCCCTGACACCGGGAGTCCGGTCCGCCTGAGCACCTGTGTCCGGAGCAAGTTCGGTAGTCCAGCCGGCCTTCAGAGCACCTGTGTCCGGAGCAGGTTCGGCAGTCCAGCCGTCCGCCAGAGCTCCGGTGTCCAGAGCTCTTCTGCCCTCCGGTGCCGATACACGGGACATCTCACCGTCGATCTGCCTGTCCTCTGGTGTCGATCCACGGGACATCACGCCGTCGATCTGCCTGGCCTCCGGTGTCGATCCATGGGACATAGAAGGGCTCCGGACACAGGTGCTCAGAAGGACGGCTGGACGATCAAACTTGCTCTGGACACAGGTGCTCAGACGGACCAGACTCTCGGAGTCGGGGCTCCGGGGAACAGGATGCTGGCCCGGCGGCGGGAACTGGAAGTCGCTGCGACTCGGAGACGGCTGGAACTGGAGATTCCGTCTTGATTCCCGATCTAGCTTTAACCCGAGTACCGTCTTCTGCCTCAACTACCTGTCAATCTGCCTGCCTCTGGTGTCGATCCACAGGACATCACACTGTCGATCTGCCTGCCCTCCAGTGTCGATCCACGGGACATCTCACCGTCGATCTGCCTGCCCTCCGGTGTCGAGCTGCTGCATTCGAGCCGCAGCGACCTCCAGTTCCTGCCGATGGGCCAGCATCCTGTTCCCCGGAGCCCTGACACCGGGAGTCCGGTCCGCCTGAGCACCTGTGTCCGGAGCAAGTTCGGTAGTCCAGCCGGCCTTCAGAGCACCTGTGTCCGGAGCAGGTTCGGCAGTCCAGCCGTCCGCCAGAGCTCCGGTGTCCAGAGTCCTTCTGCCCTCCGGTGCCGATACACGGGACATCTCACCGTCGATCTGCCTGTCCTCCGGTGTCGATCCACGGGACATCACGCCGTCGATCTGCCTGCCCTCCGGTGTCGATCCACGGGACATAGAAGGGCTCCGGACACAGGTGCTTGGAAGGACGGCTGGACGACCGAACTTGCTCTGGACACAAGCGGCAGCTCGACACCGGAGGGCAGGCAGATCGACGGTGTGATGTCCCGTGGATCGACACTGGAGGACAGGCAGATCGACGGTGAGATGTCCCGTGGATCGACACCGGAGAGCAGAAGGGCTCCGGACACCGGTGCTCTGACGGACGGATGGACTGTCGAACCTGCTCCGGACACAGGTGCTCTGAAGGCCGGCTGGACTGACGAACTTGCTCTGGACACAGGTGCTCAGGCGGACCGGACTCTCGGAGTTGGGGCTCCGGGGAACAGGATGCTGGCCCGGCGGCGGGAACTGGAGGTCGCTGCGGCTCGGAAGCGGCAGCTCGACACCGGAGGGCAGGCAGATCGACTGTGTGATGTCCTGTGGATTGACACCAGAGGCAGGCAGATTGACAGGTACTCGAGGCAGAAGACGGTACTCGGGTTAAAGCTGGTTCGGGAATCAAGACGGAACCTCCATTTCCAGCTGCCTCCGAGTCGCAGCAACCACCGCCGGGCCAGCATCCTGTTCCCCGGAGCCCCGACTCCGAGAGTCCGAGTCCGGTCTGCCTGAGCACCTGTGTCCGGAACAGGTTCGGCAGTCAAGTCGACCTTCAGAGCACCTGTGTCCGAAGCAGGTTCGGCAATCCGGCCGTCCGCCAGAGCTCCGGTGTCCAGAGCTCTTCTGCCCTCCGGTGTCGATCCACGGAACATCACGCCGTCGATCTGCCTGCCCTCCGGTGTCGATCCATGGGACATAGAAGGGCTCCGGACACAGGTGCTCAGAAGGACGGCGGGACGACCAAACTTGCTCTGGACACAGGTGCTCAGACGGACCGGACTCTCGGAGTCGGGGCTCCGGGGAACAGGATGCTGGCCTGGCGGCGGGAACTGGAAGTCGCTGCGACTCGGAGGCGGCTGGAACTGGAAGTTCCGTCTTGATTCCCGAACTAGCTTTAACCCGAGTACCGTCTTCTGCCTCGACTACCTGTCAATCTGCCTGCCTTTGTTGTCGATCCACAGGACATCACACTGTCGATCTGCCTGCCCTGCGGTGTCGAGCTGCCACTTTCGAGCCGCGGCGACCTCCAGTTCCCGCCGATGGGCCAGCATCCTGTTCCCCGGAGCCCTGACACCGGGAGTCCGGTCCGCCTGAGCACCTGTGTCCGGAGCAGGTTCGGCAGTCCAGCCGTCCGCCAGAGCTCCGGTGTCCAGAGTCCTTCTGCCCTCCGGTGCCGATACACGGGACATCTCACCGTCGATCTGCCTGTCCTCCGGTGTCGATCCACGGGACATCACGCCGTCGATCTGCCTGCCCTTCGGTGTCGATCCACGGGACATTGAAGGGCTCCGGACCCAGGTGCATGGAAGGACGGCTGGACGACCGAACTTGCTCTGGACACAAGCGGCAGCTTGACACCGGAGGGCAGGCAGATCGACGGTGAGATGTCCCGTGGATCGGCATCGGAGGGCAGGCAGATCGACGGTGAGATGTCCCGTGGATCGACACCGGAGAGCAGAAGGGCTCTGGACACCGGTGCTCTGGCGGACGGACGGACTGTCGTACCTGCTCCGGACACAGGTGCTCAGGCGGACCGGACTCTCGGAGTTGGGGTTCCGGGGAACAGGATGCTGGCCCGGCGGCGGGAACTGGAGGTCGTTGCGGCTCGGAAGCGGCAGCTCGACACCGGACGGCAGGCAGATCGATGGTGAGAGGTCCCGTGGATCGACACCGGAAGGCAGGCAGATCGACGGTAAGATGTCCCGTGGATCAACTCCGGAGGGCAGAATGGCTCCGGACACCGGTGCTCTGGCGGACGGCCGGACTGCTGAACCTTCTCCGGACACAGGTGCTCTGAAGGTCGGCTGGACTGCTGAACTTGCTCTGGACACAGGTGCTCAGGCGGACCGGACTCTCTGAGTCGGGGCTCTGGGGAACAGGATGCTGGCCCGGCGGCGGGAACTGGAGGTCGCTGCAGCTCGGAAGTGGCAGCTCAACACCGGAGGGCAGGCAGATCGTTGGTGAGATGTACCGTGGATCGACACCGGAGGGCAGAAGGGCTCTGGACACAGGTGCTCTGAAGGCCGGCTGGAAGCGGCTGGAAGCTCGGAAGCGGCAGCTCAACACCGGAGGGCAGGCAGATCGAGGGAACAGGATGCTGGTAAGGCAGCTTGACGGTGTGATTCCCGTGGATCAACACCGGAGGTCAGGCAGCTCGACGGTGTGATTCCCGTGGATCGACACCGGAGGTCAGGCAGCTCGACGGTGTGATTCCCGTGGATCGACACCGGAGGTCAGGCAGCTCGACGGTGTGATTCCCGTGGATCGACACCGGAGGTAAGGCAGCTCGACGGTGTGATTCCCGTGGATCGACACCGAAGGTAAGGCAGTTCGTCGGTGTGGTACCCGAGGTCCGACACCGGTAGTAAGGCATCTCGACGGTGTGGTGCCCGAGGTCCGACACCGGAGGTAAGGCAGCTCGACGATGTGATTCCCGTGGATCGACACCGGAGGTCAGGCAGCTCGACGATGTGATTCCCGTGGATCGACACCGGAGGTCAGGCAGCTCGACGGTGTGATTCCTGTGGATCGACACCGGAGGTCAGGCAGCTCGACGGTGTGATTCCCGTGGATCGACACCGGAGGTCAGGCAGCTCGACGGTGTGATTCCCGTGGATCGACACCGAAGGTAAGGCAGTTCGTCGGTGTGGTACCCGAGGTCCGACACCGGTCGTAAGGCATCTCGACGGTGTGGTGCCCGAGGTCCGACACCGGAGGTAAGGCAGCTCGACGGTGTGATTCCCGTGGATCGACACCGGAGGTCAGGCAGCTCGACGGTGTGATTCCCGTGGATCGACACCGGAGGTCAGGCAGCTCGACGGTGTGATTCCCGTGGACCGACACCGGAGGTCAGGCAGCTCGACGGTGTGATTCCCGTGGATCGACACCGGAGGTCAGGCAGATGGACGATTAGCTGCTGTTGCTAGCAGTCGGTTGCTCCGAGCCTGGAGTGGACCGAAGCATGTGGCAGCGGCGGCTGCGCCGCGATGGTCTGGGTTGTTGAGGCGTGTGAGACAGACAGAAGAGATGGGGCAGAGGGTGGATGAAGGAAGGGGAGACGGGGGAGGGAGGTGGGGGTCGGGAGGTGAAGCGGGGAGGAAGATGTAACTATTCAGCCCCGTCCACATTTCTGTCACGTCTCCTTCGTGACAGAAAGCTGAAACACCTTGTCTCCTTCTTCTCAGCCTTCTCCTCCTTCACTATCTTTTTCATCTCCTTTTTTTCCAGCCTTTTGGAGAAAAACCACCTCTTCTTTTTCTCCACTGGCAGACAGACATGTAGCAGGACTTTGTTGTCCTCTCTCAGCTGATATATGTCTGCTTCCTGGCTCTGATGGATATCGCACAACATGTGGTTCCTAGCGATCTGTTCTTTCAGTTGATCGGTCAGACCTTGGTTGACGGCTTGCATGTTAACGAGCATGTTTTCAGAGTCTTTCAGGTTCAGCGAGAGGCTCTCGTTCTGTTCGCTGAGAGCAGAGAGTTTTTCTTCATAGTCTTCAACCATGTTGTTGTAGTTGATGATCGCTGTCCCCTGCAGACCCTTCAGTTTGTCTATGCGCTCGTCAGCGACCATGAGACTCTTCTGTAGACGGCTTGATTTCAACTCGCCATTATGGACCCTTTGACAGAAGCTCCACTTTTCACAGTCAGACCTTTGTTTGGATGCCTCCAGGTCTCTGACAAGCTTTCTCAGGCGGTCAATCTCGGTGTTGGCAAGGGTGAGCTTCACTTCAAGGGGATTGACTTTCGGAGGACGTCGGCCCTTAGGAGCGGCACCGGGTGTAGCGGCTTGCAGCGGTGGGGAGATGGCACCGGGTGTAGCGGCTAGCAGTGGTGGGGAGACCGCACCGGGTGTAGCGGCTAGCAGTGGTGGAGAGACGGCACCGGGTGTAGCGGCTAGCAGTGGTGGAGAGACGGCACCGGGTGTAGCGGCTAGCAGTGGTGGGGAGACGGCACCGGGTGTAGCGGCTAGCAGTGGTGGGGAGACGGCACCGGGTGTAGCGGCTAGCAGTGGTGGAGAGACGGCACCGGGTGTAGCGGCTAGCAGTGGTGGGGAGACGGCACCGGGTGTAGCGGCTAGCAGTGGTGGGGAGACGGCACCGGGTGTAGCAGCCAGCAGCGGTGGGGAGACGGCACTTGGTGTAACAGTAGGCTTTATTATGATGCTACTGGTGCCCTGAGCATTGCAGACGGTGATCCTGCGGTCAACGTTCTTGCGGATGTCCATGGTATCAACAAACAAGTCTTTAAAAAGACTGATGCTTTCGGTAGAATATATGTCTTTAAAAAGACTGTTGTTGAAGAGTCTTTAAAAAGACTGTTGTGTGTTAAAGATGGTCTCTGGTAGATGACCTCTGGTAGGTATACGCCGACTGTCCTCAACTGATAGCTGTGAAGATAGCTCTTCGATTGAAGCCAAACATTTCATCTCCATGGATACATAGCAGGGAGGAGCTGCATTTCTGTTACCAAGGAGACGGAAAGCTAGACTTGTTTCTGTGTTGGAGGTATTGATTTGTTGTTAGTATTTTGTTATTGTTTAAATGCTCCAAATGAGTGTCCTCGAGTTTATGCAAATCTCTCTGTGCCAACCACTTGTGTGTTATCTAGACTTTATGCAAATTATTTTGTGCCAATGTAGTAGGTTGGAAATGCTACATGTTTAGTTTTTATTAAAACAGACCCCCCCCCCCCCCCCCTTTTCTGTTAATAATTGAACTATTCTAACACTCTTCAGACTTTCTATTGAGGTAATACTTACCTTATTAACTTAACATTTTTGATTTATTACCCCTTAATTAAGATTTTGTAAATCAAAATTTTGACTTGGTGTCTCAGAAATTTAAGTTATGAGTATTTATGTTTTTTTTTATAAAAACATAGAACTAGAGGATGCATAACAAGATTTTTCACAACTACAGCTGATTCAGTTATTCAGACATTAAGTTAATATTGTATATTAAATTTATAAATAGAATAGCCCATCTGGAGTTCAGAAAATGCAATAATAAATCTCCTGTTTGATCATGTCAAGACCACAAACCCCTGTTCTGCAAGAAGTTGTCCTTGGAGTCCATCTGTGAAGGTTTGTGTCTGGCTGTGCTGTCCATGGACGGGCGATAGCTGTGAAGCTGCGGAGAACAAGTCTGTTGTGGTGTGAAGACGCTGAATGCATTAGAGACAACAGGCTGTCAGGAGGCTCAGGCACGGCTTATCTGAAGTCTTTTCTCCGTCATAATTTCATACAGAAGTCACATGGAATATTAAAGCGGTCAGCATAGTTTTACCCATGTCAAGACTCCACCTTTTATATACAGTACCTATGTGAATATTTCAAATTATAGGACAAACTTTGGTTATGAAATGAGTAATCCACTGATTTAGTTGCATTTCCACTACATTTGGAAACTCTCTTGTGAGAGAGATTAAAACAAAGAATGGTCCAAATTGAAGCAGCAGAAGGTGGGATCTTGACTTTTAGTCCTGAGTAGTGCTCCCAGAATGCTGGATCCCACAATTCCCACAACTGCTTTTGTCAGATCCTCTCTGCTTGGTAAATGCCCGTGTAAACACCATCAGGGTTTATTTTTTTCAGATATAACAAATCTCTCTTCTAGAGCCACAAAATACATCATAAAACTGTTTGCTTAGAGTACAACTCTCCAGGACTTGTAGACTCATCTTAATGTCTAAAATTGGTGGAATGTCCTTTTACATTTTGTTTTCAAAGACAAAAATGATGCACTGTGAAAATAGAAAAACATAATAAAGACTTTAGTCCAGAGTCAAAATACTTTTATTTTACAGTAAAAAAAAAGAAGAAGTCAGCAATAGGAATATTTACATAAAATAAAATGATCTATGCCATGATGCTCCAACAGCTGGAGAGTGACAACAAACTGTTCTTCAGTTTCTTACAGGTGGACACTTGAGAGCGGGCATCACACAATGTAAGTGGTGTTTATAGTGACAGTTAGGTACAATCACATTACACTTAAGTCCTGCAAATATTCGCTCCATCTTGCTTCAAATCAAGCCTATATGACGGATGAATGCAAACAAATGAGTTTCCCGTTTCGGTGCGACCGACAGTCGCTTGCAGGTCGGAGTTCAACATTCCATTCTGGGTGTAAACAATGTAATTTGACAGAAGACTAATGTGACTGTAACTTTGGTGTGTTAACTTGGTTTTAAAGGGGCAGGGGGCAGACTGGCAGAGGCCTGCTCCAGAAAGGCCAGCGGTCCAGGAGGAGGAAGGTCTGTGGGTTTGCGGTGCTGAACGCTCACGTCCTCCAGAACCTGTTGCCAGTGGTGCAGTTTGGACAAGTGTTTCTGAACCAGCAATTCTTTCCTCTGTAGCTCATTACGTAACTCTGACACATCCTGAAGTGAGAAAAAAAAATGTATGTGAGAAGAGAAGGCACATTAACAAATGGAGAGAAATGCATAATACATAAACACTGACAGCATGTCACAGATTCAGGTCTAAGAAAGCTAGTGAAGCCTGGATACAGCACAGCTAGTTACTGGTTCTCAACAAGGAGCGTGGGAACTTCCAGAGTTCATTTTGCATTTACACAGAAAATTTGGGGATCAAAACATACACATACACAAATGATAGAAAATGGAGGGGGATATAAGTGGACAGGAGTTGGAGAGCCACAAAAAAAAAAAAAGATTGAAAAGTTGAGATGAATAAGAATGCAAGTCAGTATAATAATTTACCTCTTTCACCACCTGCTCTGGTTTCTGTACAGATAACTGAAGCCTTTTCTGTAAGAAGAAGCACTCTGTCTGTCGAGCCACGTCCAGAAACTTCTGTATGCACTGGTCAACACCTGCAATCAACAGACAAATAGATGAACGTCAATATATAGATCACAATACCATAAACAACAAAAAAATAATGAATTAGAGGTTTCACTCACCAGTTCGAATCTCCTCCTGATCAGTTCCGTTAACGTAGTCCTGGCTTACCAGGGATGCAAAACATGCCTAAAGAAAAATGGACAGCTTGAGTGAATTTCAAAATGTTTTGCCACGAGAATCTGTTGATTGAAACCAGCTTTTTAGTCTAAGAAACATCCTGCAGAATTGACATGTGCTACACAGTCTGTACCATGATAAAGATGTTTATGGGATAGTGGAGATGTAAATATTCTAGTATACAAAAGGTTTTCAAATACTTTATGTTGACCTCCTACACTCATACTGTGTGTTTGTTGAACACATCCCTCCAAAAGATGGACATTAATACTCTGCAGGAACAGTTTTCACTCTTCTGAGAAGGCTTTCCACAAGATGTGGTTACCTGGCTGCAGGGATTTGCTCCCATTCAGCCACACAAGAGTATTAGTGAGGTCAGCCACTGACTTTCTGTGATAAGTACTGGCTCACAGTTGCAGTTCATACCAAAGGTGTTGGATGGGCTTGCGATCAGGGCTCTGTGTGGACTAGTAAAGTTCTTTTACACCAAACTTGGAAAACCATTTCTTTATGGATTTTATTTCGGGCACAGGGGCACAGCAAAAACTTTTCAGAGATGGGATCCATATCTCCTGTAAATCCCAGCAGCCAACATTACTATGTTCAAGAGTCACTTTCAGTTTTATGGTGTCACTATCTGAAAATCAGCTGGACAGCTCTATAAGATAACACATTTTTCTACAGGCGATTGAAATGTACTTGACCATCGACTTTGCAGAATGTTACTATTTAATATATCACAGTATAAAAAGCACAGGTATAAATAACTAAATGAATGATGTCTGAATCCAAATTAGCTGCTTTGGTTTCAGGAAGCAGGTATTTGGGATTTAAATAGAGTAAAGTGATGTTGTGTAGTTGCGATTGTTTGGGTTCAGGACATACAGTTTGCTCGGAGGGAGGAATGTTTAAATGTGTCATGTTCATGTCAGCTGTGGGTGTTTTAAGTGTTGAAATAAGAGACTGAAGTAACGTTAGTCTGAGACCCACTTAGCTCATTAGCATTAGCTCATTTAGTTTAATGCCATCTATTGTTATATTTTAAAGTTATAAGAATCATTTACTCAATAAAGACGTGGTAAAAAAAAATATACCATAGCCCTACCATGTGAGACTGCAGTATCTTAACAACACCAGGGAACGCTAAACATTAAACATCACCTAGCTTAGCTAAATAAGCTAACAACAGTTAGCACACTCAGCTAACGGACGCTGGCCTCTTAACGTCAGCTTTACCTCAAAGGAAGCCTCCAGTTCGTCCACCAGCGTGTTATTTCCCGGAGCTCTGGTAGCTGCACCAGGGAAGCCCGGCTGGCCCGGTCCACCGGGACCCCCGACGGGATGGGCGCCCGGGGGCTGCTGACCGGAGAACATCCCACTCATGGACGACGCCATCTTGATCGCGCTACCCAATTCGCGCATGCGCACACAGAGGAACGGCGCTTTCCGGACTAACGGGGACAACACAGTTCTCGTTTTTCATGGTCTGGCTGGTGTCGGTTAAAAGTAATTTTGATGCCACAGCACACAGTAAAGCATATTACAAACAATATGGTTATTTTTCTTTTCTCCCTTTCCTGCATTATTTCTTGCACAATAGTGAATATTTCACCTCTTTGGGTTTCTACAAACTATGAATCTGAGGCAATTTAATAAGGAAAAAACACCATTTGGTTGAAAGGACTCCTCACAACTCATGAGGGGACACGAGCAGCTTTGTTTAGTCCCAAGCCAATGCATGCTTTCAACTTTGTGGCAACAGTTTGGGGAAGGCACTGAGTGGCCCAATAAGAGGTCCATAAGAAGTTGCTTTCAAAGTCTGAAACTTGACTGGCCTTTGGGATGAATGCCATCTTTGACGAACTCCCAAATATCGGCATTCAGCCTCACTAATGCTCGTTTGGCTGAATCGGGGCAAATCAGTCCAGCCAGTTTGCAAAATCTGTTGGTAAGCCTTCTCAGAAGAGTGGATGCAGTTACAGCAGCACATGAATGCCCATGATTCTGAAATGCGGTGTTAAAAAAAAAAATCATATAAGGGTGTAATGTTTGGGTGTGAGGCACTGTGCGTCGACTAAAGAGCTGTAGAGATTACAAATGTGTCACACACATAATTCAGTATATTTTATTTTCTACGACATATAAATGATAAGAACTATAAAGTTTCAGTTGTTTTTAGCTGAAATCACAACAGTGTGGGGATCTACTGAACCTGTATTACATTGTGGCCTCTTACATTGATGCATTGGTTTAAAAAAAAAAAAAAAAAAAAAAATACAGCTATGAATCCCTGCCAACATTTTCTGAGCTCTTCAATGGATACGATATTGTCCATTTTCGACTTCTAAACCTGGCCATTGCTGAGAGATCAGGGTTGAATAGAAGCAGCTCACAGTCAGAGAGTCTTGTGTCCGATCTGCTATTTGTGTCAATCTCTCAGCCACTGTGGGCCAATCCGGCAGCAAACTCCACCAGTGTACGTGTTGGTCTTCCAGACATGCCCTTTCTCAGGTAGGGAACTTCATCTTTGTTGCTCATCACACCTGCGATGTCCAGATGGGCCCAATGAGGAGCTGTGACGAACTCTCTCAGGAATGCAGCTGCTGTGCATGCACCGCCGGAACTGGAAAGATGACCCAAGACACACGGTGAGATTCAGGTAAATAAAGCCATGGGAATACTCCTGGGTCCTGTTCTCAACTAAAATAAAAAATCATCATGAGATGATTTTTAAACCAGTTTTGAAGAACCAAAACATCCAGATTCGTGTCAGTGTTCAACACTCTAATATGGTCATATTATCCAGTTCGGTGATACATGAATGAAGAATCTGGACTCCTCTGATATCCTCAGGCACTCACTTAGTGTAGCGAGATACGTACCGGCTGTACTTGCCGATGTTGTTGAGGTCAGCCAGCTGGCTGTCAGTCACCTGTCTGGTGTAGTGCTGGAACAGAGGCATCCGCCACACTCTGTCACCTGTCACAACACTAGCCTGCAAACACGCACACGCACACAGACACACACACACACACGCACACCATTAGTCAACACAGGAGCTGATGGACTGAGAGGTTGCGAGTATGTTTATTGTGCATACACAGTACCTTGTGCAGCTGCTGCCAGAGCCAGTCAGAGTTTGTAAACACTCCAGTTGCAGCTGAGCCAAGAGCTACATCCATCGCACCTTGGAGACAAAAGAAGCCACAGTTTAAAACTTACAAATTATATTTGCATATTGTATTATCAGAACTTGTAGTTCACTTCAGTTGGTCCCCAAAATGTTCACGCTGACTTATTGTCATCCTGCATCATTAGTGCTACACAGCGACCATGTGGTGAGGTCACATTCCAGTGAGTGACGCCAAGTCATGCAGCACGGTCCTGTACCTCATGTGTAAATTTATCTTCTCTGGTGTCACAAAGAAATAGCTGATTATAAGCACTAATGATTGAGACTACAACTGGACCTCATATGTCATGAATAAGAACACGGTGACAGGTTGAAACAGGATGAAAAAGAGGCATCCTGTACCGTAATTTGAGGGGTTAGAGATACTTTGGGGATTGATACAGTTTTCTTTACCTTTTAAAGAGGAAAGGCCAAATTACACAGAGACTACAACACACCTTTTTTAAAGATTTTTCTTTTTGCGGCAGGATATAGACAGGGGATAAGGAGAGAGAGGGAAGGGACTGTTATTTATCAAAGGTCCCCAGTGAGATTTGAACTGGGGACGTTGCGGTTATACTACTGTAAACGCACCTTAGCTTGGAGAAGCGAACACCTCCAACACACCTGTTTAAACGCCTTCTTACTTTCTTAAGATTTAGCACGGAAAATTCCTGCATTATATTATATATAATAATATTGTATACTATTATAAAAGTTTTTTCCTTGAGAACAAACTTTTTAGGTGGTCTCAGTCCGATTGTTTGGTCCGCAGCAAAAGATCAATTGAAAGCAATCAACGTTGGTTTGAATTGTACAAAACGAAAGTTAAAAATCAGTCTCATAACATGATGTAAATATGATGTAAAGATTAAAAAATGTCACTGTGTAAATAAACCCACTGTAAAAAACCCTACCTGTTAGCGTAGCAACATTAACGATGGCTCTGGGGTTGAAAGTGTGTCCGTAACACAGTGCGTCAGCGAGAACCAGTCGGCCCTCTGCATCTGTATTATCAACCTGTACAAAACAACAATAAAACCTGTCCATCTGTATACACACACATATAAGTGCACAAACGTATCACACTCACGTAACGGTTCGTTCCACCCACCTGGATTGTTTTTCCATTTTTGGCCGTGACAACATCACCGGGTTTAGTAGCTTTTCCACTGGGCATGTTCTCACACAGGGGAGCCAGACCTGATTTATTGCAACCAGCGGAAACAGTCAGGTTCAGAGATTTGTTGTCAAGTAATCATTACAATACCAATAATAAGTACATGCGGTGATTCAAAGTTATAAAAACGTTTTTTTTAAGTCAATCGTGGGGTTTTATGGATTTATAGATTCTCTAATTTACAATCTATGGTAGAAAATAATGAAGTTGAAGGATCCATATAGTCAAAACATTTACCAATAATGTTGACCGGTAGTTTCAGAGCTGCTGCTGTGACGATAGACGCACACACGGTGGCAGCTCCCCCCATATCAGCTCTCATCGCATCCATAGAAGGAGACGGCTTCAGAGAAATACCACCGCTACCAAGGAGGAGCCAAAACGGCATTAATGCAAGCTTTGTAAAGTTTTTTTTTTTTTTTTTTATATATATATGAGTTAATGGGCTTGAGTGTGTAGTATTATGGTTTACCTATCAAAGGTGATGCCCTTGCCCACTAAGAGCAGTGGGGCCTGCTTGCTGTCTGGGGAACCGTTGTAATGTAGCTCCAGGAAGACAGGGGGCTCCTCTGAGCCTTTAGACACACTGAGAAACGCTCCCATCTGTTGCTGCTCTATCCAGGCCTGAGATCTACAGAAACACAGGGACTATTAGACAGTGCAAAAAAAGGACCAATAATCAGAGAAGACCTTGTTTTCAGAGATAGAATATTTCAACTGAACAGTTATCAAGAATTGTTTATACAATTGTTACATTGTTTTCTGGTTGATAATCACTTGGTCTCTAAAGAGCAAAAAAAAGGCCGATCACAGTCTCCTTCAGTCAAATATTGTTCAACATCTGGCAGCACTATAAGAAGCCGTTCATTTTCGTGTCCCAAATTGCCTTAGCTCGATTAAAGAGCACACACGTCTGAGACGCCCTTCAACAATGCAACAAATCAAAATAATATTCTGTATTTCACATGTCTGCATGCTTTGTTGTTGTTTTCTGAGCACTGACATAATTGGGACACTACAGTAATGATGAATGAGTTACAGACCTCTTATTTATTGTGACTCGTTCAGCATGCAGCGCTAATTTCTCTTCGATGGTGTTGGCAAAAGCAGTAGGAGTGATGTGATTGGCGGGAGCTTCCATGAGTAGCCGTGCGAGGTTTTGGCCATCTGCATACATGACTCCTTTCTGCCACCCGGCCGAGTCGGAACTAAGAACAAACACATATATATATATATATATACGTTAGCATGACGCTGCGCACATCTGTAATAATGTGTCAAACACCCCGGCTTTGTGCTACAGCTCATTTGTTAGTCTACCTTCCATGAAGCTGTGTGGTTACTTTGGTCTTCTTCTTGGATTTGAGTAGGTCATAATGGAACAAACCCAGAGCGGCGCCTTCTGCTGCTGATTGGGCATCACCGCAGCCGTCCACCTCCACATGGTTCACCTCCAGGTCCTGAAGCAGCCGGCAGCCAACTGAACATGCACAGACAAATACACAGATATCAGCCAGGTAGTAACTCCAGTAAGATAAGAAAAGACAACTTTATTGTCCATTACATTGGACGAAATGGAAATATTTGCCCGTACGAAGACGAGCAGAGACATGTGTCTTACCTGACACTGCCTGTCTGATGTTCTCTTTGCTGGTGTCCCAGTTTTCTGATCCACACACACCTGCACTGGTCTTACCCAGCCCGACTACTGCGACACACGGGAAGTCCTGGAGAAGACACAGGCAAGATGGAATTACTCCGACGTTGTCAAGAGACCGGGTTTGTCTTATTCTAATGCCACTTCTTGTTACCTTGTCGATTCCATAAAATATTCTACTTTTGCCTTTCTTGAGGGCCGGTCCAGAGCTGGAGAGAGCAAAACAAAACCAGATTATTAACCAACTATGCAACAGATTAGACAGAGACACGGTGTTAATGTGGTATCCAGGTTTTTGTCGGTCTTGTTTACATTACTTATATTCATATATTTCTACCATTTGCCCTGCCTGTTATGTGTGTACTTGTACCTCGTTTTGTATTTTGTTTTTGCAAGGTTTCACTAACAGGGTTGCAAACCAAAATGCAGTTTGTAGTCCCATTTTACGGTGTGCGCCTTATGTTTAGTCATTCATTGTTTTGTTCTGACCAGGTAAACACAATATTGTTCCTCTGTGTACTGCCTGCACTGTTTACAGATGGATGACAGTAAAGTATCTCTGAACGTAAATTATTTTGTTAATATGTTCTTTTTCAATTTATCAGTGAGGTTAAATCTGTGCATCTCTCTGGGTGGAACTTCTACTAAAATTCATGGTTATTATTTGTAGGCCTGTGTACATTTTAATCATGCATCTTTATATACAGTTTATAAAAGTATGTTATTACAATTTCAGAATGACAATTACTAATAAACAGTGATCATTTTAGATCTCCATTACTGCCTAAATACCATCAGTTTAATTAGAACAGCATTAGTCGATATCAATACTGATAACACTTTTCTGATAATTAAGTTGCTTCAAATCAACAACTCCCTAAAAAGAGTTACATTAAAAACTGATAATAACTTTTATGAAGAGTGGATTATGTGCAGGACCGTTGTAAAAGACTGTTATTGTTATCATCACAGAACAAGACGTGTACTGACAACTCACAGATATCACAGACTCACATTTTCAGAAGTTCAGAAAGTTTCCCAGAAAGATTTTGGTCAAAACCTGCAGCTGCTTCAGTGAGATGAAGGCCGCCCTCCTCTCCCTCCTTCTCAAACACTCCCAGCACCAGACCCTGCAGACACACATGAACAAAGGAAAAGGAACCCACAAACCGATCAATCTATAATTCTGTCAGTTAACACATCAATAGCTCTCGTCCTCATAACAAAAATGAACAACTGTGCATGCTTGTAACCCCTTCGTTTGTGTTATTATGGCGACTCAATCAACGTGAGCACTGCGCCTATTTTATTTATTGGTTATCAGGCTGTTGTTAGCTCAAAGTTCTTGTGCAAGGCCGAGATCCTCCTTGTGGCACTGGCACCGCAGTGGCTAGTCTGTGGCAAGCGCCAGTCAGGCGTCAGGACTGTGGCACCTCAGTGACTAGTCAGTGGCACTTCAGCGGCAAGCGTCAGTCAGGTGCCACAACTGTGGCAAGCGAGTGACACTCGTTCGCCACACGGCCGTCAATAAGCTGCCGAGCTCAGCCACATTTCCTGAGAACACCCATTGTTGTTACGATAGGTCAGCTGCCATAAATCAGTTTTATCATCAATGTAGATTCTAATTAACTGGAGAAAAAACTTGTTTTCTAACACGTAGATCGTAAACCCCTGAACATAAACAGCCTCCATTGAAATCGGATTGGAAATGTAACTCAGTAAAAGTCCGAATAAGTCAATCTATGATTTAAGTCAATCTAAATCAACGTCATGATTTAGGCTGTTTTGAAGGCTATTATTAGGCCTTAACAGCCAAAGATTATCAGCTGCAATAATCAATAACTAATACATTTTTCACTATTTTTAGTTTGTTTTTCACTTTTTCGTGACATCCAAGCATCTACAGAGTGCCAAATGACCCTGACAAGTGGTTATGCCAAAATGTTCGAATACTTTTAAAAAAAAATATGTAATATCTTCACTCTTCCTCTGCTTATATGTAGGTGTCATAGGTGCCACAAGCTGCCAGTGTCACCACTAGTCACAGGAGTGTCGCCAGTAGTCAGAGTAGTGCCGCTAGGCGTCAGCCGGGTGCTGCTAGGTGTCAGATGATTGCTACTACTAGTCAGGGCAGTGCCGCTAGGCGTCAGAGGATTGTCACCAGTAGTCAGAGGAGTGTGCCCTCCTGGTCAGTTTCACCACAAACCTCACGGATGACACCGACTAGCTGTGCTACTGTTCTGCAATGAGCTATCATATCTGACACCTTCACAACTCGGATTAAATGCATTTTTTTTTTTTTTTTTCGATTCTAAACTCTACATGTATGCCATGTAAATCTTGGATGCAACTCTTCACATCAAATACAGTTTTAGATGTCAGTCAGCTGTAGTATTTTGAGTCAGAACAAAACTGCTGCTTTTAGCTACTATGCTGATCTCAAACTTTAACCACTTTAAAACCTAAATTAAAAACTCTGTTGTTCTCATGCACCTTTGATTGTTTGATTGACTGGTTTCTCTGCTGCATTTGTATTTCCTTTGTTACATTAGGGGCAACTTATTAATAAATACTGCACTGTAATTGTGTTTCTGGTCCAGCCAATTGTTTTTAATTTGTTTACCTTATTTCATTAAATCTAAATTGTAAATTCACATTGCTCTTTATTTCAAACTTCATTATTTTGTCTCTGGTTTTTAAACGACATGCTCATGCTTTTCTTTGACTATTTCAATGTAAAGCACTTTGAATTCATTATGTTTGAAATGTGCTGTGAAATGCATATTTGAAGCTAATTAAAGACTGAGTGGCTGATGACTGTTAGTAACTTGTACATAAACAGTTGTTGACACTCTCAAACACACCCACACAAACATACACTGATGCTCTTATAAATAAATACACTATCCAAACACACACACACACACACACACACACACACACACACACACACACACACACACACATATATATATATATATATATATATAAATTATCTTAAAGTGTTAAAACCTCTGAGATCCAGTGTGAAGTGCTGTTGAGAGTCACTGATGTAACAAACTGTCAGCTCAATGTTTGACAGGCTACCGGTGTTACGGTTTAACTAGGGACCCTGTTAACTGGCGACCTTCAGCCGAATGCGTCTGTTGTTGTCGTAGTTACGGCAGCTGTTGTAAATAGGCAGATAACACGTAGCTGTCCTCGTGAATGCCGCATTGATTAGTTTTGCATTACAGTGTCAAACCTTCTCATTTACAGTCTTTGGTCAAAACATACCGGATTCCACGTTGGAGAGTCTTTTGAGAAAACGAGTCCAATCGAGTTTGAAGCGTGTTGTTTGTGTTGAAACAGGAAGAGAGCACGTTGCTTTTCCTTTGAAATAATAAAGTTGGTAAAAAAAAACAACAACACATAAACGTCTTTGACTAAACTTAAAGAACGTACTACACAGTCAGCGGTCGCTCTTTAGAGCAAAGGACACTAGATCAACTTGTGACCACACTGCGTGTTTACCGTGGAGCACTCTGTCCTGTACTTCAGAGGCATGTTAAGGATATAGCTGGTTTCCGAAACAAATGGGCGCCTTATTAAAATCAGACAATTCAAAACGTCTTTGTGTCGCTGCAAATTAATGAGACAAATGTTTGTGATGTTGTCATGAGGTGAAAATACACAATGTGGACATAACGCATCAGAGCAAACAAGAAAAGTCATAAAATGAAGAATTTAACCAGCCAAGAACACAGATATGTCAAACAGTTGAGTTCATTTGAATTTAATAAGTAAAATACATAATCAAATTTAATTTGACTCACATAGCATCACACTATGTAATACATGATGGGACTATTTGTGTCCAACTTATTGACCAGGTTGAATGGTTGTCCTTAAAACTGTATATTGTGTGGAAAGCTGATGGCCTCTCTCTAAACCTTGGCTCGGTTTCTTCTTCTGTGCCCACCATATTACATATTGTGATACTATGTGGCTCTGCTCTGAAGTACAGGACAGAGTGCTCCACGGTAAACACGCAGTGTGGTCACAAGTTGATCTGGTGTCCTCTGGTCTGAGGAGCGACCGCTGACTGTGTTGTACGTTGTTAAAATTTAGTCTCCAAGACGATACATTACGTTGATGGTGGTGTAGTGGCAGTGCTTCTGACTACAGACTTGTTTTCCCCTCAGACAATATGTGTTCGAATCCCAAAAATATGATTTATTTAAATTTATATATATATATATATATATATATATATATATATATATATATATATATATATATATATATATATATATAGCAGTATCAGAGTTATTCTACGTGACAAATGTTTGAACAAAACAGGCTCCAAAGACGTTTATGTGTTTTTTTTTACCAACTCTATTATTTCAAAGGAAGAGCAACGTGCTCTCTTCCTGTTTCAACACAAACAACACGCGACGTTTCAAACTCGAGTGGACTCGTTTTCTCAAAAGACTCTCCAACGTGGAATCCGGTATGTTTTGACCAAAGACTGTAAATGAGAAGGTTTGACACCGTAATGCAAAACTAATCAATGCGGCATTCACGAGGACAGCTACGTGTTATCTGCCTATTTACAACAGATGCCGTAACTACGACAACAACAGACGCATTCGGCTGAAGGTCGCCAGTTAACAGGGTCCCTAGTTAAACCGTAACACCGGCTAACAGCTAACGGCTACTTACTTTTCTCTCGTTCAGGTGAGTCTGTGACGCAGAAAATGACCTGCAGTATTTTGTCCGCACCGCCGTCTGCACGGTTCTCCTCAAAAGAAGCATTGTCATCTGTTGTACATGTAAAAACCCCTAAACAAACTATTAACTCAGAGATGTAGAGGTCGCATACATGTGCAAATAGTCGAGCGACCTGACACCGTCGCGTTTTTCACACGTCACCAAAAAGCGACTAAGGTGGTCATTTGTCGCCACATGCGGCAGCAGTGAGAATCTGCAGGAGGCTTTGAATCAGCTGCAGCCTAAAAACTAAAGAGACAAATAGTTAACCACTAATGGAAAGTAACTAAGTAAATTTACTCAAGTACTATACTTAATACTTACTTCCATTTTCTGCTACTTTATACTTTTACTCCACCACATTATAGAGGGAAATATTGTAGGTTACTTTTTTCTTGTCTGACAACTTTACAATCAGATTAATAATACAACATATAATCAATACGTAAATGATAATGTCTATTTATAGATTAATATAAAACGTATTGATCCTCTGGAATAAATTAACTTCCTAGCAGTAATTAGTAATTAGCAGTGTGCATGTATTCTGTCTAATTCAGATTCCAAATGTCACATCATTTAAATCTCATACTTAAAATGAATTTGAACACTGTTTAGCTAGACAATTATTTCTTCCAAGAGACAAAGGTGTCACTTGATGTTTCTTTTTCACTGACATCATACTGTAGATTCACTGACATCATAACGTATATTATATATTATAAGGAAATCCTAAATAAGTTTAGATATTATGATATTACTGTAGAGAGCAAATAAAAGAGAAAAGCTTCAGGTCATTAGGAGATAATAACAACAACAAAACACAAACGGTACTTCAACTATAATTATTTAATTGATGTCTTGTGTAAATATTAGTGTGTTAATGTCCAGGAAATTATAACCAATCTATTAAATGTAATACAAACTTTTTAAATAATGGCCAGAGTGACTTTTTTCTTTGTAACAGCTGACTTCTCCAGATGTGAGGGACTTTTTATGACCAAGATAAAGTAAATAAAATGGAATAGAATCAATTGATAATTAGGAATCTTATTCTATTTATGGAAGATTGTATACTCTACATACATAAGCCCACAACTCCCTGTGAAAAAAAATAATTATTCATGCATAGCTGTACACTTTCTATCAGGGATCAAGAATAATTACTATAAAAAAAACTTAAAATCTCAAACAAAGTCTTGAGACTTTAAGTGAAACATAAAGTGACTGAAAAACAGATCAGTTAATGACATTCTATACATATAATGAAAACAATAATAATGTATTTACATTTTGCAGCTATAGACAGAATATATCCAGCACAAGATGTCCAGACTGCAAAGGGTACGTTTGGGATGCAGGACTCTTGGCACTGGCACAGTGCTGGTTTCACTCTGCTGTCAGTCATTGTGGTTTCCTCCAGTCAACCACCGGTGATGTAATGATGTAAATGCTCCTTGGTTGGTCCTTCAGTAGAGCAGGTCCAGAGCAGAGACGGTGGGTTCTTCAGGTTTCTTGATCTCCGGTTTCGGCAGTTTGATCCGACTCATGGCAACCACTCCACAGACGGCAAAGTGAGTCACAATGCTGGCCACACCCAGCCAGAAGGACCAGTCCAGGCTGTCGTCCAGAACAACCAGCACGAAGAGGTTCTCCCGATGATTGGCTACCCGCTCGGTCAGACTGTGGTGCCTCACAGCTGCCAGGAAACACAGCACGCCCAGGGCACCGAAAAGAGCTGGAAGAAAAATAGAGAGGTGAAGTTCAGAAGCACCATGCAGGAAGTGAAGCCAGCAAAGAAAAAAAACATCAACAATTGAGGGAGATTCTGAGGGAAAGAGTAAAAGTTGCCTCACACACCGGCAATGAAGTTCCACAGGTAGAGGCCTTTGTGCCCTTTGATGCTCTGGTAGGGAACTTTGCGTGCATTGTATATGCAGAAAGACAGACTGACCAGTGAGAAACCCACAGCCACCAGCAGGAACAGGATCACCATCATGTGAAGGCCGCCATTCAACGTCCGCACAAGCTTTGGGAAAACTGGACCGAGAAGAAGCACAGATGAAAAAAACATTGCAGAATGAAACAAAATATGGATGCAGCTTTGGAGCTTATGTGAAGATGTTATATAATTTTATATGTTTATTATGATGTTTAAGTCAATAAACTCACTAACTAGCAAAACTATCTCTGGATGTTTGCAGTACATGTGCTGGCGGTAGTAATGTGCATTGTAATGTTTGTTTCTTATTCTATGAATAAAAAAAGAGAGCATGTGGTTTGCAATATTGTTTATATGGAGTTTATTTCAAGCAAAAATGACCAACATTTATTTAAAAGACGCCTTTTAAAACACATGTAATAATAATTAATTATATCAAAAGATGTAATGAACTCATGACAACTCAATTCTAATTTAAGAACTAGTGGGTATTGGTGAGATAAGCCCAAATATACAGTACAGTTCTCCCTTAAGTAGCTTTAAGGCTGGAAAAAAAGCATGTTATTCTACTGTCTGACAGTATAATATTCTATAAGTTATATGTTTACATTTAATTAAATACTCAACCAAAGACTGTGTTTTTTATTGCTGCGCTATTTCATCAAATAGACCTATGCAACATGTCTTGTGCATCAATTTGTACACATTTTCCCAAAATGCAGCCTGATATATGGTGTCTTTGAAAGCTTTGTGATCTCCAGGACTTGTTTGCTCTTAAAAGAGGTTGCAAGTTTGCTTTGTTGGTTAATAAATGTGATAATATCATCATATTAGATGTTGTGTAATTGTCACTGTTAAAAACACTCATGTGACCTCAGGAAGAATAGTCTGTCTGGTAGGTAATGAGAATCTAATGAAACAATCCACTTTGAATAATAAATGTACATATTAGACTGCATTATTTCATGGTATTTCATAATATTACATATTTGATCTTTATTTTTTAAAGAAATAAATGTCTTTATTCAATAATAGTTTGTATTAATTTAATATTGAACACTTTGTGTGTAGTCTATCTAGTACTATACTAAATTAAGAGAGCAGTATCTGATCTTACTGTATATTTTGGAGCGCCTGTTGCCGAGCCCACACTTCTTGGTCTTTCCTCCCTGGAACAAGCCGTAGTAAATGTCCCCGATGAACTGCTCCAGCTCCGGGTGGGACGCGTTCACTATCTCCGCCCCGGTTTTACACAGGATCCGTCCGGTGACCCACCGCTCCGTGGACAAGGCCACGACCAGGAGCACCACCGAGCCGATACAGAGCACCGAGGCCACCGAGAAGGTTATCCGTTTCCACAGCGAAGGCATCTCACGAGCCCATGGTGCCCCGAGGAAGGTAACACGACGCCGGGCAGCGACCGCGCAGCGCACTCAGCGATCACCATGAGTTTATTCTATAGTTTGTAAAAAAAAAAAAAAAAAGGGAAATTAAACATAATCGGGTAAATTGTTTTTTCTCTGAGTAAAATGTCGCGTGTATTTGTTATGCGAGTCCACAGAGGAGGAGAAACCGAATCTATGGTGGTCAAAGAGATCCGTTACCGGGAGAAACTCTATCCCTGCCCAGTGCTCCTGAGTCCCTCCCTCTGAACACTCTCCTCTTTAATCAGCGGACGAATTAACCTTTGCAGTCTGGAAATGTATCACGATTGGTGTTAATAAGATCATGCAAGCGTAGTTAATGGGGTGCTCTGTAACACCCTAAAGGTCGGGTCAGAGTGTGAAACACAGAGGGGCCAATGAGTTCAGACTCGGGTTTATAGTCCTAGCATCTCTCATTCTTGCACAATCCACTTATTCATTAAGGGTTATCTGCAATTAATAAAGTAATGAAGTGGGCTTCATTTACTCCAGCACTATATCGAGCAGTGGTGGACTCAGGCAGTCTATGGGGCAGGAGCGAAAACAATTAAAAGGTTTTCTAACTACAGGGCAGTTTATATGTGACTGAATTACATTTTCTCCATTGAAAGGGCATGCAGCTATAAACGGCACTTCATCATACATTACTCACGAAGGATATTTTTGTACTTTTATTTTGTTGTTGTTGTGTTATCGTTTAGAATGGAATCCTTTTATATTGTTCTGCTATATTGCATATTTTACTTTATCATGTTAATGTTATGTTATATTATATATTTTGGTACTTTATCTTGTTATTGTAATGTTATTATTTATAATGGAGTGCTTTTATATTGATATTTTTGTTATATTGTATATGTTGGTACTTTATCTATGTTATTGTAATGTTATTTTTTATAATGGAGTGCTTTTATATTGATATTTTTGTTATATTGTATATGTTGGTACTTTATCTTTGTTACTGTAATGTTATTATTCATAATGGAGTGCTTCTATATTGATATTGTCCTTTTTCTAAATGTTTTGGTGTAATTTATTATGACGCTGCAGCGAATATATCATTGGCTCTCTCTGTCGTGGCAGAGCTCCTCCACAAACATGTACAAACACACTGAACTCAGTCAGCATACAGAGCAGACTACTGACTATTAAAACATTGGCAAATAAAAAGCCAATACTTAATCAATACATCTGTTCAACAAGCATGTACATGTAAATGGAAGCAAAACCCTAATTTAATCAGCTCTGTCCGCAATCTCTTGTCCACCTATCCCATCTATGTTTACATAAGCACCGCATGAAAGCTCGGCCAAAAGCATTTTCTTTTTACTATCAAGATAAAACAAAAGTTGTCTGTAGTCTGTTCATCTGAGCTTGTTCTTATAAACGTCTCTGCTGGCTGAGACAAAACAGCCAGGAGGACAGAGGACAGGAGGAATCACACACTATGTCTATGTTCTTAATTATTGATTATTATCATTCATAAACGTCACTCAGGAATGTTATTTATTTTATTGACATTTTTGATTTGTTTCCAGTAAGATATTAATGACTCAAGACTTTGCTATTGTAAACACTACTGTTACTGCTCTAGAAACAAAATTTAGTTACATATACACTATGAATAACAACGTCTAATCCTGTTCTGAACTTATCTGTTTTTAAAATCAATTATTTAGTCATGAAAAGAACAGAGTATTGATTAGAGTAGCTCCTTGTATTAATAAAATCTAAAGATACCTATCCCTAAAGACCACTGTAGTTCTCCAACATGCTTGGAAAGGGAGGGTTAAACGGAGGGGCAGGTTGTTAGATGACACTAAATTTCACGCACTGTTTCTTTAAACAAGGGCACTTTAGCCTAAAATATGTCAACAAGGTAGGTAACATAGCTGTTACACTTACTAATCCTCAAATATAAGCAAATTCTACTTTAAAAAAACACAAACTTGATCTCACTACATATGTCGTTGCTCTATATGAATATTGTAAATCAATTCATTTATTGACTACCAGTTCTGTCTCTCTGTACCGATTTCTACCAATATCTACGCATTCAAATTGCCCGCCAAGTACTTCCAGGAACTATCTGAAGTCAACGTTGACGTGACTGTCTTCTTTATACGGCTCTGGTTGTACCACCGTGTAGTAGACGTAATGACGTCAGAGCGTGTGACGCAGATGTCAGTCGCTCACTTCATCAGATGAGACCGTTTGGCGAAGATGGCGGACTCGCTGTCGTCAGGTCTGGGAGAGGAGCAGGAGAAGGAGAAGGAGAAGGAGAAGGAGGACAAGGAGGGAGGCGGGAAGGCTGCTCAAACAGAGAAGAACGAGGAGAAAGACGGAGTCACAGAGACGTTGGGGTTTAACGATAAAAATGGCGGCAGTAAGGGCAAGAAACGCAACCTGTCAGGTGAGAGCTAGCCTCGTTGTTACAGCCCACAGTTTGACAGCGCTAGCTAGCTGCTGGAAGGATTGTTTTTTTTATTTTTTTATTCAACGTTGCTGACAAACCAGTGTTTGGTTTGATATCATTACTGCACTCTATACGTGGTTATCTGTTGCGTGAGTACGCAGTTACAATATCAATCAGTTAACGGTTAACGTTACTGAGTCTCTGCAGCTTTGGGCGCTGCTCCAAGTTTGCACTTTGAGTAATGTTTAAGTTACGTTTTGTGGCTAATTTGTTTTATTCATGCAAATTATTACCCGACATCACTGCTGCATGTAAACACGCACGAGTGAAATAGGCCAGTTTTGCTTCTCTGTCAAAGAAAGACGTGCTGTGTCTCTGTGTCTCTGCACAGGCGCATTCAGAAGTGCTGCTGAGTGGGTAACGTTAAATGTTACGGACTAAAGTATGTGGACACCTATCTTCACATTGTGTTCTTTTGGCCCGGGGCTGCTTGTCATGGTTGACTCGGCTTTTTGGTTCTCACTAAAGCACTTCGATGATTCAGTCTTGCACTTCCATAAAGGTTAAAAGGGACTGAATCAAAGAGACCGGTCAAAATAGGCAATTTAAATCAAACATTTTGAACATTCCTTTGAATATTTATGCCTTTGCTTTTCCTGCTGTGCTTATTGATGCATTAGGGGGCTGACATATCCTGACTTTCTTTACCGTCTACTATGTGTCAAGCTTTGGGAAAAATTTTGATATCTACTCTTTCCATAATTCAACTTGATATAGTTTTTAAATTAGACCTTTCTTCCTTGGTAAACACCCACATATTCTGGCTCAAGAGTTTAGAATTGAGACCCAACCTGACATAATAACCAGAGAGGAGAAAGCTCCTTCAGTGCCATAAAAACATTATAGTACAACTGTTTTCACAGGCTCAGTAGTAATCCCAGACTAGTACATTTTGATACGATTGATGCTGTGCCCCTAAATGGAAATTTTAATGCTGCAGGACACAATCATGTTTTAGACAATAGTGTTCTTCCAACTTAATGTTCGCCGTTTCAACCCAACAATGGACAAAGTGAAGCCCATAACGAAATGTTTGGTGTAGAAGAACTTGAGCCTCATTCAACAAGTTGGGGATGAATTTCAACCTCAACTGTGAGCCAACTTATCAGCCAGCATGAGTCTGGATCAAAAATTCCTTGGAAAACGTGTAGTGAAGGCTGTTACAGCAGCAGGTTTATGATTTTGAATGAGATGTTCAGCAATAACATATGGGTGTAATGTTTGTTCTTCCACATATGTGGGGTTGACCATGGCTAAGTGGATAGCAGGGCCGCCTTTCAATTAGAGGGTTGGCGGTTCGATCCCCGGCTCCTGCACTAGTCTCGTGTCAATGTGTCCTTGAGCAAAACCCCAAAATTAGACGCTTTGGATAAAAGCATCTGCTAAATGACTGTAATGTAATGTAATATGTCTGGTCATATAGTGAAGATATTTTTTATCAATGCAAATTCATATGGTTCATTATTCGCAAAGGACTCTCCTTTTGTTTGCAGTGAAAATACAGGCACCTGCTGTTAACCTGTGAATGAAGTCATCAAAGCGTTCTGGGGTTGTAGTAATGTTTTATCACTAAGGTGTGAGACATCATTGGTATGTGAAGTTCCCTTAGAAGGTAGCGTGTGTGTGTGTGTGTGTGTGTGTGTGTGTGTGTGTGTGTTTTTAATGCTTTGCCTTTTTTCCCAATTCTGTCTCTAGACTTGTCTCTGGTCAGATTTATAACCACTGAGCTGACCAGAGGATACTTCCTGGAACACAACGAGGCCAAATACACCGAGCGCAGAGAGAGGGTCTACACCTGCCTCCGCATCCCCAAAGAGCTGGAGAAGGTAAACACACCAACAATTTACTGAGAGATTTCTTTGTACAAGTCACAGATAAATGAATATTCTCCTTCTCTCTCTCTTTAGTTGATGACATTCGGCTTCTTCCTCTGTCTGGATGCCTTTCTCTACGTGTTCACCCTGCTGCCCCTCAGGGTGATTCTGGCCCTTTTACGGCTCCTCACGTTGCCTTGCTGTGGCCTCAGGTGAAGTATATATTTGTGTATTAGGGATGCAATTTTAAAATCCATTTCTTGAATTGATCATTGGCCACATTAAACCTCTCATAGAGTTGATTATACACCCCAATTAGGTCTTTCAACAAAGACCTAATATGGCCTTCCTCTGTGAAAGTCATAAAGGGAGATTGCAACTTTTATTAATTCTGCCTAATTTCTTTGAATTATTGTGTCTTAAAAACATCAGAAAATACAAAAAAAAAAATGTTCATTACAACAAAACCAGCATGACGATATTTAGTTTCATATAATGTGCTACAAGATCAAGCTGCAAATCCTCATATGGAACCATCAAATGTTAGGCATTAAAGAACTACTTAAACTATTAAGAGATCACAAAAAAAGTTGCATATTAATCTTCAGTTGATCGACTGAATATTTGAGCTCGAAAGGAAAAGTTTACTCTTCGTCTGAACGTGTCTGTGCATCTGTACAAACCAGTGCTTGTCAATCAAAGGTAATAGTCTATTACTTTTTTGATGATCAATTGAAAATTAACAAACATGTTGATGATTGAGTCATGTAGAGATCATTTCATTTATCAAGCAAAAAACTCTGGTTTTCACTTTCTCAAATGTGAGGATAGGCTCCTTTTTTCTCTATTTTGATAACACTGTAAATTGAATATCTTTGAATTTTGGACTGTTAATATTATTGACCAAATATTTACTAGTACATTTAAAAAAAAGTTATATAAGAAAGTAATGGTTAGTTGCGGTCCGGTATTACTACACACAGATTTGGTAAATACCTTCTCTCGTTAATATCAACTTTTGTAAACAGAAGTGATCGGTGCAATGCTGTTCTTAACCTCTTGGGGGCAGTAGAGCTCTTTCTGATTTTGTTCAAACTGATGATAACCTGTTCTGTTCTTCTTTTTCCTGTCCAGACTTCTTCTGTGAACTTTTCTTCCGTGTGTAATTTAGTTTCTGTGTGTGTTTCAGTGGCTCCCGCCTGCTCCAGCCAGCTCAGGTGTGTGATGTGCTGAAAGGCTTCATCATGGTGCTGTGTTACTCCATGATGAGCTACGTGGATTACTCCATGATGTACCACCTTATCAGGGGACAGTCTGTCATCAAGCTGTACATCATATACAACATGTTAGAGGTACACACACGGATGATACTGCAACAATAAAGTGTATAGCTCTTGAATGTACTGTACAGTGAGCCACCAACTCATTCGCTCTCTTGCCTCCTCTCGGCCTTCCCCCTGTTGTGTCGTCAGGTGGCGGACCGCCTGTTCTCATCATTTGGTCAGGACATCCTGGACGCTCTGTACTGGACGGCCACCGAACCCAAGGAGAAGAAGAGAGCGCACATAGGCGTGATTCCTCACTTCCTCATGGCTGTGCTCTACGTCTGTATCCTCACTGAGAGAGACCTATCTACACGTGTATTCCCCCACATGCATACAGATATGTAGTAGTACATGCATGAGAATTTGTCAGTCTGGGATGACAGGAAAATGTTATTTTGTCAGTGTATGTGACTGTAAACTGGCAGATGATCTTCTTAGTTTAGATGAAAAGAATTATGGGTTAATTAAGTCTTTTTCTTTTTACTGTTCTTTTCTTCTGTGATAGTAAATCAAACATCTTTAAGTTTTAGACTATTGGTTGGACAACGTAAGACATTTAAAGCTGTCAACTTGGGCCTTGAGAGGCATTTTTCACTTGCGTGGTGCATCTTATTGACAAAACATCGAGTCAGTTTATTGAAATGAATTTGCTGAAGAATCAATAATGTAATCATATGTTGCAACGTCACACAGCTTTACTTCAGACTATTTGAACGTGCATTATAGTGGACATTATAGCATGATTTTCTTTACTGTAGCCCTCAGCGTAATGTTTTCCTCAGCGTGTTTGTGTCTAGTTCTCCATGCCATCCTCATCATGGTTCAGGCCACCACTCTAAACGTAGCGTTCAACTCCCACAACAAGTCCCTGCTCACCATCATGATGTCAAACAACGTGAGTATAATGCACATGGAAACATTGAACTCGCTTAAAAGAACGTGCTGCATGAGCTCAGACGTGATATTTTGTTTTTTTTCTGTGGCAGTTTGTGGAAATCAAAGGAAGCGTGTTCAAGAAGTTTGAAAAGAACAACCTCTTCCAGATGTCCAACAGTGGTTAGTGTTGAATGATACCTCAAAACAATATGTGCCGCAAAATCAGCGGTCTGGATATTTTGTAACTCAGCCCTTGAACTTGGTACAAGGTAAATTTATGGAATCGAGCTCAGCTGCAGTGAGTTCAAAGTAGGTTAATCCAGGATTGATTTTTTATTTTTTTTCCCCCACAGACATAAAAGAGAGGTTCACCAACTACATCCTCCTGCTCATCGTCTGTCTGAGAAACATGGAGCAGTTCTCATGGAACCCTGGTACCTTAACGCAGCGCAGATATAATGTAGCATTACTGAAATATACACCGCTGCTTTATCTATATGACCGACGTTACATCACGCTTCTGAGTGTGGCTCAGCAGTCATGTATAACTAATGTTATATTGACACCAACCTGCTTCTATCGTTGTTTTTAGACCACTTGTGGGTGCTGTTTCCTGATGTCATCATGGTGATAGCCTCAGAGGTGGCCGTGGACGTTGTGAAGCACGCCTTCATCACCAAATTCAATGACATCAGTGCTGATGTGAGTCCCTGTTAGAGAAATTCACTCGAAGCCGATGTGACATTTATTCTTGCAAGAAGGAGACAGAGTTGAAACACATACAAGTCATGTATCAAGGCTGCTCAGAGGTCTGTCTCTGAGTCTGATATTTATACTTCGGAACACACAAGTGCGTTTGCACAGAATCATTTGCATAAAGCTACGTGGCATGTCTTGAACTCGTTCTTCTCCCCTTTCGCAAAAGCAAATGTCATCTTGACGTTTAGTAAGATTTACAATCGCCCCTTACAGAAGGTCACAGTAACTGCTAAACGAGGAACATCTGAGATAGCAAGTGTGAAGAGAGTTCACACAGTAGCCACAGACTTCACGGAGCCTTGTTTATTAAACAATAAGAACTGATCATTCTAAAAGTTATTTTTCTCCAACAGTCCCTCTTTACATGCATACTTTCACAGTTTATCCTTCAGGTTGTGGTTACATGTAAGTGTAACAGCTAAGGGAGCAATACTGTTGTTTTGAAAGACATGTCGACCAAAAAGAGCACATTTATATTAATGTTATTATAGGTCCGTCTTACGGTCCTCATCGGTGGATGGAGTTCGCCCAGTTAATGGGCTTTTTTTTCCCATTTTGTACTGACAGGCTTTTAGCTGATAGCCAGGCATGCCATGTACTGTATCAGTACCATGTTGACGGTACATTCAAAGCCACACTATTGTCATTAATAAATAACAATATTCCACAAAAAAGTTAATATGACAAAGTGGCACCACACTCTCTATGTGACCCTGAAAAAGTTAGATTTCTGGCATTTGTAGCGATATCCAACAATGACACTGGTCAGTTTTGGATGTGGTTGCTTGACACTGAGCAAAAATCTATCCGCTGACAAAGACAGTGAAATGCAGTCGAAAGCTCAGGAAAAATCTAGTCAGTGGACCCATTAAGGTTAAGATGACCTTGTTCATCTACTTGTCAAAGTAGTGAATGTTTAATCTCCATAGACTTGACTCTATTCTGTTCCACTCCACTGACTTACACCAGGTGTGTTTTGTGTTTTACAACCTGGTGGTTTGTTCTCTCTTGTTCTCCTCGTTCTCACCCACCAGAGACGCTGTAGTATCAGAAGGACTCCGTCAGTCAGTGCAGACGTTTTCTCTTGACTTTTCCATCCCACCTCCTTCCCTCTTGTGTTCTCTTCCTATTTGATTTCCTTCAATGAGTTGTAACTTTGGTTATGTAATGGAAACCAACACCACAAGAAGGGATTAACCCTTTTATCTCTAAAGTGTGAAATCAATCACATCAACCTCACTCACACTCACCGAGCGTTCAAGCTCTTGTGTATCCATGCTCGCTCACTTTAATCATTTTATGCACATTTGGGCTTTTGGCTTTTTACGCCGGCTTTATCAAAATTAAATTTGACTTATTTCCTGCCACTATTCATACTGTACCTTCCCTATATATTAACAAATACGTGATAAACATAATCAGATACTCCTGACATTTCAACAATATCAATAACTGTGATACCGATCGTGTCCTTTCCAGGTATACGGAGAATACAGAGCCAGCCTTGCCTTTGACCTCGTCAGCAGTCGACAGAAAAACGTGAGTAAAATGAGTTCAAATAATAGATTTGTCTCCAAACTAGAATCTGTTTGTTAAACTTGGGCTCAGGATCCAATGTAGGGTCGCCTGCTGGGGACACGGGAAAGGGATTCATACTTGTCTTATGCACTGTACTTTGTGAAAATAATGTGTTTGGTTTTTAATACTGTATATTGTCATTCTTATATAACCGAACTCTGGTGCGGCATTCTCCTGAAAGAGAATGTAAAAGGACACATGTCATATGTAAATTAATTAAAATGAGATTATCTGCACTTTCTCTAATTGCACGGGTCAAATTAAGTCACAGGTCGTAAACGTTTTAGAAATTCTTAACTACGGGTGAGCGTTATGGATACGTATGTATCTTGACTTTGTAATCTAGCAATTCAATTGTAAAACAATTGCAAGAGGACAAAAACACCTGTGCTTGTGTTAATTCTCAAATGTCTCGTGATTTCTTAAGTTGCAGTGCATTGAGCTCTCACAGACGACATCGTTTATAGCATTATAGGGACGGGAATGTCTGTTATAGTCTTGCAGGTGACTTAAATATCTGAAAAATAACATTTAAGCAAATGTACCCACAATGTCTAAATACAAGCAGAGCTACTGAGGGTATAATCATCACTGTGTGAACAGAAGGATATTAGTAACTTTTGTTTAGAGCCTGAATGCCAAACAGAGACTGATATTTACAATATTGAGGTAATGTCCTCTCGTCTTTCCTAATTTGATTAAGTATTGTTATGTAATGACTAATGCATTGGTTGTGGAAGAAGAAGCGTGTTGGTTGTTGATGTTTTAAATGTGTCTCCAGGCTTACACAGACTACAGTGACTCAGTATCCAGAAGAATGGGCTTCATCCCCCTTCCTCTAGCTCTGCTGGTCAGTCACTGCTTGAGAAAATCTCCTATTGATATTGTGTGTTCTAATGTTTATTGATCACTTATCTGATGATTTGTTTGTGTTTCTTTTCTTCAGTTGATCAGAGTAGTAACCAGCTCAGTGAAGATCCAGGGTTCGCTCTCCTTTATGTGTGTGCTGCTGTTTTACCTGGGGTAAATGTCAAGCGCTCTTTTCCAAGTTTTGAACACATTTGCAGTGTTTTGGGTGTTTCTTATGTAGTTTTTGTGTGTGTGTTTGTGAGCAGGATGATCACTCTGAAGGTGCTCAACAGTATCGTTCTGCTGGGGACGTCTTGTGTGTTTGTCAAAGAGGCCAACATGGAAGAGAAGCTCTTCGACCCTCCACCCTCCGTTGTCTCTAGCCGGGCAAACTCCAGAGCTCACCGCACCAAACACGTTCCCACCTCAACACAGCAAGGTGGCACTTTTTCCATCTCTATGTTGCTAAACGGCTAAATACAACATTTAGTAGATCCAAAATGCCACCCTCGTAGTTATAAGAGAAGACCTTCTTGTCTTACTTGGGCAATAATGCTACACACAGCGTAGCCGACAAGACAGATGGCTACGCTGAAAACGCTATCTCTGAATGTTTTTATTGTTTCCAGCTGACCTGTTAAGTTGGTCTTTAGCATGCACTTGATGACTGCATTGATGATATGGAGCTGAAAGTCTGAGGCTGAAGCTGCACATCCCTGGAAAAGTCATCATCTTCACCAGTTGATGATCCAGATATGCTGCTGTTTCTTTATCACAGTACTTCAGTGTCGGCTTGTTTTCAAGCTATTTGAAGGCTTAATATCCCTCTTTGTACACCGCTTTAGCATGCAGAGAAAATCAAAGCTTGTCAGTCTGGCCGTGACTAGTTACAGTTGGTAAGCTGTACTATGGTTGTACTTTGTATGTATTTGATAGATGGATGTTCCTCCTGCTTCTTGTAATAATATCTACCACTTTCTCTCTCTTAGAACCCACGACCGACAAAGGAGAAACATCACTGGCAGCAGACAGTTCTCCGCCTGCCAACACGGCAGAGAGCTCCGCCCCACCGCTCCCCAAGAGCGACTCGGACACATTCCTGACCACGCCAGACGAGGACGACGAGGACAAAATCATCAACGCCAACACGGGACTGGAAGGGGACAGACTTGAACACCGAACGCCCAAGAAAGATTTGCTGGAAATAGACCGCTTCACCATCTGTGGCAACCGAATAGACTGAATGAATGCCACATAAAACCACCAGTCAGCGTGTCCTGGCTCAACAGCAAGGTTCAGGGATCAGACACGGGTCATTGAGCATGAGCTCAGACCTGACATACCCCTGAAGTATTTATTTATTTATTACTGACAAAACCAGCCAAGGCATAAAGCTGTTACTACAAAGCGTCAGAGGTCCCTTCAGATGCTTCCATCTGGTCCAGTCGGTACCTCGTGAACCAAGTAGACTCCGAGGACGGGTCTTGGTTGTGACGACGATTGGGAGATCTGGGGCAGAGCGCGAAGAGAGAAACAAAAACTGCACATGTGGAATAGTGCGACATGGGTCGCTGTGTGATCTAAGGAACACGACAGCTGGACTGTGCGAGTATGTGTTCAAAAGCACAAGCTTATATGTGTACAGAGTTGTTTTTAAGAAAGAACAAAACTTCACATTTTTGAAACTAAGTTTTTATGAAGAATCTCAGATCTTTTTGCTAAAATCGACCTGCAGGTAATGGCCGAAATACACGGATCACAGCCGGGGCGCCACACGTCTGCTGTGACGGACCCTGCCCAAAAACTACTTAGAGTTGCTTAAAAATCAAGTACATCAGTTTAAAAATAGTTTAAATAAATACCTCATTGTACCGTAGACACTCCGACATTTCACATTACAATAAATCAATCAAATCAAATGTGTTTTTCATGAACCTGTAGTTAAAACAATCCAGTTAATTCAGCACCAGTTAATAATTAACTGCAATATATAACTGGCAAAACTCAAAGTGCGCATGGTGAAGCTGTCACACAACCACGCGCTAGACGGAAAAACAAGCCGTCTCCGCCTCGCCTATGTGACGCATCGCGTCCGTGCCCCGTGTATTTCTGCCGACTCATAATCACATTAACACATTGTTGAAATCTCTAAATTGCTCTGCAAAGGATTTTGTTTAAAGTGAGTTATTAGCCTTCAGGCATGGCTGCAGTGACACAGAGTTACAGTCTGGTCACAGAGGCGACTTTACCTTTTAGACACGGGTAAAAAGTTTGGAAGTTTTAGTATGAAGCTGTTTGTCTTGATATTGTTACTTTGAAGCACTAAGATAAGCTGGTGCCTGATTGTAAAGACAAAAGTATTTATTTTGAAGTGGATTCCAAGCCAGAAAAGTTTGGATGATGTATCTTTTTTTTTTATGTGACTTTTCTTTTCTTCAATATGCTCTGTGTACACTCACCATTCAAGCATGTAGCCGACAGATAACCACGTCTTGGTGTAACACCACTGTGTTCTTGATCTCATTTCAAATCCGTGGTGCGAGGCACTGGCATACCAGCATCATTTTAAAATGTTTTATAAGTCTTTTATCATTATCTTGACAGTGAAGTGAAAACATAATTCAGATTACATGGAGGAAGGTGAGGTGTTGAAGGATACCTGAAGGCTGAGACACAGTGATGAGGGTGAATGATATCTTAATAACATAAATATACAGCACTGTGTGAACCCAGCAATAGGAAAAGTCCAGCTTGAACCCTAAAGGTTGCTGCCATTGCTCATTGTGGTCATCAGCTGCTGGCTTTGCTTATTGAAAGAAGCTCTTTCCAAACAGTCCTCAGATGCTGCAGCTAGAGGCACTGTTTGATGAAATGGTCTGGTCTGAAGAGCTGTGAGATTCATGTCCCGGGAAGAAAAAGCCCAACTGATCCAAGTCCAACCTATAGCCCCAAGTTCTCTCCATTTCCACATTTGATTACATTTGAGCCACAGTGCTCATAAAGTTTCGTGAAATAGAAATACCCTGTGATCTTTGAAAAACCCCAGAAGGTCTTTTAATAACACTTCTGCTGTGAAGATAAGGCATTAGAGTTGCCACTTGGACAATAGATTAAATAAGCAACATAAATTGTTAATAACAGGTGGGAAGGAGGAAAAACTCACAGTACTCACTTAATTAACGTTTCTATTGTCATGTTTCAGTTAATGGACCTTTTCAAAGATCACCAGGTATTTATTGTTCAGAAAAAATAGGATTGGCTTAAATGTAATATACGAGAGGCACAGACGGGTCAAGTCTAGCCCTACCAGAGGGGGGGGGGTGTGAGAGAGAGAGAGAGAGAGATCATTTGCAGTGCATGAATGGATCTCACTACCTAAATACATACTATATGTATGAATGGGATATTTCTTTGTTTTTTATTTTTCATGTACATCCCATTTATGTAACATATTTCCTACATGGTAGATGGAGAATAAAACAAGATTTTGTTTTGTAACACCTTGTGATGTGACTGTTTTACACTGTGTGTGTGTGTGTGTGTGTGTGTGTGTGTGTGTGTGTGTGTGTGTGTGTGTGTGTGTGTGTGTGTGTGTGTGTGTGTGTGTGTGTGTGTGTGTGTGTGTGTGTGTGTGTGTGTGTGTGTGTGTGTGTGAGTGTAACAGGAACAGTGGAGGGAGTCACTGCAGGCTCTGTTCAGAGGGCAAAACACTGCAGTCCACTGTTCCCCCCTGAATGGACATTTGGGGGGTTTCTGTCATCACAGTTATTCACACACGGGGACTTTTCTTTTTCTTGTTTTTTTTCGGGGTCCAATGCTGTTGAATTATCTACTTCTGAATACATGACTTGTGTTTTCCTGATTACGTCAACACACAAGTTTACATTAAACTATAGTATCGTGTTAAGTAACTGTGAGCGTGCAAGGATGAAAGAGAGCGCTGATATATCAAAGACTTAACCTGGCTATAATGTTGCTTTTTAACCGAACTTTGGGTTTTCCCTTTTTTGAACTCAAACCTTTTGTTGCTTGCCAAAATTTCACTATAGCCTTGACCGTCTATCTGATGAACTTCAGAGCTGAAGGGCAGCTGCTAAGTGTAGAGGCAATGACCTGCCTCCCATTCATACATTCATACATTTCATTCATACAGACACCCTCTGAGATGATGTTGGATTCTCTCTATACACCATAACACTATCTCACCTCTAATGCTCAGAAGACTTTCATTTCCACAAATGATAGTTGGTCATTGTTGGAGTCGATTGTTATCTCAGAATACCTGACAGTATATAAAAAAAAAACAATATCAACAATATTATGTAGAATTCATAAATTTATTTAAATGGTCATTTGAGAACATTTTGATGCACAGTGACTTAGTCTAGTGGCTATAATTGACTGTTTATGACCTCTACGGTCATGTAAAAAAAAAAAAGTACCTCAAAGCAATACTTTGGTGAATGTACTTAGTTACTTTCCATGGCTGCTTGTATAGCAGTATGGTGTCGTATATGTAACGGTGTCGTGCGCCACTGAAGCACCGGGCGAGCTTTCAGCGAGCACGAGCGTTCCTGTTTTTTTTTACGTGCACGCAGGATTAGGCTACTCACAGCCGGGGCCGGTGAGGAGAGTGAGGACATGACACCGAGATAACGAGCACATCCTTCCGTCTGTTGGTCCGCTTCAAACTGTCGAAGGTCTCCGGGGGGGAAAAAAAATGTCTGCGATGAGTCCGTACCGAGAAACCAGGAGCTACGGCTGCTAGAAACCTCGACCGTTGGATGTTAAGTTTGAAAGTTTTCCTTTGGACGGTTTGTCTCTGAGCTGCGAGGATAAACCACCGAGAGGGACAGGTGTCACCAGCGCGTGAGCCACCGAGAGGGACAGGTGTCCTCGCGTCACCAGCGGCGCGTATCCCCTCTCGCGCGTATCCCGTCTCCATCCTACGCCAGACCGGGTCGCTTGGAGTTTTAACTTTTTTATTTTTGTTACAAAGCTGGACTTTTCTGAGCCATTATGTTGTGGACACGATGGCTCGTCCTGCTGCTCTGCTGGGGGTCCACGAGCGGCGAGCAGCAGGCGGATGAGGCGCGCGTGGAGTCCCGCGTGGACTCCCGCAGACAGCGTTCCCCTCCACCGGTAGAGCCGCTGGATTTTGGGTTTGTACCGGCGGCGGTTTATGATACCCACGCTTACTACGAACCAGGGGCCGTGGGGATCCTGTTCCACGTTGTCCACGCGTTTCTCTACGTTATTCAACCGAACTCCTTTCCTAAAGGTGAGATTATCCCTCCTCCCCACTCATGCCCTCCTTCCTTCATTTTCACTCTGCATCTTATTCCTCTTGCACCTGTCAGGGCTTTACCTTTTCCTCTGGATATACAAGTCATTCTGGATAGTTCAAATTCACATAAAATAACCTACATGTGAATTATGTGTGTTCCTGTTTCCGTAACAGGTGTTACACTAATGTATGAGATTCAGAATTATAGCTTTATTGTGACTGCAAATCATTTAGATGGTATCATAATTTTTGAGTTTTTGTGCCACAAGATGCTCAGTAGAAAAATAATGATATATACACAGTATACAGTAAATAGTAGAATATATTAAATTTAAAGATACATAGCTACAAATTAATTAAAAGAAAGTTTATGTGTGTGGACAAAGTGCCAAACAGTTGGCAGTTTGGTTCAAAGCATGCATGAAAGTGCATGAAAGTTTTACCTAAAGCTAGTCAAATGGTTCCCAACCTGGAGGTTGAAACCCACCCAAGGGGTCCCAATATAAACCTGGGTGTTGTGAGGGAGTAACACGTTTATGAAAGTGACAATTGTTTCTGACTTTTTTCCCTTTTTTTTGTAAAATACTGTATATGTACACGTCTCATAAAATGATACAAGAGGCCCTTTTCACAGCAGCGTTTTTGACATGTCATTGAGTGATTAATAACATCAATTATGGCCCTGTTCCATTTAGGTTGGCCAGGGTCCTATTGTGCCTCACTGGAATGGCTGTGCCACGCTAAAAAGAATGGGATCCTAATTAGTTTGATCAATTATGTGTTAATAATGTGTTTACGCTGCTATGACAGGCCTAACTGGGTGCTGTGAAAAGGGCCTGTAACTGAGAAGGAAAACTAAACTCTTTGTGCATAAACCTGCCAAGCCATAACATGTGCTGAGGGGTCACAGTCATAAAGATTGGAAACCACTTGCCTGTCTATGTAGCATCACAGACTCTCTGACTGACCTTGTTTTACGTCATAAACTAAACAGCAAAGTCCAAAAAACATCAGAGAGACGGCTGTTGCAGGACATTTTTGCACACTGCAAATATCAACGCATGACTTCCGAAAAACTCTCCTTATTAAGATGATCCTGAATCAAAAGAGCACGTGCACGGAGGGACTGCATGCATGATGATTTGTGGCTTGTAGAGCTCATAAATGAGAAGATTAATGGGATCAATACTATCATATAGCTTATGAATGATCCTCTCTGGGGCCCATGCTTTAACATTATTGAGGTGATTAAAAGGTGATATCAGGTCTGTCACTTGATCAATACATACACGCTGTTTGGTGTCGAAAAAAAAAATCCAGCAATAGATATACAGAGCCATAATCAACTTAAAGTGGTTTGGTTGTGTTCTGTATGCGCAGCTATGAGTGGTCACGTTGGAGGATGACATAGTGCAATAGGATTGAAGGTTTTAAGTTGCTGCCATTTTGGTGTCCAGGGTTAGTGCTGCTGGCTGGGTAATCAATTAGCAGATCAGCGATTAGAGGAGGCTTTCTCAGTCACCTGCATCACCTAATACCTTAATCCACTGGACCATATGCTGCTGCTGTCGGGGACTTTCCACTATGAATTACTGTCATACACACGCACAGGTAGAGACCACCTGGACGTCATGTCACACACTCACACATATCATATTCACCCTTGCATGTTGGTCGCACACATCAAACATAGCCCACATATTATTCACTATTCGAGGGAAAATACAGCACAAGCACAGTCTTTAGAAAACAGTTCCTCTGTGAATCCAAAAACTTAAAAAGGATTGTTATGAATAGTATTGATGTTACTCAAACTGCCTGAACATGTTTGCTAAGACAGATAAAAAGGTTTTAAGCAAAGCTTGATTTAGTATGTCATCATACAGTGTACAGCCAAAAACTAAATCAAGTATTTGCTTGAGTTTTACCTCTTAATTTGACATTCGTCACTATGCAAATCTTTTTACAACTCATTTTATCCGTAGCATACTTTTATGAGTATTAGTAGACTAGACAAATTATTATTATTCAATAAATAAATAAATAAATAGTCTGCATGAAATAACCACATGGTGAAGGCTATTTTTGAATACTGTGTGTGAATTAAATACTTCACAAATGAAAAGTATTTTGTCATTTAGTTAAGACCTTTAGTGGAAAATGAACAGTTTCAAGTGAAATTATTGAGAAAAAAATAATAAATATTTATACACAATATTTTGATTTCACTACAAGCAGAATTCCTATCAATACAGATTTTCTGAGACATTTTAGTGAGAAAGTGATTATTGTTATCAACACAATTGTGTATCAATATATCTTAATATATGATTTAATCACGATACGATTCAATTACAAGATGATAAATGATCATATGTTCTTGTCTGGCCTTATTTACTCATTCATGTTCAAACTGCTTACACTAAGTTGTCTGAAGAACAGGACTGTATAATAGTTAACTCTCTGGTGGGACTTGGTATATAGTGTTGTCTTTTATAAAAATATTTAAGATTTACAGTCTTATTAGGATCTGTTAACATTTTACATGTAATATACTGTCTGTATGTGAGTTATTGACAATAGCACTGATCAAAGAAACATTACTTTTACTCTGGTTTTACCGACAAGTGTTGTTTCCCCGCACATTTTTGGCAAATAGAGGCTTGTGTGCTATACGTCTCAGTTTACGATATACCTTTTAGAAAATGCGACGATCTAGTCTTGGATTGAATTGTGTCCATGATTGAGGTAAGGGCTTGAGTCTATAATTAGCAGAGGTGACGGGTTGGGGTCAGGACTGAGGTTAACTTGAGGTTAAAATGGAGAAACGCAAATCAATGTCCGGTAGACTGAGGAAATGTAGTGGACTGATTGGTGTTGTCCGATCATTTGGATTGTCAATCTCACAAGGATTCTGTGACAAAATCTCCACAAATCCCTGTTTTATTATTAATGCCGTGAATGTTTCAGGTTTCCAGTAGAGCTGCTTGTATCTGAGTTCCTGCTGAAGGGTTCATCACTGGTTCCTGACTGGCTCTGGGTTTTCTCCTGACCCGCTCATCCCTCTTTATACATCTGTGTGACGGTTGTTTTTATGATGAAGAAGCATTTTGGACTCATTTACTGTGCGAGGAGGCCGTGTCTTATCCCTCTGATACACACAGGGTAGATTAGAGGATTAGCATCCACAGGGCTAATGCTAACACTGCTACAGATGGCATTGTCAAACACACACATGTGCAAGCACGTACGGGCATGCGCACATACACACACATACTGAAAGTGGGTCACAGTCATGGTATTTGTCTGTTTGCCTTAATTACTGGGACTGATCAGGAGGCAAATGCCTTAAATCAGATCACAAACCCAAATTAGTCGTCTGATAAGGATATGTGCAAGGAAAGGAGGAATTGCTGCCTCCAAAAAGTCAAGTTTATCATGTTTTGATGCTTTAGATCTGCGTCTGCATCCTACATTGCAGCTACCGTTCATCTTTTATTCCCTTCATGTACTAAAGCTATTTCAAGCTTTCAACGTGTTGTTCTCGATGTGAGACTGGACAGCATGTACTTTAGGTGTCTTTGTAGACCTGAAACAAGAGACACATCGATTCATTGATAAGTCAATCCACAGAAAAATTGGCAGCAACAATCAATTCATTGTTATTTATTTTTTTTAGAAAAATAAATCACTGTTTTCTGCCTCTCAAATATTTGCAGATATTGTTAGACTTGTTAGTGAACTCATATCTTTTGGTTTTCCAGTATTTTATTATTATTAAGGAAATGATGGACAGATCAGTCGATAATGAAAGTAGTGGTTTCAGTCTCTCGTCTTTCTGTGTCTTAACTTGAACAATGATTTCTTGTGAGAAGACCCTAATGAAGTGTCGAGAGCAAACAGAAAAAAAAAATCACATAATCCTCTTAGTTGTTTTGCTCCAGCTCACAGGCGGCTGTGTAACTTTCTATAGCTCCTGGTGCTCCGAACATACATACTCCACTTAGAGCCTTGAGTAACACTGAGTAATACAGTTATTTAAGGACACAAACAGTACTACATAACTGTGCTTTGGCAAACCTGAGGTGACCTACTGTATGTCATCACACCTTTTGAACTGCAGCCCACAACATCACTTTCTCTTAACATTGTCACTTGTAATAAAAACAATAAAAACAAGCTCTTCTACATTTTAGAGCTACAATCTCAGTTTGTCACCCCGATGTTAAACTTGTCTCAGAACCAATATCAATCAATACAATGCCTGTTCATATGCTGTCTGGTGGTAACTTAAAGCAGTGGTTCCTCTGGGTTCATGATAATTCACAAAAAAGGAAGAAAAAAAGAACATGGTGTGTTTTTTCTAGGCTTTTGGATCTTTGGATCCCAAAAAGTCCTTTAAATAAAACAGATTTAGAGAATTCTATGAGTAATTAATTTTAGATCTCAGATGTGAAAATCACTCTCTGGTTAAACTGCTCACAGCTCATGAACCAAGTAGACACTGCTAGTTAATGCTGGAATTTGCAGGCGTAATACCAAAGTAATGTATTTTTTTGTGCCATTTTCCATTTTCCAACCATTGAATGTACTCTGAAACCTACATTACTCCAGTAGGGTAACTGCGATCTAACTTGCTTCCCCCAAAGGACGTTCAACGGGTTAAAAGTCAGTTCCTGTCCAGACAGCTGGAGAGACTCTTCATCACATTGGCAGAGACCAACATGTGTATGTGAACCCTCGTCATCACTCCCACTGAATACTTTATTTCTCTTTTGTTTGGATAAATTAAAACCTTGAAGAATTTCAAGTGTGACATTGTGGCTGTACAAAAAAAAAATCCAGTTGAACAAGTTGACGGATACACTTCTGAAATCCACAATGAACCTTATTGTGGAGTGGATGCAAACACGTAGATGCCTTCGCTGTTTTGTGTGTGTGTGTGTGGGGCTGAGAGTGTTTCCATTAAATGAGGCCTTTAATGTAAATAGTATAGATTGTTGTCAGGTTACATAAGGCTTTGTTCACACCTTCCGGTAATCTCTCATAGCGCGCCATGGTAGGGGATTGTGGAATTCTATATTTACACATTGCAGTAAGAAGGTAACTAACTAGCAGCAGTGTTTGATGGTTCGCTGTTGACATATTTAGCCTTACAGTGGCCCGTATGAACCTGTGTGTGTTCTGTTGTGGCTCCAATGTTTGCTTCACCTTCTCTAGTAAAACAACAAGAGATCCCACTGGGGTTTCTTTAAAGGTCTTTTATTATGAAAAAACGAAGAGACACGCAAACAATGATGCTAAAAATTTGGTTTATGAAAGTTAGAGCTTCACAACAGATGCCGAAAACATGTAAATGAAAAAAACCTATGCATGTGTTGGTATAAAATCGGTTCCTCGTCTTGACCATTGCAGCAGACACATGGTGGGCAGTGATGGGTTCATTCTTTCAGGTTGTTTATCCCCCCTCTTCCTTTCGTTTGCAGTAGCTAGCTCTTATATTGGGTCACTGAACTAAGCTGTCTAAGCTTAACTGCCCCCAGTGGCTAATGCTAACTAAGTACCTGATCAACAACAGGTGGCATCGACATGACTCAGATGTGCTCATATGCTTCATCTGCAGAGGTAAAGGAGGGAGATGTCTTCACCCCCGTCATGACAGTCTGAGGCTTCCAGGTGAACCACTTTTAAAAATCAGTTCTGGGAAAAGTGAGACAGCCAGAGGAAGATGGTGCTGAGAGGATTATCCATATGGTCACAAAAGATATCTGAAATCTCAGCTCCTTTTACTCACCAGAGTAAGACAATTCTGAGACAATGTTACTGTTCAAGCACAGACTTAAAACCTCACATGATTTAAAAGCAGTTGCTTTGCAGCCAATCATAAAATCTCCCTAAACACTCCAAAGACATTGTTGGGTATACACAGTATAACAAACAAAAGGTTGAAGTATTATTGTGGTCAGTATGTAGTGAGAGCTGAAAGAATAACTTAATTAATTGATTGAAAAGCAACTATTTTCCTTTTTAAATTGAGTCCCCAATTAATTCAAAGATGTCACCACGGACTAATGGAAATGTTTCACTTCACTATTCAAATATATTCAAATCAATTGGCCGATTAATCTGTGATGAAAATGTACACAAATTGCAAACCTATGTGAGAGGATAAACAAAACAGCATAGTATACAAAGAGACAGTAATAGTACTTTAATTCACTTAATTTACTGGAACATTAAAGTGAGAAAAACAATTCTAGTCACACATTTCAGTTACATGTGCTTTCTCACCTCACCTGAGGGTCAGCAGGTACGCAAGCAGGAGGCAGAACAGACACAATGTGTGTGTGTGTGTGTGTGTGTGTGTGTGTGTGTGTGTGTGTGTGTGTGTGTGTGTGTGTGTGTGTGTGTGTGTGTGAGAGAGACAGCTGTGTCAGCATTTACATGCTAAACTGGCCTCCATCTGCTTGTTGCCGTTTACAGTGGCACCTACTGTTCCAACCTGAGAGGACTTGCTATGTGACTATACTACATTCTTAAAAGACAAAAGTAGTGTGAGACATATTTCTTCAATCACTTGTCGATATCTGCACCTGAGCACGAAAGGGGCGGGGCGCCAACCACTCGATCTGAGAGATCTGATAAACTGATAACAAACACTGGAAAATATTGCCTTTATTAGTTTATTATATAAGTAGCATAAAAAGGAAACTACAAGCATCTCAAAGTTGTACTCAAGTACAGCACAAATATACATGTAGTGTGAATGAGTTTGTGTTTGTGTGCATGCATACAAGTGTTCTTGTTAGTGTGTGTGTGTGTGTGTGTGTGTGTGTGTGTGTGTGTGTGTGTGTGTGTGTGTGTGTGTGTGTGTGTGTGTGTGTGTGTTAGAGATGCATCAATGCACCCAGTCTCTTCCGCACAGTGAGTCATACTGCTTATTAATTAAACACTGATATCGGATTGCTACTCTGTATTGTCCGATACCAGAAGCCAAGGTATTGTATCGGGACTGAAAAAGTTGGCTCCGGGCATCCCTAGTGTGTGTGTGTGTGTGTGTGTGTGTGTGAGTGTGAGAGAGAGGAATCAGTGTTCCCCTGCAGAGTAACAGTGTGGGTGAGTCCCTCACCATCCAGGTAGGCTTAGTGATGCCTGACCCATATAAATACACAGACAGCTGGACCGGAGTGCTGTCCTCACTGGCAAACTACACAGTTCAAACAGCTTCCGCAAAAACACACAGCTGTTAGATATATGAGGAAATACATTTGCAATACTTTCCTCGGAAATTAAAATATGAATCCTCATAATCTCTGTTGTCTGCTCATGAACAGATAAATGGATTTTTCACTCCAGTGAAGCTTCTCAAATGTTAAACAGGAAGTGTATTTGATTGTGTGTGATATTGGGAGATGAGTCGTACACCGCCCGTAAAACACTGTTGTGCAAGTGATTATAATTACATTTCTGCAGATTGAAAGACTCAAGTGTCGACCTTTCTGTTCTATTTGTTTTTCAGATCTGATTGTTAAAGTCATTCAACAAAACATGGGAGGAATCAAAATAGAAGAATGGAGAAAGGTACGTTTGATTAAAGTGATAATTGAGATGAACTTAATCATGATGTTAAGCAGTGTTTGGATATTTACTATTTACTATTCATATTACTTGTGAAAGATTTTGTTCTTATACTTCCTTGGAAGTATAGAAATTTAATTTGACTATTTTTTCATCTTTTTTTCTACCTTGACTCATGATGTTGCCTTCAATTCCCTCTTTAGAAATCGGAATTTTGCTGCCTTTTAAACTCTTGGCTGTGACACTGACCTTTGTTTTGTTTGTCTTTCTTTCCCTCTTGCTATGGCTTTGTGTGAATTTGTGTTTGTGTGTGTGTGTGTGTGTGTGTGTGTGTATGTATGTATGTGTGTGTGCACGTGCGCTTCTTTGTCTGCATGCGTTCGTGTGCACGTGCTATGGGGTCACAGCCAGAAAACGTGGTCCTGTTACTACAGGTAAACTCCTCATAACATTGTGTTCCCATAATACACATAAAAAATGATCCAGTGAGGGAGAATGGTGATTGTATGGATTCCTCTCCTCCTGCAGATGATCCACTACGAAGCCGGATTCCTCATATGTGCGACCATCGGCGTCACCTTTTTGATCCTCACCCCCATCATCGGCATGTGTTTCTGTGTGTGTCGATGCTGTGAGAACTGCGGAGGGGAGATGCACCAGAGACAGAGAAAGAACGTCGACTGCCAGAGAGGTTTCTACACCGCCTCGCTCATCGCCACCTCCATCTTCATTGTGTGAGTCGTTCCTTTCAGCCTTTATCATATTATCTTGTTTATCAACACTATGAGGATTGTTTTTCTCTTTTCATGAGAGAAATGAAGGTATTATGACAGTGATTCTGTTCTCACTGTGTGCTTTCTGGGTTTCTAGATTGTGATGAGTTGTTGGACAGTGGATTTTGGATATACTGAGCTTGGTACTTGGTAAAAGTATTTAAATATAGACCTCGACTTGCATATGTTTTCAACAAAAAGGGAAACATGTCTTGCTAAACTTTAAGTCGTAGATCCCAAAGCAACCAGTACACAAATGTTTTCTGAATTTGACCACTATGAACCACAACATCCCTGGTTCGAGTCTTGCCAGAGACCTGTGTTGCACCCTTCTCTCCTTTATTTCCTGCCATATCAGTACAATTTGTAGGAAAGGTGATAACGCTACAATTGACATCAAATGTCCCTACAATGAGCTTTATAAAAATGAACAGACATTTCTCATTACTCAGTGATACCAGATCAAAAGTAATAATAAATTCATTGTGAAATTATTTTGTAGCGCAACACAAATTATGCAAAAACACAAGGGGTATACACACCTTTTGGTTGCACAGTTTTTGCATGCTCATGTGTATTTGTATGTGGGTTCTCAAAAGAGTTCTCCACCGATTTCGCGTCAAACTCCTGTAATGTACAGTAGCTTCGAGAAGAGATGACAAGCAGGCTAACAACCCACGTGACATCACTCGAGGCAGTTTATCAGATTTTGAGCTCCTTTTGAAGCCACAAAAGGCTTTACACAACTTTATTCCTCATATATGCAGTAGTACTATACTCCATAAGACCTGTAAACAGAACATTGATGGGTAAAATCCGTGAAGTTTCACTTTAACAAAACTGCTCACATTCAGACTGGGACTTCCCTGCCGTTATTCTGCAGTGTAGGAGACACACAATCCAAACTGAGCAGGACAGTTAGGTGTCACTGATATCACTTGGCTGACTGTGAGAGGCCTCTCTGTCTGAATGAGTGCTTTCACATCACAAACATGCATGCTCACGCACACACAAAGACAAAACATGCTTATATGAGTACATGAAGCAGTTTGTGGCCATTTGGATCTTTCAAGGCTCAGCAGAAGGATTTGTTATGTGGCAGGTAAATGAAATCCCTTCAAAAGAAAAAGAATAATTTCCAAGTTCAGGAATAACGCTCAACCAAAACATCACAGTAACAATTCACTTAAAATACGCTGAAAGTTTGCATGTTATCAGCTCAGCACCGCATCTGACCTCTAACAGTGAATTATCGCAGCATTATCCATCCTGTTTGCTTAATTTATTACAGTAAGTTTGCTACAGTATATTACAACATACGTCATAACGTTAATAAACTTGAGATAAGTCAATGTTTATTTTAATCAAATTCCTTGTTAAATATTTACTAATCATGAAGGAGATGGATTGTAGAGAAAGAGTGGACAATGCATCACAAAGTTATTCTAAGCTTGCAGGAGATTGAGATGTGTATTTTCAGTCTTAAAGTAAAATAACTGATCAAACGTGTGAGCTGTTTATACCCTCTACCAGATTACCCTTCATTCATGTGATACACAGTCAGTTCTAAAAATAGAGAAATGCGTCTTTGCAGGTGGTCACATCTCTCTGAATTCTCCAACAGTGACTTTTGAAGCCCATGGAGCAGAACTACACGTTAATGTAGCCATGCTGCCCTCTGCTGGTCAGTACTGCTCACTGCCTTTACTTTACTGGTCCTGTGCGTGTGTTTGTGTTTCAGTCTGGGAGTGCTCATTGCCTATGCTGCCAACCATAATGTCAGCACACAGATTAAGAGCACTCGGCGGCTCATCAACACCAACATGAGAGACCTGAAGACGTTTGCTAACAACACACCCGCGGTATGCCCTCTCTCACACACACACACACACATGCATTCCCATTTAAAAGACACTTACACAATAATTCATGTTTGAATGCTTCTGTTGCAGCAAATTGATTACCTGACAGCCCAGTACACCACAGCAAAGAACAAAGTCCTATCAGACCTGGACAGTGAGTTGAATTCAGACTGTTTACATACTTTCTTTGTTTAATGTCCCTCGCGTTGTTTGCCTGTGTCTCCCCGTGTTTACCTACAGCAGCAATATATAACTGTCGTGTTGTCATAAAACCGTCTGATCTTCCTGTGTTTTTCTGGACAGACATTGGACCTTTGCTGGGTGGGAGGATCCACAGTCAGCTGGAGAAAGAGGTGGTTCCCTCACTGGACACTGCGCTGCGTATGGCTGGAGGTAACACACATTCTGTATGAGCTTTTCATACGACCACCTGTTCAGTTCAAGCAGTGGAGACGAAGTATCACAATGCAGTGCTGATGCTGCTGCTGCTGAAACATCTAATTGGTGATATTGATTCTGAAATTCAAGGATAGATCTCTTCAGCCAAGAACTATTTTTGTTTGAATGTAAAAGTCTGTTCATGTTTTGTGTTATATAAAATGCTCAGAAACCTCTGAATAGGTCAAACAAAATAATACACTTTTGTCATGTTGAATGTTACTTTGAACTGAAATTGTAAAGTATTCCTTATTTTGCTGAACTGAAATTGAAATTGCGACCATATTGCAACATATATCTATGTATAAATATATTGTCTTTGTGAATTGTCCCCACACTTTATGTGTGATGCTACATGATTTGTTTGTATGTGCAGTTTCCTCTCATGTGGTTTTATCACTACAGAATCCCATTGTGTCTTTTTAGGGCACATCCTCACCATGTTTTACTTTCCATTTTTCCTCTTTGATTTCCTCACATTTCCTTTTATCTAAAGCAAAAGTTGAGAATGCCATCAAAGGTAATCAGAGCTGATCTGCTGATCTGAACCACTGTTGTGCCCTGTAAAACGTCTCCTATCGTGTTTTTTGTGGTATCGTGGTATTTTGGTTATTGTTGAAATTTGGGTAGTTCTGTGGTGTCTGCGTGGATTGTGAATGTGTGTTAAAATAAAATGTATGAGGCTCCCCAGTTTGACAATACAAAATAACACACCGGTGTGGATTATTTTACTAAAAGTGTAGTGCCAACTTTTGATTCAATTGCACTCTTCCTCTCTCTCCTGTAGCCATGCGGGAGACCAAAGAGGCCCTAGAGAACGTCAACACCTCCTTGGAGGTTCTCCAGGAGGGGACGGGGATGCTTCAGGCCAGTCTGTCGGGGGAGCGTGCCTCTCTGTCCAACACCTTGTCAGACCCTGCCTGCACTAATGGAGCTGTGTCTCACACCTGTAACACCATCCGCTCCACGCTGTCGCAGCTGGGAATCAACGCTGACTTCTCCACGGTACTGAGGAACTAAGAATTATCTGATGCATGAGATTAGAATGAACACCTTGAAATAAATGGAAAAACACTTTAGTTGCCATATTTACTAATCTTCACTCTTTTTCTCTTTGTGTCTGTCAGCTGCCAGACGTCACTCGTGCCTTGGAAAATGTCAATACAGTCCTAAAAACGGACCTCAGCAACATTGTACAAAAGGTTAGCCTCTGTCTCCAGCTTATCATCATCCTCCTGCTCATTGTTGTCACTTTATTTTTCATATTCTTACGAAATACACCCTAGAAATGGATATATTTTTCTTAATCATCCTTTCTCTCTTCCTTTCCACCTCCAGGGTTACTCATCCTTTAATGATACACCAAATCTGGTTAAAGAACAAACTAAAAACATTGTCTCAGGTACAGAAGTGTATATGTATATATATCTATGTTTGTACATTGTACTGTATGTATGTTTATTTCGTTCGCCAAACAAATACGGTGTTTTTCCTTCTTTACAAATGAAATGAGATTAGGTCTGACTGTAGTATTTCACTTTGTATTTTTTCTTCTCTCACCTTCACCTGCGAACTTGTGAATGATGAAACCACAGCTCTTCCTCGTAAGTCCTTCTTTGTCCCTTTCCACTTTCTGTGAGACCCCTTTTCTCAATGTTGTCACCTTTGTACTGACAGGCCTTCTAATTGATATTGTTTGTATGTGTGTATAGGAGTAAAAGGTATGCTGGATAAGATTGGCATAGAGATCAACAGCTTCTCAAAGATGTTCCCAGTGGAACCGTCTCTGGTCAATTTCACCATTTTCCTCAGCGATGGACAGAAAAAGATAGAGTCCTATTACCCACAGGTTGACCAAATGGATTTCTACAGGTTTGTGCATGTGTGTTTGTCTGTGTACACATAAATCAATCAGGTTGTGGGAACACAAACCTGTCACATTATGGGGACAAACTTCCCATCTAGGGAAGAATTTGGCCTCCATCAATGTGACAGTTGGTCTTTGAGGTAATTGCCCCACCTCCTCCATTGTAATTGGACGGCTGGGTACGATGACCATGTGACGAGCGCAGTGTTTTACCCAAAGTTCAACATTTTTCAACTCTCGGCAACCAGAAAAAAACAAACATGCAGCGCTCAGTGCAGAGTAGACGCTCGGCATCTCGGACCGCTGCTGGCGTTTGTAGCATAGTGTTAATGAATGGAGCTTCCATTGTAAAGAATTAAAAAAATTAAAATGTGAAAATAGCGGTGTGGCGGTTTGGCTTGTCATTAGTATTTTGCAATATTGCAGTTATAACCATATATCTAATATATGAGCCAATATCTCCAAAACTAAACAACTTATGCTAAAACAGTCTAGATTGACAAATAGCGCTACAGGTAAGAGGAAAAATATGTATTTTTTAAGGTCAGAATTATGACAAGGTTATGGTGAGGGTAAATTCATGTTAATCAATCCTCGCAAACGACGGCACTAAGTGTGTGACTGTATGTGTCTGTGCCGCAGGTGGATCGGCTGTGTAGCGGTGCTCTGCATGGTCGTCCTGGTCCTGGCCTTCAACATCCTGGGGCTGCTGTGTGGCACCTGTGGCTACGATAAGCAAGCTACACCAACAACACGAGGCTGCCTGTCGAACACCGGCGGCAACCTGCTCATGGCGTATGTTACTAAGACCACTGATTTATTGCAGTGTTAATGCAGGGCTTTCATCAGTGGGCCACAGGCTTATTCACCATTCTGTTACCTCATTCGGTGCTGGATGGCGACTTAACCAACATTTATTTAAATTAAAATCTTTGAGATTATTACTTTAATGTTCAGATAATTTGAAGTGACAAACAGTAGATGTTTGTACTGTAGAACATTTGTTTGCTCTCTATACACATGTGATCAAATGTGACAAAAGTTCAGTTTCGTTCACTCTTTTGTTCCATTATTGACCATTTTTGCAGCTTTGTCCTGGATGAATGATGCATTCTGCCAGTAAATAGTTATTCTTAGCAGATACCTACTGATGTTTCTGTGTGATTGTGTTTCACATGCTCTGCCTCTGGCTCTTTCAGTGGGGTGGGCTTCTCTTTCATCTTCGTCTGGGTGCTGATGGCCATCGTGACCACCTTGTTTGTTGTTGGTGGCAATGTGGAGAAGATGATGTGCGAACCGCTCGCTAACCGACAGCTATTCAAGGTGTTGAAAACAAACTCTCTTCTTTCCCGAATTGTCTTATTTTGACTCTGCCCTCTGCCTTTCTCTGTGTTATTTTAGAGAGCATTTAATCGTAGCGGGATTGTGTTTAATAACGCGGTGGTCTTTGTGTGTGTGTGTGTGTGTGTGTGTGTGTGTGTGTGTGTGTGTGTGTGTGTGTGTGTGTGTGTGTGTGTGTAGATCATAGACACACCATTCCTGGTTCATCCTGCCAAGAAGAACTTCCTTCCAGGGATGCTGTTTCAGAATCCCAACATTGACTTGACTTTGGGAAGCATGTACAGGTAACACTGTAATACTGTACATAATGTAAATAGAGCTCATTGTTTACTGCAATTTACAGTGTGTCTTGTGACTGAAAGTGAAAAGAAAAATGAAAAATTAAACTAGATAAATAATTTTAATGAACTGCATATTATGCCTCAAAGTAAAATAAAAAATAAATAATGTTTGTGCCGCAAATTACATTTTCCAATTTTTTCCAATTTTGACTCAGATTTTTGTATAATCAGTTATTTAATGTCCAAAATGATCACCAACAAATTCCCACTATAAAAATAATGAGCTGTACAAATGCACATACAGGAGGAGTTTCAGTGTGTGACCATACTGTCTTTGTCTTTGTAGGGACTGCTATGAGAACAACGGTCTGTACCATTCTCTGCAACTGGAGACCATGTTCAACATCAACTCCTTCCTCAACAGAACTGTGGTTAGTGTCACTTTACTGAGTAGGAAATGCTGATAAAAGTTTGTGTTAAAGTCTGTGTGAATGGTAACTTATCCGTATGAATGTGTGGTTAAAACAGTACAACAGGGATCTGGCCAAAGTGTTTGAGAGTGTGCAGGTCGACCTGCACGACATCACGCTACTAGAGCAGGCCGGCAGAGACAACCTCATCAACTTCGCCAACTCTGGAGTTGGACATATCGACTATGAAGCCTACCTGGCTGAGGTAATCTGTGTGTCTGTGTGTCTACAGTGCCTTTTCTACCATTAGATTATTAGGTTAGGTTATCGGGACGTTGAGTCTTGGTTTTAGTTAAGGTCAGGCTAAGCATCCAGGACTTAATGTAAGTTAAAGCAATGTCCACGCCTTGGACAAAAAGTTAGTGTTATTCTCCTTTCATCTGATTGTTATTTTAATAAACTAAACATGAGTACAGCTGTTGTAATATGAAATACAATTTGAAATAATATTTGATCAAATAATCTTATTTAAGGATACAAATACAATTTTGTTATTATAATTTTGGGCAAAGAATTCTTATTCACCTTGCGCATCTCCAGACTGAAGGAGGGAATTTAAAACTGTGATCCTTTGTTTTTTGTTTTAGGTCACTAAGGGAGTCACTCTCGTGGATCTCCTCTCCTTCTCTACTGACCTGGAGGCTCAGGCCGACCAAACGGTGAGTCTCATTATTATCTCACCAACAAACTACAGCAACGGCATGATGCTGCTTTTATCATTCAAATGCCAAAATGATGAAGAAGTGTGACAGCAGTGATATTTTACATACATAACACACATTGCTTTGGATTATTATGCAAGTCACACCTGTAGTACTACTGTAAAAAAAAGTAACAGCATAGAGTGACTAAGATGAGGTATAATCAGTTTTTATATTTGTCAGCTGCAGTGATCGGTCACATCTAGTTTAACTTATGATGCTAGAGTGCTTGTGAAAGTGTTTGGAGCCAGGGAGTTGGCTTTAGAGATGTTAATGTCTATTTCATTCATTTTTGAATCTTGATTTAATCTTGACATGTTAAAGAAATATTCTTAAACCAACAAACCCAAATATACGGTTGGACAGCCTCTCTGGAAAATAATTTCGCTTCATGCTCAGTTGGTCTGAACAAGCTGCCCATTCAGCTTGAACACACACATTTATGGCACATGCATAGTACATAGTACAGGAACTATGCCATTTAAAGGCACACAGGACATACCACAGCAGGATTAGTGTGTGCTTGTATTTCTAAAAGGAAGGAAGGAATAATAAATATTTTAATTGATAGTCATTACCTGATTATCCTCAAGATTTAACTGCAACAAACTGCTGCGTCCTCTGCTCTTTCTCTTTGTGTGTGTGTGTGTGTGTGTGTGTGTGTGTGTGTGTGTGTGTGTGTGTGTGTGTGTGTGTGTGTTTGTTTATAGCCACGTGGTGCTCTGGAGAACGCACTGAAAGGACACGCCAGCAGTATCAGACAGATTCACAGAGAACATGTGGTTCCTATGGAGCAAGCAATGGTAATCAACTCTCTCATCAAACACATTAAACACTTACACATCATACGTACAAGCAAATACACACAGATCCGCTTCTACGTCCAAGAAACACCTTCCTTCTACTGACAAAGTAAATAAGCAATCTTGTGCCGCATCTTGGAGCAAACAACATTAGAAATGTTCTCAGGTGTTTTTAAGGCTTATCGTAACAGCTGCTGAAGTTTACTTTAGCTGCTACAGCTTAAGTAAACTTCAGATAACATGCAACAACAGCAATGTACCTTATTTCTCAGTTCTGGCAAACTATAAGAAAAAAGGTATTAGGATAGATAACATAAAAATCACATATAAAGAAAGTAAATAATCAGATCACATGTTTAAGAACAAACAAAATGGAAGTATAATCTTTTTTTTTGTTAGCCGCTCTCTTTACTTATCTTCTCTCTTCTTCCTTTTTGTTCGGTAAATGGTAACAGAAATATGTCAAAGCGCGGGTAAGCAACTGTCGATACATCGCAACATGACAGTGTTCATGTTGCGTGTTTTGTCATAGGAGTGTTGTTAATGTTGTGACAGCGGTGATGTGACGTGATGGCGTTTGTTGTTAATGGGTCATTTAGAGACGCAGTTATGGTTTGTTTGGTAACAGTTTGTGTTTTTGTCTCCTCACACAGAGTACACTGAGCCAGAGTATCAAGCAGCTGCAGAGGATGTCCAGCGACCTGCCGGTGAGGAAGCAAACACTAGCTTTACCGATGTTACAGATCATTATATTACCATCACATGTTGTAAATAATATCTACTTTTCAAACCATGCAGAAAACATCCCATTAACTTCTGTATTGTCATCTGAACATACACAAACTATTTACACTTACTTGCAAATGAATCTCGTTCTCTGTTTGTGTCTTTTAGGTCAAGGTCACGAATATCCTGAGTGCCATCGATGCAGCTGAGTACCTCATCACTCATAACGCCTCCCATGTGGTGAAACAGGTATTAAAAAGATAATTACAACAAACTGTATTATATGATTGATATGTAACTGTGCACAGGTGAAGACATCTTTATTTATTTATTGCCACATTTGCTGCCTAGACAGCGATATTCATCTAAAAAGTTGTTTTCATCAGTTCCTCAGCTCCATTTTCTCTGATTTAAACCAGATATTTTGAACAACCACACAACAGTAACTTCTTGTACTACAACCCTAGTTTGATTGACCTGAGCAGAAACAGCACTATAAGAACAACTTTAAATTACTCAGTATTTTGTCTTACCTTAGGAATCCACACTAACCCTCAACAGACTGCCGTCACACATTTGCTGACATGTTTTCCTCTCTGTTTGTTCCTCTCTAGGAAACAAAAGGCTACACACAGAGCTTGGTGGGATACTTCAAACAGTATACAGAATGGGTTAAGAACTCGGTGAGTATAGTACCAGTTTTCTATGTTGTATAGTATTGACGTCTCCTTTTAAAGTTTACGGGTTGATCATTTCTCTGGAGAGACTTTGTCAGCAGAAGGGAAGAGTGTAATTGTACGGTGCAAATTGAAACCCGAAGTAAAAGTGTTCCGTTAATGTTGGATTTATACTTGATTATAGTGAGAGAACAGTAAAACTATCAGCAATCGAGTTACACTCTTAAGTCAACAGGGACCCTGTTGACAGTTAGTTTAAAAATGTGTTTTGGGGCGATCGGATCACAAGTGGACAGCGCTAAATACCAGTGTAAATGACCACCAAGGCACATTGTGATCTGACAGAGTTCTCACAGTTCCTAAGAAAGTCGTAAAGGCCATAAGAGGTATAAAAATGCTTTCAAAAGTCTTCAAAATGCTAAGACATTGGAAGTAGGATTTCATGAATCTTGTGATACAATGACAAAACACCAGTCATACAAATAAGGGAAAAGTCACCCTGTCTGATTACTCAAGGCACTCATCGATGTGGTCCGGGACCCATTTGACAACATATCTTTTGTAAGCTGAGTTCCAAATCGCATGCTTTTTGTTTTTACTTTAAGTAAGTACAGCAGCTGCCCTTACAAAGGGTGTTCTGTTGCATGCAGTATGCATTCAATTAGGACACACTACTTCCACATATCATGGCACCTTTAACTGTGAGGATTGTAGGTCAGAATAACCAGAAAAGCAATGCTGGCTTGCAGACTGCAAAGTGCGACCTGATGTAGGAGAACATCCTAGTATTTTTGACATACTGTGTTGACTTACTATGTGTTTGGACATACTAAATATTTTTCAGGCATACTAAATAGTATGGTAGAATGGGTATTGTAACACACAGCCTTCCGCTTATGCGCCCTGATGCGTCCAGACAAGGATGTAACAAGAAATTACGTCATCAATGCCGCGGCTCTCCTTTCGTTCTTACTTCTCATATCCAGTTAGTTATCAAAATCGCGTACGCTGGCTTTGTCCACGACTTTTGAAAATTTCAAAAAAGCTCACAGAGATACATAACAAGTGCTTCAAACATCTTGGAACCCAAACGAAATAGACCCAGTCTGTATTGTTTTGATTTCTAGACTAGCCAGGGAAGTGGATTGCCGCCTCCCGTCTTTTAAAAACAACAATGGTTTTAGCAAACGGAAATGATGCACATGAAGTGGTCACTTGAGACGCATCTGGAGACGCATGCAAATGCCAGGTGTGAACCGACGTATTTAGAGCTGTCCACGTGTGATCGGATCACCCAAGACGCATGTTAATGTGAAGTGTAAACAGGGCTCGGATGTTCAGGTCTCAGTAAATCACAGAAGCTTTAGAAGTTCTCTGATTGCAACCAGATTATTTAAACAGTCCAAGAAGCCACTTTGATTTAAATGTAATGTCTATAATAAGAAGGTTGAGGAGAGATCATCTTCCTCTGCTACACCATACTCATCAAGTTATGGTTTTACGTTTGACGTCATTCATACATACACTGTAATCTATACTTTGGGTTTTCTGGTGTATTTTTCCCCTACAGTTGACTTCAGAGGTGGCCCAGTGTAAACCCATCAGTAACATTGTGGACAGCATGGAGATAGTAGCGTGCAGCTTCGTAGTCGATTCAGTGGTAAGGCACCAGAACACTGTGGTTATCTGTCTGTGTGTGTGTGTGTGTGTGTGTGTGTGTGTGTGTGTGTGTGTGAGTGTGAGTGTGAGTGTGTGTGTGTGTGTGTGTGTGTGTGTGTGCACTGATTCATTGCACAGCTGTATGTACAGTACATGTTCCCCCACATGTATTTGGATTTCAACTAGAAACATAAACGGCTCTTTGACGGTTTGAGGGAGCTCTGGGTTTTTGGGAGTGATGAAGACTGTGGAGCCATTCGGGCGTCACGTACGGGAACAGTATGTTCTCAGGTCTCCGACACACTCGCTCACACACACTGAGATGAGATAGGGTCTGTTTTGAGGCAGGAGGGGGAGTAACATACACATAGATTCCTCACTGTTTGCACTCCTGCCCCCGAGGAGTATTAACGTTTTTTTTATTTACATATCAGCTATATATCGTGTGTGTTTGTGAGAGTTAAATGAGAGCTCAAACAAGTCACAGACTGTGGTCAATATAAATATATGGGTTTTTTTTATACATCAGCTCTCCAGCAGTGCCTGTAACCTCTGTATGTGCTGCATGTGTGGACGAGTTTATATTTATGTGTTCTGTCCTATTTGTGCCTGGTGATGTGTACTTTTTTTGTGCATCCATGTGCCTTTATGTGAAAGGGCTGCAACTAACGATCATCAATTCATCTTTTTAAGTCTATAAAATTGTGAATAGTGCCAAATGAGTCCTTAGGAAAATCTTTATATTGCTTTGTTTTTGTGACCAACAGTAAACCAAAACATAAAATATGAACAATGGTGGAAAGTAACAATGCTTACATTTGAATACTGTACAATTAGCACTTTATAGTTTAGTATACTAATATAGTACTTTCTTACGGCACCACTATTATCTGAGTATCGTAGGTACTGTACTATTTTGTTCACTGATGTAGCATAAAAAAAAACATGCATGGAGTGAGTAAAACTACTCAAATACTATACACTTCAAATGCTGTAGCTATAACATTAAAATGCTGGTTAAAATGCAACAATATGAATATAATATGCAATAATATATATCACTCTACTTCATGTGCTATTTCTATTATTGCTTTTACTTTCTACGTACTACTATGAAGCATCTGAAAAAATCTGCTACCACTTAAATGATGAATCAATTCATCGACTAATCTTTGAAACTATTTTAGCACTAAAAATCGATTTCAGAGAGATTCAAGTTTAATTGAGTGCGACAGGACTGAATCAAAGGTTAACTGGAGGAAGATTACTTGTCAACGTGTTTTTCAGAACACATTCTGGTTTGGACTGGGAGGCTGCTGTATCCTCCTGATTCCCAGTATCATCTTCTCCATCAAACTGGCCAAGTATTACAGAAGGATGGACACAGAGGACGTCTTTGAAGAGTGAGTCCAAACACACGCACACATTTCGTACATACAGCCACAGACAGAAATGATGTGAGTTTTGCTGGTAGTTTTTTCTGAATCTTCTCTGTAGATTAAAAAATAATTAATTAATCCTCTTCTTTCCTTCTCTCTGTCATTATTCCTTTTCATGGCCTTTGATTCTCCTCATATTTTCTCCCCGTGTTATTTCCGCTCTCTCTCCAGCACCTCTTACCCGTGGCTTGTTGCACTTTGATGTTTGTCTGCTATTCACACATCTTTTCGCCCTCTTCCACATGCCCGTTGCCTGTTTGGTATGGGATACTTCAAATTTTTGGATCCCTTCACATCTTTCTTGCACCTTTTTTTGTTACCGCAAATCTGAAATTACAAGCTTGGTCTTCCCCTCTTTGCATGGATCTTCATCTCATCGTCTTCTCCTACGTCTTCCTTCCTCCTCTTTTTTCGACTTTAATACCGAGGATCACTCCATCCTTGTTGCTTTCAGTGGAGTCTTCCCAATCTCTTTCTCACCTGTCCAACCTCGCTCTTGTGTTGCAGTATGGGTAATACAGGTAATCATGGTGAGCAAGTGTGCGATATCCACGGAGACCTCGCTGTGCTCAGGTACGAGCGGCGTCTCTGCTTGCATGCATGCCGCGGTGTTAATTGGCGGAGGGATATTTTGGAGAGTCTGCAGACATTTGCTACATTTCTCAACAGACTTTGACTTTTTAAAGAATCCCCCATGTGTGTGTGTATATGTGTGTGTGTGTGTGTGTGTGTGTGTGTGTGTGTGTGTGTGTGTGTGTGTGTGTGTGTGTGCATTAGCTCTCCCTATTGTGACACTCTGACCCGGTTCCCTCGGGCCTCGGCTCCACCGAGCTACTCCGACTGGTGACCCAAAAGGAAGTCGTCGATGAGGTACTGACTGACTGTCAGGTATAACTTTGCACTAACAACGTTAACAAACAACTGAAACCATCTGAGAATCACCAGCCATTTAATCACCATCAGTCTGATTTCACCCAGGAGATTTTTGTTCTTCATTCTATTTTTTCTTGTTTTCTTCATCCTTCATCCATCACCGTTGTCTCTTTCAAGCGACGATGGACATTCAAAAAGAAAAAGTTGCTCATGATGGAGTTAAGAGGAAGACACCCTTAAAATCTAGACACTGTCTCCAAATTGACTGTAGTTATGACCGAATGATTTCTGTGTTTGTCCTCGGACGTCCTGCTGGAAGAAGAAGCATTTTGTGGTTCGAAAGTATTCATTTGTGTGTTTGACATGCTGGTGTGTGTGCTGTAAAAAACAAATCTGAAGGAAATTGAGCGTTTACATAAACACAAAACATACACACAAAGATATCATGAATACAGACCTAGACCTTTATTTAATCTTTTAAGATGACGTGTCAAGATGACGTTAAGTAATGGCTGATACATTTCTTTTGGTGGACTATCTGATTAACCCAATATTTCTTTAATATTGTTAAAAGAAAATTATTGTATAGGTGATACCATCTTGTGTCTTTGATGTAGAAAATTGAGGCCCTGAAATTAATAATCGTTTTCTCTATTAACACCGTTGTAGATCTGTAGATTTTCAACAAAGTCAATTTCTGCTCATATAGTTTATATTTACACAACAATTTGAACACTATGAAAAAGTTCAATGATATGTTATGGAGGGGTATGACAGAGTTTATTATTGCATGATATGGTGTTATCTTCTATGACCAAAAAGCATCATCCAATTCACCTATAAGTAAGGAATATAGATAAGAAATATTGCAGTTGTGAATTACATTTATTTACATCTGTAATTTGTTTTTGTTTGATCTATCCTTCTACAATCTTATCACAGAAAAGGCGATGCCAGTTTTTAAGTCAGGCTAAAAGAAAAAGTCTCCTAATGTGATTTTATTTTGACTTTTCTGAAACTAAGTAGATTTTAATTTTCTCTTTTTCCACAGCGGACAAGAGAACTGGAACTGATATTAAGTGGTAAGTGCCACTCCTCTCTTCAGGGATAATAAAAAAGAAAACACACTGTTTGACAACTAACTTGGCTTCTCGCTTTTCTAGGATCACTGAACTTTCCAGCTTTCCCATTCAGCTCTTGTAACACTTTCAAGGACCAAAGGGAAGAACAACAACAATCAGGAACTGTGTGGTGAGGGAGTCCCACTCCCCATTACCCCTTCAAGCCATTTGGCAAGGACCTCAAATGCCAGCCAACTATAATTTATCAAGTATTTTCTCATGCATGTTCAGCACGAGCATCAGCAGTCCTCCTAGTGTGTCATACTGTACATCATCAACTATAAGAGCAATATTCCCACATTAGCTACTTTTACCTGTAGAGAATACATTTGTTTGTACTTAAGTTATCAGTTTCTAACATGGTGACACATATGTACATTTTTTACGCTTTCAAAACTTTTGAAAGTTTTATATATTTTTTTGTTAATGTTTGTTTTATAACACATAAGTAGGTTTTTGTAGAAATAGCTCTTTTTTTCTTTGTCAATATTTGTAATGTAGCTCGCATCATTTTGGCTCAACAGGTTGGATCAATCAAGAAATTAGGAAATAGTCTGACGTTTTTGGAAATGCCATTGTTTGCTGAAGATACAACTCTTGTGTATTTTTGTTGAATACCAGCCTGTTACCTAAGTTTAGCAAGACAAAAACAAAGTGTAGCAAATCTAATGCCATGCTAGCAATTACGCTTCGAGCTAAATGCTAACGTCAGCATGCTAACAAGCTCACAATGACAATGCTAACATGCTGATTGGTAGATGTAACGACAATGTTCAACATCTTAGTTTAGAGTGTTAGCATGCTAACAGTCTCTAATTTGCTCTAAACAAATGATATGGCCCAAACCAAAGTAGTAAACATAAAGTCAGGTGATCACCAAAGTTATTGGAATTCATCCCCAGGACACCGTAAATCCACCGTAAATCCATCCCATAGTAGTCTTGACATTTAACTGAAAGCCAAAAATGATAAACAAAAAGTCGAGGGATCCACCAAAGTCCTTAAGATTCATCCTCTGGGGACCATAAATGTCTGTAGAAAATGTCATTAAATCAATATTGCCATCCATAGAGCCACTAGCATGGCTGAAAACGACAATTTACAGGGGGTTATGCGCTGGACTCTTTCTTAACTGGACTTCTTATCGTTTTTATACTTTTTTTTTTAACAATTAAACAAACAAGATAAATGCTTGTTTATTAGTAAGCGTTAGAGCTGGTGGTTTGTGTTTTTTGTTCCCTTTGGTCAGAGCCACTCTTTTTCCGTTCCAGGCTTTATGCTAAGCTAACTGTCGATATGCTGTAGCTTTATTGTTGGCATACAGACATGATCGATCTTTTAGCTAACTTTCAACAAGTAAACGAAAGAGAAATATTTCCCGAAATGTCAAACTATTCGTTTAAACATTGAAGGAGGAAACTAACAATGTGGCAGAGGCAAAGTGTTACTAGCTATTCAACACACATACATACACATACCCTTACAAGGTTTTAAGACAGCTGACAAACCAGATATTGTGTCTTAGGCATTTCTCGCCAGACCATTAGTGACAAATAGTGACTTGGACTTGTGAGAGTTTTTTTTTTCTTCACCATCCTTTGATTTGAAAAATAAAACTCCCAGAGGCCTCTGTGGTGGCAGACGAACGTACACACATACAAAAATGATAACACAGCTGAAGTTTATGGTGAAGGTGCAAATCTGTGAATAAAAACTTCAGTCTGATAAGTGTCTGCTGTGTTTTTCTTCCATAAACACATGAAACATGAAGTGGATGGATATACCACTGTTATAGCACCTACTGAGGAAACTCATAGCATGTGTGTGCTTTTTGTTATAAATCACCCAAAATCACTTTTTAAGTGTGCTTTTATGTTGTACATAAACTCTGAGCCACTGCTAGGATTGAAAAAGAACACTTAATGATATATGTAAATGTACAGATGGGTTAAACATCCACGCCCTAAAAAAAATCAACTTAGCCTGTCTGCCAAAACACACAGAGCACCGGGGAATGCAGAGAACATTCATGTAACATATGCCGAGTTGAGTGCATGCACACACAGCAGCTGAGGTCTGTTATGGGATGGTTGACAGGTTTGCAGAGAGGGGGGGGGGGGGGGGGGGCTTGGCGGTGGTTGAGGTGGCGTGACGCTGCTGCATCCTATCAGAAGAGCACTGCACTAATTTAATTTAGGGAAACATCTGGTTCAAACGACATACACACATACACTTCATATGTTTACTTCGCATTCCCTGTGTTTCTTACAGGGGAACTTTTTCTCTTCCCCACCAGATTGATGGCTATAAAAACAAAACTTCCTGAATGTACTGAGGGCATGTGTATATTTGTACACACGTGTGACTTCGTATGCAGCAGCAGGCTATAGGCTACACTCTCTTCTTCCGCTATGTGTCCCAGCCAGCCGGTACATATGGGCTATGTCTCCTCAAAGGCAGCGTCTGTTCCTCTGTTTAGTTTCACAAGTTAAAAGTCAAGACTATGGTCAATGGTGATACTGATCTCTGTATTTAATCAGTATTTATATAATACGATCTGGAGTTAGTGGGGCTTTCTTTAGCTTACCGCTCTGAGATTTCAGTGTATCATTTTTTGGCTTTTCATTGTATTTTGTTTCTTACCTACCAGCTTGACCATTTATTTTGTGTTGTTTATTTTTGTGGTCCGTCTACCGTAACCACTCAATTTCCCACTAGGATTAGAGTTTTTGCTTTTTCTTTCCTTTTGGGAATTAGGCTACTTAATTTGGATTTATGGCCCAGATGAGAACATCGATATCAGTGAATATAAAGCTACAGCTTAGCATAAAGACTGCAGGGAGGAGGAAACAGCCATTTTCTTTTTTTCTTATTTTATCAGGCTGGTTTTGTGGATTTAGAGCTAGTCGTGGTTAAACATTGTGTAATAGTGATACAGTACTTATTAACTGGAGAGGTTGGACGGAGATGAACTTTTTTAAAACGTTACGTTTCTACAGAAAAACCTGTGGAGCTAACGTTAGGAGACACGTTTGCATGCACATCATTATCTAGCGTTAGCGCTTCTGTGCTACGTAAACTACTGAAGGTGTGCTGAATGTACAAACATGCTGCTTTTTCTTTTTAATAATTGGAACAGGGACTAAAGACCTACCCGACTTTACAGGAACAGTGTTGTTTCTTAAATTTCATTGTCTTCAGTCTCGATCGCCAAGTGATGTGGTGGTTCACTTTTACGCTTTGATTTGTGAGCTTTAGCTTCTATTTTTATCTTTTTAACCAGTTTTTGCTGCTGAATCAGTTTCACATCCTAGAAATATCTTTTAAATGCATTTTGTAATATTGTGAAGTGCAGTTAGTGACAGTGTGGGCTCCATGGAAATGTAGCTCTGACAGTTGGGGGGCGTCTTAGTCTTAGCGAAGGATCAATTTTAACAATGATTTGAAAGAAGAGATTTTCTTATTTCAACAGTTCTAGTCTCACTTTAAGGTTGAATCATCCTATTCGAGAACGTCTGACAGTATATCCGCCTGCTCCAATGCTCCAGCTCTCCAAAATTAGTTGATGCAATTTCCTTAACATGCAGTGGGACATAAGTTGTCACTGTGCGTTTCAACAAAGTGAAAGAGTTTATAAAGAAGGACAATACATATCGTTCTGTTCTGAACTCTTAAGATGACCGTGAGCCCTCAGCAAATAACTTCAGGCTGCACTTTTTACGGGACCTCCTCAGTCCTCTCCTCCCCCTCTCCTTCTCATCAATAGTCAAAGAACCTCTTATGTGAGATTATATAATGACTCGCAACTCTTTTTCACAGCATATGGCTTCATGTGTGTACTCCCCCCCCAAACCTGTTGACCGCTTCCCCTCACCCCTCTTCCTCCCTCAGTTTATGTTCTCCCCCACTCCTTCCTTCCATCTCATCCATCACTTTCTAGTTTTGAACAAGCCACACAGGCTTCATGTGGTCGCTGTGTGTGTGTGTGTGTGTGTGTGTGTGTGTGTGTGTGTGTGTGAGGGAGAGAGAGGGGGGTCAGTGCTGGAGGAGGAGTTTGAGGCCTTCATCTCACCTGAATAATACCTTCTTTGTGAGCTCCAGCCATATAAAGTCCCGCACAGACGTGTTCAACCCTTGCACACCTCAACCTTCTGTGCGGATACATACACATCATCCCATACCCTCGTTCATCCGTCACTGACACACCAAACGTCGCCATGAGATCCAAGATGAGAGTGGCGCTGCTGTTTCTGGCAGCAGCTGTTTGTATGTCAAGCGCTCAGACCAACAACAGCAGCAACGACAACAGGCAGCAGCAACAGCAGCAGCAGCAGCAGCAGCAACGCAGCGTCTGGGATGAGCCCATCAGATTCAATACCAAGACCAAAGACTCCTGCACCATGGTGGTGTCTGGAGCCGGGGACTATACTCGCCTGCGTGTCTCCTGCAAAGGTCCGAGCCAGGGCCAGACCCCAGGACGCTCCTACTACTGCGACTTCCAGGGCAAACCCAACTTGTGCCGCGCCTACAACCTCAACCCTCGCCACTACTTCACCCAGATGATGTGGGACATGAGAAAGCTGAGCCACGCCTGCCAGGGACCCAAAGTCTACCGCCCAGCCATGTGCAAGAAATACCCAGACGAGGCCCAGATTACCTTCCTGGCCTCCTGGCCCAAGACCACCAGCACCAAGCCCTCCAAGCCCGTCCAGGAGCCACGTAAACCTGTTGTGCCAGCCCAGAACAAGCCCGCCATTACTCCTAAACCTGTCAAGCCCCAGCAGCAGCCCGTCAAGCCCCAGCCAGGCAAGGGCCCCCAGACCAAGAAAACTACCCCCAAGATTGGGAAGACCACTACTCGTCCCACAGAGCAGCCTGACTCCAAAGCCTCCCGCGTTGCCTCTGAGTACTGCTGGAAGAGCTTCCACGGCGTCTGCACCTACTTCATCAGCTGGTTCCAAAACTGAGGCGATGCTGCAGACACAGGTGGGTGAAAAATGAAGATGAAGAACAGGTCAGAGATAAAGTTTAGTAAGAGGGCGGCTGGAGAATAAAATGTGAGAGAAACACAAAAATGCATGGTTGTTGTTGTGTGGATGGATTAACCTGAAAACCTAGTAGTAGAAAAATGCAAAATATAAATCATACACCCAGTTTATGGAGCCATTTATCTCAGTGCAGCCTCCATTCATAAGAAAAACTAACTTTATCTCAAATGAATCACAAAAAAACACTAATCTTTCCTTGTTTCAGGCTGGAAACACCAGCGCCAGAACTCTTCTCGACTATCTTCGACCTCCAGGATCTGTGTGGGAGCCTCTGAAGTGATTTTGACACCATTTTAGGTCCGACTCCCGACACTGCAGCATCTTATACGAGCTGAGCCAAAAACACTCAACCTACACTTGTGTACGGTTAGTGGATAACTGCTTGTGCTGTCATGTAGTGTGCATGTCATTCTTTTTAAATCTGTAAAACACACAGCAAGGCAAAATGGAAAATATGGCAGGCATGTGATTTTTGTTTGTATATGATGTAAAATGTCCTCCTTTTGTCACATAAATGTTCCAACAACATGTGAAGGTAAAGAGAATAAAGTCAGAGTGGAGATCTCTCTTCTTCTTATTCCTCTGTGTTTCTTCTGCTGCAAGTTGTCACACTCACTCATTCAAAAGAAGTCCTTGTTTCTCTTCGTCGCCGGCTGTAACAACATGTCTGCAGCGTGGCCTCGGGAAGTTGTTAACGGACAGACACACAGACTGCAGTAAAGATAATACACAGGCCGTCTGAGTAAAGCTAAACACTTCTTTGTATGAGCTGATGAATTGGGTCTTAAGAGCTGCCGTGTGCGGGAACAGAGGAGGTCTGTGTGAGAGGAAAGAAGTGTGGCTGCAGCACCGGTGTTGTTCAACATACACACACACACACACACAAACACACACACACTCGCTTTCACTCATCACAGTGGGTGGAGCTACTTTTTTTTTTAATATGACTTATACCTATAACAATGCGTCAGTCACGACAAACTCCAAACATTTTTCAAACTTACAAGTTCTAGTACCCCAGAGGTGAAAGACGCACTCACATCCTTTACTTAAATAAAAATACAACATAAAAATACTAAGTAAATGTCCTGCATCCAACCTCATATCAAGTAAAAGTATGAGCAGTAAAATGTACCTAAGTATTAAAAGTAAAAATACTTGCACATAAGCAGCATTTGACTGTTGTTGCTGATTGAGGTTCAGCTATGATACCAGATCAATTCTGAAGGGTCTTTTCTCTAATCTTTTATTCTTTTTTTGGTGAAATATTAGATTTATTTACCTCTTAAATCCTTGAATAGTTATTTAAATGAATGACCTTTTGAGAAGTTTAGAGGGAAAATGCTAAAAACTCATTGACCTCTGAAACACCCAGAATACTTTAAGGGCTACAAGCCAAATAACTGGGAATCACTGCAATCTTAAGCAATATGTTGTGTTTTTAAGGTTTATTGTGTTTCTTAATGTAAAGTCTCGATGTAAAAGCTGTCGGATAAAAGTATTGGAGTAAAAAGTTTTTTTAAATTCTCTGAAAAGTAGTGGAGCATAAGTATAAAATAGTATGAAAGGAAAAAACTCAAGTAAAGTACATGTATCTCAGAATTGCAGTGTAGTACTGTAAATGCATTGGTGGGCCGTGCATTTTATACCTAGTGCCTTCAGTGCTGTCCGACTCATTATGGCGACACAGCTACGGTTATTATTTGTTTCTAGGGGTGTAACAATACACATATTCGTATTAAACCATTCGGTACGAGGCTCACAAACCGAACAATACGTTTGAATAATACTAGTGCGTTTGGAAAATGCAGATGCTCAAATTGTGGGAAATATAATGTTTTCGGTGGACTGCGCTCACGGAGGAGACAGCGGACTGTGTGACCTCTGAACCCAGAAAAAAAACCACAGCTGACGCACCACACGTGTGTTCTGGGCTAAGCTAAACTAGCTTAGCAGGAAATTCAACACGCTACGAACTCTCCCCGCAGCATTGAGCTGTTCTGATTCAAACAGGGCTGAAGAAATTGCCACACAATCCCCATATCTCCAGACCATAATTCTTGCTTTGTAAAAGAAAACAGCCCAAACCGATTCAATTGTCCGGACAATAACTCATAACGCATGACGGGACGCTTCGTCATTAACGGACAATGCATATAGTCAAAATCAATATAATTAACACAATGACAACAACAAACTTACAACAACCAGACACATATATTCATATGACAAGAAACATGACAAATAAATCCAGCAGACCTGCAGCGGAACATGCATTCTGCTACACACTCGAGAGCAAATATTAAATGTAAAAAAACAAGCGCAGTTCACTTACCAAATGCTGTTCACTTAAAGACAAACTCCATCCTCTTCTTTGTTGACAAAGAGTGTAATCCCACGGTTGTACAGTACATCATTTCACTTCGGCGAGTGGACACCCGGACCGGGTGAACCGGTTTTGAAAAGCAACTCACAAATCTATTTCTCCTTCTCCTTCAGCCATTGAGTGTTAAAAAATACAAAGTTAGGTAAAAAAAAAAAAAATCTACACCAAGCAAAATGCTAAAAATGTCATAATTTCTTCCATATCTTTCAATTTGAACTCGTACTACTCCAACTAAGTTCTGCTAGCTATCTTAAGGTTCACAATAGTCACGTGCTCGCCCACTGACCAATCACAGCGCACCCTGCACCTTACTGCAGAGCATGTTACTGCTGACGTACTTGTAGGCCAGCTAGAAAGCTTTGACATGTCAAAGAATACGCCCAACATGTCAAAATAAAGATCTGATCGGTTGAAGACTGACAATCAACAATATCGTCCCCATTTACTTAAACTGCAAAGGGATTCACTTGTAATTCTGAAGGCCTCCGGGCAGATTCTTTTACTTAAAGACGGCATAGGGGTGAAATCTGATTGGATAAAAGCTCTACTTTAAACAAGCTGTGCTGGAAGCAGCGCAACTGAGGAAGACAGTAGCTATGCAATGAGATAATATGCTAATGGTAAAAAATATTTAGAGTACATGTAGTGTATTTATGAAAAATAATAAAATAGCTATAACTTTGGGATTCTGTCAGTGTCTAGGCCAGCAGAGAAGGCCTTGCTGGCCCTGACGGCCCACCACTGTGTAAATGTACTTTCCACCACATGTATTTACTGTTATTCAGTCGTGGTGAGAAGGCTGCTGGACTTCTTCTAATGACCACAAGATGGTGCTGCTGAGTGCAGAGAGGACACACACACACACACACACACACACACGCGCGCGCGCACACGTATTAGCTTCCCTACTACTGTTTACATACACTTAACCTCCACTACTACTGACACAGTGACTCAGAAACTACTGTAACCTATGAGATGATTGGACTTGTGCCCGTATGAGCCTTTATATGGCTCCTTCCTTGTTACCACGATGTCTTTGTTCCTTCTGTGCCTGCAGCAGCTGCGTCATTCCAGGAATGAAACATGATGACCAGGCGTGGTGGATTCATAAACTTCTTTGTAGGATCAGTGGTGTGCTGTAATCTGATGTGTAGGTCAACTTTACAGCATCAAATGCACCAAATTTATTATACAAAATACAAAGTTATGAATGTCTAATTTAGTGTGCAGTTCCTTCTATTCAATGTTAAGAAACTAAGAACAAACTTAGGAGTTTTATCTACATATAGTGGCTTTGTTTTAGTGAAACCTTGTTTTCTACTACTGTGCTATTTGCATCAATTTACATTCAAGTAGCTTTATTTTTTTGTCCTTCCTTCAATAACTTGATTTTAACCCAATTTCTTGTCTCTTGCCATTTTGTTAGCAAAAATCTTTTGTTTTGCCAATGTCATGAACAAACAAATTCCGATTTCTACTAGAGGGAGGACCCATCTAGCTATGAGCAAAAGGCCCTGTTTAAAATGTTCAAAAAGGGAGAGACTGCTATAGGAAAGTGTCCAAATATATTGTTTTCAACAGAGAAAGTTTAGGTTTCTTAGGATGTGGTTTAATAATTTAACATAATTAGAATTGGAGAGAATCAAACACCTGACACACGGCCTTTTTTCCCAGCATTAATGATTGATTGAACTGGAACACCTGACTGGACTGCAGTCGTCATTAATGACATTAGTCACACCTGTGTTCCAGGTAAGATACGGTCTCTTTTTACCGCGGCTGGCTGCTGCTGCTCTCTATATACTGTATAACATCAGATGTTTAGGCGAGAGTCTCTGTGTATTATTTATAGTAACATAACTTTATTAGTATATACAGTTGTGGTCAAAAGTTTACATACACTTGTAAAGAACATAATGTCATGGCTCTCTTGAGTTTCCAGTTATTTCTACAACTCTGATTTTTCTCTGATAGAGTGATTGGAACAGATACTTCTTTGTCACAAAAAACATTCATGAAGTTTGGTTCTTTCATGACTTTATTATGGGTTAACAGAAAAAGTGACAAAATCTGCTGGGTCAAAAATATACATACAGCAACATGAATTAGCAATTTTGGTGACTTAGAAAGTTGTGTCAATGAAATGAGCTTCATAGCATGGCCTCTTAACTTCTTGTGAGTGATTATGAGTGACTACAGCCGGTGACTTCTCTGAGGCCATTTAAATAGGGCTCATTGGATACAAACGCCCACAAACGCTACAATGGGAAAGTCAAAGGAGCTCAGCATGGATCTGAAAAAGCGAATCATTGACTTGAACAAGTCAGGAAAGTCACTTGGAGCCATTTCAAAGCAGCTGCAGGTCCCAAGAGCAACAGTGCAAACAATTGTTTGTAAGTATAAAGTGCATGGCACTGTTTTGTCACTGCCACGATCAGGAAGAAAACGCAAGCTATCACCTGATGCTGAGAGAAAATTGGTCAGGAGAGTGAAGAGTCAACCGAGAACCACCAAAAAGCAGATCTGCCAAGAATTAGAAGCTGCTGGAACACAGGTGTCAGTGTCCACAGTCAAGCGTGTTTTGCATCTCCATGGACTGAGAGGCTGCCGTGCAAGAAGGAAGCCCTTGCTCCAAAAGCGGCACCTTAAGGCTCGACTGAAGTTTGCTGCTGATCACGTGGACAAAGATAAGACCTTCTGGAGGAAAGTTCTGTGGTCAGACGAAACAAAAATCGAGCTGTTTGGCCACAATGCCCAGCAATATGTTTGGAGGAGAAAAGGTGAGGCCTTTCACCCCAAGAACACCATGCCTACCGTCAAGCACGGTGGTGGTAGTATTATGCTGTGGGGCTGTTTTGCTGCCAATGGAACTGGTGCTTTACAGAGAGTAAATGGGATAATGAAGAAGGAGGATTACCTTCAAATTCTTCAAGATAACCTAAAATCATCAGCCCGAAGGTTGGGTCTTGGGCGCAGTTGGGTGTTCCGACAGGACAATGACCCCAAACACACATCAAAAGTGGTAATGGAATGGCTAAATCAGGCTAGAATTAGGGTTTTAGAATGGCCTTCCCAAAGTCCTGACTTAAAATCCCATTGAGAACATGTGGACAATGCTGAAGAAACAAGTCCATGTCAGAAAGCCTTCAAATTTAACTGAACTGCACCAATTCTGTCAAGAGGAGTGGTCAAAGATTCAACGAGAAGCTTGCCAGAAGCTTGTGGATGGCTACCAAAAGCGCCTAATTGAAGTGAAAATGGCCAAGGGACATGTAACCAAATATTAGCACTGCTGTATGTATATTTTTGACCCAGCAGATTTGATCACTTTTTCTGTTAACCCATAATAAAGTCATGAAAGAACCAAACTTCATGAATGTTTTTTGTGACGAAGAAGTATCTGTTCCAATCACTCTATCAGAGAAAAATCAGAGTTTTAGAAATAACGGGGAAACTCAAGAGAGCCATGACATTATGTTCTTTACAAGTGTATGTAAACTTTTGACCACAACTGTATATCATGGAGAGACAAGCTGAGAAACCGGTTGAAAGTTCACAGTGTCCCATTGTCTGTAGACAGAAAACATTATTTTACACTTCACTTCACTGTTTTATCATCACATTTCTTACATTTTCTTCTGTCTGTGTGTATCAAAACTGAAACAATACAATTTTTACAACATTTAACTGTAAATTTTGAGTGCTTATCACTAAATATCTGTACATTTTTACAGGCGCCTGTGTCATTTTTCTTGTAATTTGGCTTTCTGGCAGCATTAGACTTTGTGGAATTGACAACATGCTCAGTTTGTGCTTTAAAAAAAAGGCAAAACATGCATGTGGAGGAAGGGCAGTTTAAAAGGTGTTAGACAAAGACAGAAATAAGAGAAAGTCTGCAAGACATCAGCATGAACGAGAGGCTGCCAACTACAGATGAAAACTTCGTCTGACTTCTGATGGAGTACATGAAGGAGCTCACCGAGTTAATGGCAGGAGATCAAAGGAGGAACCAACTGAGGGTTTACGGGGAGAGAGGGAGCTGACATCTGGTGAACCTGTTACCGTTTGATAGATAAGAGTAAGACAGAACAAAGGAAGGTAAAAGTAACAATGTGGTCAATGTCTGCATCAAATGTGTCTAAAACAGTGTATTTAACTGTATTAAATACTGTGTAAGGCCTTGAATTAAAAAATGTCAGTTATGCTAAATGGAAAACTTGCTGTCTTCTATGTGAATGTCCAATCAGAGTTAATAGTAATTAGAGTCAATTGGGTGACCGTGGCTAAGTGGGGAGCAGGGCCGCCTTTCAATCAGAGGGTCGGTGGTTCGATCCACGGCTCCTGCTCTACTAGTCTCAATGTGTCCTTGAGCAAGACACTTAACCCCAAAAATGGCTCCCGTAGCTGCGTCTACGGTGTGTAGATAGATACTGAATTGTAAGTCGCTTTGGATAAAAGCGTCTGCTAAATGACTGTAATGTAAAATGTAATGTAATTGAAGCTATACATTCCGAAATCCGAGTATTCCTGCTCTTGGAGCGTTGCCGCCTGGGCCCAAATGAACCTGGACCTCTCTCACGGCTAATGCAGCCGCAGCCTCGTCCTCTCTTCGCTGCATTTGTTCGTCCTTATAACTCTGGCTCAAATGAATACAGCTCAATATCCAAGTCAGCCAAAACATTGAATGCTCATCCATAACGTCCTCTACACTCGTATTTTGGGATGTCACTTTTGAGTAGTTTGCAATACGAGCGAACAGAACAAGGAAGTTCTGTTTTTGCATTACTTTTTGACTTTATGTGCAAAATGAAACTTACAACAAGAACTACTGTTTTTGAGCGGCACCCCAGCAGTAACCTTTCGGGTCTAAGAAATCTGAAGTGCCTTAAACTTGCATTGTTCTGGTGCTCCATGCACCACGGCTGAGTCCTTACCACAGCGGCGTGTGTTCTAATCAGACTTGTAGCTTTTTGCTGCATGTTGTCCTCTCTCTCCCTGTCCCTCTTCGACTGTACTATCCATTTAAGGCAAAAAGCCCCAAAACGTATCTTGAATTATTTATTTTTTCACTGCATTCTCTCTACTGGCCATCAGGGGGCGACTCCTCTGGTTGCAAAACAAAGTTTGATTGTTTAGAAGTCTTGTAGAAAATGACTTCTCGCTTGATATATTACCTCAGTAAACAGTGTAAACATGAGTTTAAGGTCTCAATCCATAGTTCCAAGTCTTCGTCAATACAGCATGATGTTCATTTAGTAGATTATGTTAATTTAGAGTAAAATGGACATATGTGACAGCAGATTTTACAGTAAATGACAGCAAATGACTTGAAGGGAAACAATGTGTATTGTATTTGTTTGGTTTGTTTTTGTTTAGGCATTTTTAATCTTTCATAAGAAAGATATTCTTCAATCATTTTTAATGACCACTGTTTGTACTTTATCCTACATTAGCAGATTGTAGCCTATATTGTTACCTCGAGTCTTTTTGTCTTTTTCTGTGATGACCCAAGTCAAGCCACATGGCCTGAAGTTAAAAGAGAGGACCTCCTTGTGGTTGATTGGTGGAAAGTCGGAGTCGAGCCTCCAAGAATGTGCGTGTGTGTGTTTTGGGGTAATAATGTGGTAACCTCGTTAAAGTTATTTAGAATAAATCCACTATGTGCAGACACACATATCCATCATCAGCGTAATCTTTCAATCTCTTTGATCTCGATCTCTCTGTTAATGGCGGGAGTTCCGTTTAGACACGTCAGGTCGGGCCAGAACAAAACACATTCCCTTCTTCCCTTCTGGGTTTTTCTCAATCGAGGTGTGTGTATGTGTGTGTGTGTGTGTGTGTGTGTGTGTGTGTGTGCGTGTGTTGTTGGGCGGGAATGGTGGGCGTGTCGCAGCATCTATATATGAAAGCCATGTGCGATAAGTCGGAGAGACACAAGAAGCAGCTTTACGCACAGCAACCCTCGTAGTTTTCGGTAAGTTGGAGTCGGTGTTTTGAGTGTCTTGTATGTTCTGTCTGTGAAGTAGACTGTAGTGTGGCCTCATCACCTTCCAGAGGTGTCTTTAAATTAACTACAGGCTCAGGAGTTCAGTTTTAACTGCACCTTTTCAATGCGTAATATAACCAGATTGGCGCAAAACTTTTAATAAAGACGTTTATTATTATTATTATTTGTCCTGGGTGTCATTAGAGATAATGTGGATTTATATTTTCTATAAATATTTCCTATTAAGAAATGTTCTATTAAAAAAAAAAAATACAGTGTTGTGCCCGATGACCTGATTATTTCCATCACTGAGGATCTGAACCTCTTTTTTTAACCTTTCAGATAATAATACATTGTCTGCCAAAAGAGAATATGTTGCTGCTGAAGACTTTCGCTCCCTGGTTGCTCTTGGCCTTCCTCGGGCAGCAGGTCTCTCTGTCCTGTGGTGCGCGCAATACGAACCGAGGAGCGGACAAGACCGGGACCCCAGCCCCCGGCAGAGGGCAGAGGAGCGGGAACAAGCCCGCAGCGAGCGGCCGGGGAAAGTTCTCCATCAAGAACAAGATGCAGTGCACGTGGCGGGCGAAAGACGTCAGGGACACCGTCAGGCTGTCTGTGATATGCGAGGACCGGGAGGCGCGAGTCAAAGGTGGAGTCACCGATCTGAAGTGCGAATACAACGCCAAACCGCATAGCTGCCCGGGCTACCAGTCCAACACCAAGGGCTTCTGGAAACAGGTGGCCCGCACGTTAAAAAGGCAACAAGGCAACGTGTGTAGCGACGACCGCTCGCTGGTAAGGGTTGCCATGTGCAAGCGTGCGCCTCGGGACTCGCACTTCAAGCTAGACTCCAGCTCCATCACCGCCTCCGCTCAGTCCGGAGAACCGGACACTACCAAACCGCTGCCGCCTCGCTCCGTTTCCACCGCTGCGCCTCCGGCTGGACCGACAGCCTGCACAAGGCGCGCGAACCACCGGAAAACGGCCGAGGAGAACTGCAGCGGCTCGTGGGCCAGTGTGTGCAACTTCTTCCTGTCCATGCTGCAAAGTGACGACTGTTAGCTTCAGATCACAGGTGGGTGTGGACATGATCGGACTGAGCGCAGCAGGATCTATTTTAGGACTCGTTGTGTTTGTTAATCAGCGGTTCATTTTGAATCAACAAGAGTCCGAGTTTCTCTGCACAGTGTGATTTCTACAGGAGTGAACTGAGTGATTTTCAGTTAGCACAAACACCAATATGACATGTTCACAAACTCATGCAGATGTGGATATTATCAGGTATTTTTTTTTTTTTTAAATAATTTATCACCTGCAGTGGAAAGTACATGTTGTATACTTTGTACTTTAAGTACAATGTTGAGGAACTTTCACCTCTGTTCATCTTTTTTGCTCAAGTCATATAATACAAGATACATACAACCTTCATCATGCAGTAGTAGTTGTAGTTACTTCTCAGATTTTGAATGGCCCTTTAAAACTTTATAAAATATAATTTTATTGTTACAGATTAAAATCAATTTCAGCTTCACCAACTACACCATTAAACAAAGATGCTCCAACAACAATGCACTAATAATAATGATCCAATTTTTTGATATAGAGATAGACACTTTTAATACTTGAAGTAAAATGTGCTGATTCTGTGTTTTACTTTTATTTTGAATGTTTTGTTTTGTCTTTTTGTCTTTTCAATGAATCCCTCTTCACCACTCCAAGCATCTTTCAGGTGACCATCCATGACCACTAAACACAAACATGGAAACCAACTACAAATCAATGTTGACCTGAAATGGTTTCAAAGTTTTGAATCCTGGATCTTAAGAAAATATTTTTTGCTCACTTGTAATAGTGTAATTTTACAGTGTGGTATTGTTTTATTCAACCTGAACACTTCCCGCACCTCTGTTTATCCCACCGAACTGAAGATTGATTACTATAATATAGAGTGGTACATTCCTTCTCTGTTCAACTTTAACAATCAACCATGTAAACACCACTGTATTTATGCACCACAAAATAAATATTTTCTATTTATACAATGTGTCCTGTTGCTTTGAAGAATATGAAACGTGTTTTATTAAAGGGGAGAAGAAGAGGGATATATGAACACTGTGTGGAAAACATATGCACCATAAAATACACATTTTATCAGTTTTTCTTGTTGAGTCCCAAATATCTTATCTAACAACGACTCCTTTCCGAAAGATACTTAACTTGTTTCCAATATTTTTTAGAATCAAGTGTCATTTTTCTTAATTTTAGTGCAGAGACTGAAGCATTCTGTCTTCTTTCGAGAAACCAACAATCAATGTACAAAACGAGATGCTAAAAAAAGTTAAAAAAAAAAAAATGTTTTTCCTCCTAAGGACTCGCAACACTGCTGAACACTCCCACATTAGAAACAGTTCAAAGTTTCCAACCCAAAATGATTGTCTCTTTGACTGGTTCAGTCTGCTCGTTTTGTAATGAAATAGAAGTTTGAACAGGAGTGTTTCAAGTCCTTGGGGGCAAAATACCTTTCATTTTTAAATATGTCTTCAAGCATCATGGTGAGATAGTTTGTACAGGCAGATTTTTACTTTTACTTTGAGACAACAATACTTTGAGGGGTTAACAATACATCAAATGTGCTTGATAAGATGGAGACTTTATGAGTGTGAGCAAGTAACAGAGCATTCAGAGCAAAACATCCTGTGTGACTTTGTGTCAGAACACACTTGGCAGATTAAATGGTGTGCATTACATAATTTACTGCTGACATGCCCTCAGGTTAAAGAAACACACAAGTGGAGTGATTGTACATGGCGTCCAGATAGAAGGCTTGTTCACCTGGTTTCCTGCAGAAGTCTCTAATTACTTTCTCAGTGACAGCAGCCAGCTGCATTAAGAGCCATTTGGGGAGATTGTGAGTAAAGACTGCTATGATCCAGCTGTGTGTGCACATGTGTGTGTGAGTGTGTGTGTGTGTGTGTGTGTGTGTGTGTGTGTGTGTGTGTGTATGTGTGTGTGTGTAATCCCTGAACAAGTGCAACCCCAGATGTGGATTTTATGCTTTCCTGTCAGCTCCTGACCTTCTTCACCTCTGACCTGCTGCTCTTTGTCCCCTCAGACAGACACTTAAAAAAAAAAGCCAACTGGAGAGAGATTTCCACCTTTTAACGGAAGTCCGCTCTCTTTGATGGCACAAAAGGGATTTTGTTTCACCGACTCCATCAGCCAGAGCTCAAGGACACATTCCAGGAAGAAGGAAGTAGTTAGAGGTTAGAGATCAAGGGTCAAGAAGGAAATGAGGATACCATCCCAAAAGACTGTGTTATAAGGGTCAGTTGCCTCCTTGTGGAGGTGTATTTATTTTATGTTTGGGCTCCTGCAGGCTTTGATCAAGAGAAGATCCACCAGCAGGATAAAGTGCTGCAGGATCAGTTAGACAGAGAATGGAGGAGCTGCGGGGGCTTTAAATCAGATGCATGGTGTGTTTTGTAGTTTTCAGGTGGGGAGATACTGACATGTGCTGAAACAATTGATTAGTCTACAGGTGATTTATTTCTAAACATTCTTAAATCTAAGGATTTGCCTGTTTCCTCTGTGTGTGTGTTTTTGTGTGGTTGTGCCACTCAGCTGGCTGGTCTCATCCTGCAGTCGTAGCTACGAAAAATTATTTCTAGATATCCCACGAAATTATTTCATAGGGAAACGAGACAAAAAATAAATGAGGAGTAACTTTTTGTAGGATATCATATACCAACTGTTGTATGAGGAGGATACGTTGCACTGAGCACTTGCTCCTACACACTGCACTGAGGTGCAGTGTGTAGGATTTGGTGGCACCAAGTGGCGAGGTTGCAGATTGCAACCAACTGAAATGTACAGATTGCAACCAACTGAAACTTCTCTTGAGTGGCGAGCGCTAGGAGAACTACCAACCCGATCTCATGAGAAGCTGTGCATCGCATGGTGTTTCCTTAAGTCATTATTACTCATTTTCATCATGGTTGTGCTAAAATAAGTATGTAAACTATAAGTTAAATACGTGCAGAAACAACGTAACAAGAAAACACGTCTGACATGTCAATAACATAACATAACAATACAACAACAACACGTTGTCGCTCTCACTTTTTATACTTAAACTGTTCATTCATACGCCAGATGGTGAGAGCCGGCTGGAACTACGGTGGCAGACGCAAAAACGCGAAAAATGCATGAAAGCATTATTATTAGTTTGTCCATTCTGGGCTACTGTAGAAACATGGCAGCCGACTCCGTATTTAGATCAGACATAACAGGCTCATTGAAAGATAACAAAAACCCAGCGATTGTTATTGTTCAGGTGATTATATACTCTAAAGAAAACACACATATTAATATTATATTCCATTTCCACCGATAGACCCCCCTAAATGCTGCACACTGTTCCTTTAAAATACTGAGAGTGAAACAGAGAGACAGTGAGTTTAACTGAAATATAATCTAAATAAAAACACAAACATGCCACACAAGCCTTCTGGTTTTAGTGAGCAGTTGAATTGGGTGTTTAAGCGACTACTGGTTTGTAGCATTGGTAACATGTTTGCTCATGATAGAAGGGTGTGTGTAATGTCTGCCTCTATTAGAACGTGTTTTCAGTGGAATTTTCTTTCAGGCAGCACTGACTCAAGTTTATCAGGATATCATCGACACCACTGTGTTGGCCGCACCTACTGATTAAATGTCAGTAACCCTCCTGCTCTCCCCTCAGTCTTCTTTATTGTTTAAACATAATGTTTTCATGTTCTCCTCATTTTGTCAGTCGACCTCATTCACATTTCAGTCAAATTGCCCATACATCAGTCAGAAAAGATCAGAGGGCCTTATGTCATTCTTTCTTTTGAGTTACTAGAGTTGGCGGTCCAGAGCTTAAGGATGCTTGCTATAAAGCAGAGCTCTACGATACAAGGAGGGTTAAAAGAACAGATGTCACAGCTTCATGTGGCGTCATATCATTTGGGTACAACACATGAGCAGTGAGATCTGGTCTGCTGTTGCCGGCGGACGATCATAGAACAAGAGGATGTTTGATTTGTTTAAATGAGGCGAGGATGTCATATTCACCTATACTTTATGGGCGAGAACTCTGCAAGTTAGATATTCAAAGGAAAAATCAATCTTGCTGAATTAGCTAACATTTACTTTATGATAATATTGACAGAAAAAAGAAATCATTCCCCTCAAAAATCGAATCGTCCTGTCCTGCTCCTCAGATGACGATCAATGATGATCTGAGAGCCAAATGAATTGTTCTCAGACATCAGTCAAGTCAAGCAGGTGTGATGAAGTACACTGACGTCTTTATCTCTCATTTCCTGTCATCGCTTTACTGTCCACTTTCAAATAAAGGCAAACAAAGTATTACTTATTACTTAACTACCATTTGAGTAAGATTCTTATATTTTTCAAAGCCCCAAAAACAACTTTTCACAGGCTGAATAATCCTCATCATCACTTTTAAATTGAATTGGTGAATTCCCCTCTAATGTCACACTGTACATTTTTTCTGTCATGTGTAAAGTACTACAGACTTGAAGCCCTGTCATGACAAATACTCTCACTAACCCCGGTAATATTTATAATGACGTGAGAGAAATCCCTGACGGAAAACACACTATCGTCAATAATCATCAACTCATCTGAGTCATATCTGAGGTATGTGAGACCTTTTCCCGCTCATAGCCGCTACGATGGCGGCATGTCTCGTCTTGTTTGTCTTCCTCGCGCTGGGCGGTAATGACGATGCTTTACAAACTGAACAAAGACCTGTGAAAGCACCATCCTTTGACTCCTCAGCTCAAAGTATTAAAACAACTTCTTTTTAAAAGCCCTTTGAGGTTTCAGACCTTTCAAGCAAAAGCCAACAGTATTTTCTATCTGTTATTTCATCTAACCTGTTCCCATAGCTAAGAAAAAGGGTTTTCCTGATGAATGAAACAGGTGCAAACATGTTTTATTCAGGGCTTCAGACTAATGTTTTTTTTTTGTTGATGGATGGATTCTAGTGTACCTGCTTGCATATCTAAATACATTTTTTTACTTTTTTCTTCTTCTTATGGTCACATTAGCCAGATTTCCACCCAAATGTAGCACAAATTATAACCTATACTGTTATGAGATAAATATAAGATGCTATGACGTGAGTAAAAACATTAGAAAACATGATTGAAACATTCTATTTGTGTTTGAAGGTTTCAGTCTCCTCATCCCACAGATCAGATGTTTTTATTTGTTTCCATTTTTCATCTCTTCAGTGGACGTTTAAGTTACAAATGCTTCATGTCCGTCAACGTTATTCATCAAATCTTTTTCCATCGTACTCTGTTGCGTTTTGTTTTTATCTTCAGCCAAAAGTGAAAAAATGTTTCGATTTATAATATGAATTTTTCCACTCTGGTTTTCTTATGCACAAATTTCAAATGTGCATAAACAGATGAACAGGAACACATCTAATTCCAGCCAACTCCTCGTTGTCACATTCTGTGGCTTGCTTTGTTTCCCTGCCGTCTACGCTCTCTGTGTTCAGATCCCACCCCTCCCTCCTGCCAGTCCCTGATGTTCCACACCCACCTGCACACCTTTTTCCACTTCCCTCATCAGCCCCAAAGTATAAACACCGGCCCGCTTCCATTCATTCACTGCCTGATTACCTATTGTGCTTCAACCTGGGAGTGTGTTAGTGTATGTATCGAGGATATACCCATGTTCTTTTAGGGTTTCAGGAGCAGAAAGTCTGGAGTGCCAGAGCAAGCCTTCAGGAATTTGTGTGTTTAGGATTTGTGACAGCTTCCACCACCAGATTACTCCCAAATCTACGGATTTGTGGTCACGACTTCATATCAGGTCGTGGAAGCAGTGGAGAAAATCCACTCTTTCATTTGGAAGGATTGACAGAAAACCATCCGCTGCTTTCTTAAATGTTTTATGTGTGTCTACCCCTTCTTATGTCAAAGCAAGATGCAAAGATAAAGTTGGGTGACAAAAGCTATATAATAAAAATATCAGTGAACTGTAAAAAGAAAAGCATCACTGCATTTTGAAATATATTCCTCAAGTGTCTGAAAAGCTGCTGGAGGGATGAACACCGTTCTTCATGAACACATTCCATCATTAAGTTCAGTTTTGTCAAAAATAACCCACAGGTGTTCTGTTGGGTCACGATCTGATGACTGTAGCATAAGATTCACATCTATTCCAAACTCATCAAGCACTCAGCCCTGTCTCATCCTCGCGGTGCATCTCACCATGTCATCTTTTTTTCTCCTTTAAGATAGTTTTAAAAAACAAATTATCAGGCTTGGCAGTGAAGCAATGGCTTGCAGAAATGACCACGACAGTGTACAAAAAGAAAATCTGAATAAGAAACTCAAAAAAATCTGATGAAATTTTTAATCATCACCCCTCTTATCTGGAAAGAAACGACACTCTGTCTTAACATAACTGGTCCTGCGTCCCTAATGCTACAATACAGAGCTTTTTTGTGTGTTTCATGTAGTCACATCATATCTTAAATTGTTGCGCTATAATGACATAATCATGATCCCACTGGCATCAAGGAATTGACCGAAACTAAGTAAACTAAGGGGGAGTTGAAGAGAGTCTTTTTCCAAGCTTTGTCTGAGGGAAGGCCCTCAGTCTTATACAACATGTCTAATACTGACATGCTTCACTGCCACAACAATAAATATCTCTTTTTTTCCATATCTCTATATAGTCATTAGATATTTTCCTCTGCTTTAAGTGTCTTAGATAAGATGTTAATTGTATTGTGTAATACAGCTGTATGGAAGCATCTGGATTTGTTGTTTCCATACTCTTATTCAGGGAACTGAAGCTTCTGATCTTGTGTTATTACTGAAGCTCAATCAGCGTCTGATGGGTTAAACCCAATGTCATGAACTATTAACATTTATTTTCACTATCAATGGTTAATTATTATTTTTGATTAATCAAGCAATTGTTTAGTCTATAAAATGGCAGACAATGGTGAACTCACACATTCCTAGGCACCAAAGCACTTCATATGTCTTGTTTATGTCAGTATATATACAACCAACTATCTATTTATTATAACATAAAACAAAGAAAAGAGGAAAATCCTCAGATCCTCCAATTGAGAAGCTGAAACTGCAGAAAGGTCTGGCCTTTTTTGGCAAAACAAATGAATTAAATGATAAATCCCCTATGAATATAGTTGCTGATTACATTGATACAAAGAATCAACTAATTGTTTCAGCTCTTCATCAATGTTAATACACCAGCAGCTGTGTGCAGGAGGATAGTATCAGCTTTTGGCAGTTCTCTGTGGTTGCAAGTTGAGACAATCAAGGACACATTGTTGCTTCTTTTTATTGTGCATTTGAACAAATAACGGCAGCTGCTCTGAGCTTTAATGAAAAACAAAACTTCCTGGTCAACTTGAACTTGAACTGCAGTTAGTAGTTCAGAGCCTCAGTGGTGAAGAAGAGGAGGGGCTCTGGATGTCAGGAGGGGCTGGAGAAAACACAACTCAACGCTCCACTAAGTACTTCAGATTTGACCTACAAAGCTGACCGGACACATGCCCACCCAGAAGCATGCAGGGCAGCGAGGTGGGAGGAGTCAGAGGTATTGTTCTTCCTGTGGCTCGAGGTGGCCTGACCCCCACACCCTGCTGTTTGGAGCTTGTTATTGGCTGCTTGTTTCTGTGGCAACAATCAAGGGCAACCGCTTCCGTGAAAAGAATAACAGAGGAGTAGTGTAACAGGACCTGTGATGACCCCTCCTTCAACCCACACAGAACAAAGCATCTTCCCTTGATGTCATTTTACTGGCAACAGTTAACGCTGCCTCTTAACGTCAGCAGCTGTCGATTCAGTTAAAGTAAGTGCAGGTCAACCCAAGACGTTACACTGACATCAACAGACAGCCAGATGAAAGACAGAAAGTGTCAGAAAATAAATACTGCTTTCGGTACAATGAATGCAAGAAGAATGATGCAGAAGCAGCATTCAGTTTGTATGCAACATATCAACAAACTGAATAGAAGACTTGAGATCTGCTGCAGCTCTTAGTTCTTTTAGGGCTGAACACTCTCTTGTTTTGCTACTGCATTTTATCTTCCACTTTAATTAGTTTTTCTCTTGTAAAAATCCTAATTATATGTTTTATTTTATGTTTTTTCTTAATGCCTTCCTGTCTTTTATGAGTGTGTGTGTGTGTGTGTGTCATCAATCAGATGTTTCCCTTTTGACGCTCTCCATCTCGTATCCCTCCATGTAGGCATCACACGTGTGTGTGTGTGTGTGTGTGTGTGTGTGTGTGTGTGTGTGTGTGTGTGTGTGTCCTTGAGTATTAAAAGGATCACATCATGATTACATTATAAAACACATGTTTTCCAAGGCATGGGGATCTTTTTTTGGTCATTTTTTGTGTTTCAGGCTTTGAGCACAACAAACAAAATGACTTTGTTGTGCAGAGTGCAGAAATGAATAAATCAGAACTATGGCATGTTTTATATGTATACTCTCAAGTAACAGTCTTGGATTAGACATTTTACAAAAGTATTATCAGTAAAACATATTTAGTACTCATGGAGAATGCTGACTTTCAGAGAGCTGGATATTTTGAATTAATTAAATAATTGAATTATTACTGGTAATGCCTTCATATCAGCTGTATTTTTACTTTGCCGCTGGTCAAAGTGGATCTGATTATAATGGGCTTCATATGTTATTGAGAAGTTTAATCTGTAGTTATGTATGTAAAGTCTTCATTAGCAAAGTAAGCAACTACTGTAGATCTCACATAAATGTAATGGAATGAAACTGTAATATAATATGTTAAAGTGTAAAAGGAGTATAAAGCTGTACAAATATCTTAAGACTGTACTGAAGTGTAGTACGCTCAAGTTTTTAAATCGCCTCTGTCTTCAACATGGGTGAATTTCTCTCTCTTAAAGCGGCTCTATCTCTCTCTAGTGGCAATGAGAGGACAGTGCATGTTCAACAGAAATCAAACGGGTACTTGTAAAACATGTACTAGTACATGTGTACTGCAGGACAGGACTGGTACTGCAGCAGAGACAAGAAAACAGGGGCCCTTATACTTCATCAGTTGAAATGTTTATTATTGCATATATTGTTTCTGCCATATAAAGTGCAAACAAAACAATTGTAATCTCATGCTTTCGCAATACAAAGGAATGATATAATATGAGTGATATTGAAGATGTTAGTCGGCCAAAAGCTGCATTAAGTGTTAGCTACCTTTCAAAGACATTATTTGGAGTCATAGTTTAAAAAGACCTGATGGGCCGTCTCTCACGCACAAGAACGTTTTGTTGTCGTTTTGGACTTTGTGTGTTATTTTCTTGTTTCAGTGAGTCGACGGCCCAAAAGAAAAAAAAGGCCGACTTAGAGAAGAGGCACTTCAGATGTGGTTCCTGTTTTATTGCTTGCGGCCCCGTTTACGCATCATCTCCACCACAGAGCAATAGAAGGGCCTTTCGGAAGTCACCGCCGGTATCTCCCTGTAACAAACACACACAGAAATAAAGAAAAGGAAAAAAAAAGATTCATAGGAGTATGGGAAGTTATGTTCAGTAAATGTGTGTGTGTGCGTGTGGTGCAGTGTGTTTGTTTATTCATGTGTGTGTGTGTGTGTGTGTGTGTGTGTGTGTGTGTGTGTGTGTGTGTGTGTGTGTGTGTGTGTGTACCTTGATCATGGAAAACAGAGAGCAGGCAAACAACCTCCTGAACTCAGTTCTGACGTCCAACAAGTCCACCTCACTGCGAGACACCATCACTCTGATCAGGGTGTTATCATCAGTTCCTGCACCCTGCAACAACAAACACACGATGACTGCATGCCTCCTGAACGATCATCTGAGAGCACAGGCTTCTATGAATATTTAGAATAGTTCATGTTCATGGATACAGATGTTCATTGTTTGACAATTGCGCTACATGTGACCATTTTTGGCCACTTGGGGGCCGAACACTGCAGAACACTGACATAAACCTTTTAAGTCGATATGGTGAACATGTTGGCAAACAGTTGCTCATTTAAACATCCAAAAGTTAGGGAACAACGTTAGCTTTCATTGGGAAATGAAAAAAGGGACTGCCCCCCTGGCCAAAGTACAGTTGTTTTTAGAGCTTTTTCTCTGCGTATCAACACAACTCTTTAAAGACGGTGAACCAAAGCAGTAAAGTTACATACCGGACAGATAAACTACAAGCAGTTATTCCCCCGAGATTCTTTAGGTTTCCAATCAACTAACTGTCTTGATTCATTTAAATCACATTCAAATTGAGAAAAAAATTGAGCATATGGATTGAAGATAAACAACCTCAACATACTTGTGAGTTGAGTGTTTCTACTTCTCTATTTCAATTCCCAATTCCAAAATGACGACATACATTTTTTTAAGCAGCTATGAATTGCATTTTGCTGGTATAATAATGTGTTATTACGACTACTGTTATAATGGTCAAACATAACATTGATTACACTTTATCTACGATCTTTGTTGTCTCACCTTCATCGCATAGTACAGAGTCTCAGCAAAGTAGGCTGGAACGCTCCTGGCACACTTCACTTTAAAGAAAAACAGGACAGACGATTGAGAACGTGTCATTATTATTCATTCAAAGTCACCACCTCAAGAAGCGGGCAACAGAACCAGCCTGCAGTAGTTTCGTACCGACGGCCAGAAGCAGATCTCTCAGGCCTCCAGATGTTTCCCTCTTGATGCTCTCCTCCATCTCGTATCCAGCCAACTTCATGTAGGCATCGAATACTGAAACACAGGTTCAGAATTAGTTTGGGTATTATGTGAAGCTCCCAAAATGATTTGAGAGGCTCTGTAACTGCAACTCTCAGACGAACCTTTCCTAAGATGTTCTGCACTCCGGTTTCCCAGGATGGTGACAAACGTTTGTTCATCAGTGCCGAACTTCTGCTCTCCAGCCTTGAAGAGGACCTGCGACCACAGAAACACACAGGACATCGACTCAACTTTCAGGTACTGCAGTTTCAATTTCATGCTACTTTATACTTCACTACATTTCAGAGGGAAGTACTGTCGTGTTTAATTAATATGTGCTGAAGAGGAATGAGTTCAGCTCTCTCAGAGAGACTATCAGTGATACTAACCACTGAATGGTTTAGGGCCAAAATACATCTCTGCTGCTACCTTATGAACCATCCCGACCCCTTAGGTCGTCTGGGACCGGTCTACTTTCTGTTCCCAGAGTCAGAACTAAACATGGAGAAGCAGCGTTCAGTTTTTCTGCTACACATATCTGGAACAAAGTCCCAGAAAGCTGCAGGTCTGCTGAGACCCTCAGCTCCTTTAAATCCAGACTGAAGACTTTTCTGTTTGCTGCTGCCTTTAATTGAACCACATTCAAGGATGTTAATCAATTTCCTTCATTTCTGCATTTTACTACTGTATTTTATTTCTTACACAGCTTTGTAGTGTTTTAATGACTGTTTTTAATGTTTCTTAATTGTTTTTAAATCAAATTTTTTTTGCCTTGTGTTTTGATTGCTTTAATGGTTTTATGTGAAGCACTTTGAATTGCCTTGTTGTTAAAATGTGCTATACAAATAAACTTGCCTTGCCTAATGACAGAAACAGCAACTGAACAAAATAAAGTGAAGTCTTGTCCGTACTGGGGATGGATCCCGTTCATACAGAAGTTATTCTAGAGTAGAAATCATTCGGCCAAGTGGCAGCAAGCTCTAGAAATAAATAGATTATCCACACCATACAGAACCGCTTCACAGTGTCTGTCTGCCTGTATTTTTTATCTCTTTTAAATTCAACCAAGAGTTACTCGCTCCCTCTACAAGGAGGCTTCATAACGTTATTACAGATCAGCTGTACAAACTGCAACACACACACACACACACACACACACACACACACACACACACGCTTCAAAGCCCAGCATTTAGATCCTATCCACAAACACATGTGACAGTCACACCCTCTGACAAGAAAACAAAGACACCATTGATAGTGAAGAGCAGAAATATTTACTGATCAGCGATAAAACAACCGACTCACCTGAGCGTCACTCTCTACGTTTCCCTGCTGGATCCCCTTCTGCCTGTTCGCCTGAGGAGAGACAAAACATTTCTGTTAGAGAGCAGAGGAGACAAGGATAGAGGAGAGGAGATCAGGATAGAGGAGAGGAGACAAGATAAGAGGAGATCAAGATAGAGGAGGGGAGACAAGGAAAGAGGAGAGGACAGGAGAGGAGACAAGTACAGAGAAGAGGAGAGGATAGGAGACACGGATTGAGAAAAGGAAAGGAGACGAGAGAAGACAAGGATAGAGAAGAAGAGAGAAGATGAGACAAGGATAGAGCAAAGCAAAGCAGACGAGAGGAGACAAGGATATAGAAGAAGAGAGGAAAGCAGAGGAGAGGAGACAAGGAGAGAGCAAAGGAGAGGAGACAAGGATAGAGCAGAGAAGAAGGGAGGACAAGGAGAGAGCAAAGGAGGAGATTTACCTGCAGCAGAATAACCAGAAGTCTCTTGAAGTGACCTGAGGTGTCACCAGATACATCTTCCTCCAGGTCGTCGTCATACTCTGAGAAACACAAGAAACACACAAGTTTTCTTTTAGACCTGATCTTTAAAAAGTTGTATTGTCACACTTTCTTTGTCCATCTTTTGAAAACATCTGCCCATCAGATTCATCTTTGACACATGCATCAAAACACAGAAATATATTTAATATGAACCAACACTTTCTATGCTTTCCCTTTCTGTCTTTGTTCAGCACCTTTTAAACTGTTCCTCCTCCACAGGCCAGAGTCCCTTTGCTTAGCACAAACTCAGCTCCGAGTCTATAATTAAAGTTAAGCTACAATAAATAAAACATAATCGGAGTGACTCCAAAAAAATTAAAGCATCTGCAGTTTCAGTTTATTCCCTGTTCTGAATCCCTGCTTGTTAGAGCCATTCATAAAAACAATACACAATTTCTGTTATTTAAGTTGCAGATGAGAACATATTCTATAGTTTCACTGTAGAATATTTAACAAGGACCAATACAGTCTCCTGTATCATGCAGTACGAGTGTGCCAGTGTTACCTTTTCTATAAGCAGCAACGATTTCCTTCACCTGCTGAGGTGTTCTGGAGGCAAGGATCTCCACGAGGACCTTCTCGTCGGTTCCTGCGCCCTACAGGTCGAAGAGGGAAGCGGTCTGATGAAGCGACAGTTGAGTTTCCAGCTCCTCAGACTGCTAACATGTATGTTTCTACCGTACTCAGAAACTCTCCATCTATAAGAGCCTTTATCTCATCTGCAGCACTTACCTTGATGGCGTTGCGGAGCGATGACACGTCATAAGCGAGGGGGGCGGTCATCAGTCCCACAATCAGGGTCTCAAATTTGCCCCCCAGCTCTCCCTTCAGGTCATCTACCAGATCCTGTCATGAGGATACAACGTGTGCTTTAATTAGATCCTCTGTGTGTGACTGCAGTGAAGAATTGTATGGCTGTTGCGTGCAGCTGGATTATTTCGCTACATATATCTCCATGATTTGTATCGACAGTAATGGTTTGGCTAAATCAAGCTGGAGCTTTGATGTGTGTGGTCATCGGGTTTAAAGGCCTCAGTATGCTTCAAATGAGGAGCTCGTCGGTTGGTCTAACAGCATTGTTACACATTGATCGGCCAGGTGTGCGAAGGTGTGAAAGTGACGGGATTTGCTTGAATTGCTCAATAAGCAGCAGCTAACTGTTGAGGGCTTATTATTGCTCGTGCAGTGACAGCATGTTGTTGTTTTTTTGCTCAGCTTTTGTTAAAAGGAATAGTTTAACCTTTTTGGGAAATATTTGCTTCCTTGCCGATAGATCAATACTACGGTCATGTAGTTAGCTTAGCTTAGTATAGACTGGAAACAAGGGGCAGCAGCTAGTCTCGCTGTGTCCGGTATAACATTACAGTAGTTATGTTTATACCTTCAACATGTCTATACCTCAAAGTATACAGTAGTTTGTTTGAGGCATACAGAGGCCTTTTTTTATAAGTTGAAGCTCTTGTAATATGTGCGTTCATGTGGTCTAACAGCTGTTAAGGCAGTCCAACCTTTCCAAACAGAGTTTTGTAGGCAGCCTTGATCTGCTGCCTCTGGGCGTTGCTACGAGCCGTCAACAGCTGCAAGATGGCATCCTCATCGGTCCCTATACGACAACAAGCACCATGGTTACCCAGCCAAGCATAACAACGTCCAGTCGAGGCGGACTCTTGATCACAATTATTTCACCCACATAATCACAGCCTTCAGTCGTAGTCAGCAGATGGTTTTTTTTTCCTCTCACAGTGACTCAAGTTGCGTCTCTGTTGGTGTGTTTATGACTCACTGCTGTCTGGGTGGAACTCCACCCAGACAGCAGTTACAGAGAGGAACTCCCAAAAAAACGCTCTCTCATTGGTGCGTTGGAGTTGTACTACTGACTGACTCCACGCCTTCGACGTATCAGATGACACCGTGTAAACGTGCATCTTACCCAGCCCCTTCATGGCCTTGTACAGAACCTCAGCATCGGTAGTGGCATTGAAGTTCACACTGGCTTTGACGGTTCCTCTGCCGGCCTGCAACATGGAAGAAAAGGACAAAGGAGGATTATTCTGATCTAAGTTTTCCAAAGTTTTACTTTTTTTTAATTTTTATTATTTCTTTTTAAAGCACAGCTGATAGACACTTGTACTGATTTATTGCACCTCTATAGTTTATGTCTAAATACATTCAAATGATCTTCCAACTGCAACATATTCTTCTTCTTGTTTGAGTAATAAAAAACAATAAATAACTCCTTCATTAATGCACCTGTACCCAGTGGCTTCCAACACGACGTAGATGTAAAATGAGAAGAAGTCTCTTCATGTGTGATACTGGAGCAGCAACAATGTTTATGCTGAATTAATTAATTAATGTGTCTGTAAACAAGCAGCTACTTATTTATCAAAAGAACATCTTTCCGCTGTGGCTTCTTATCAGAGATAAACCTTGCAGGCCCCACTTAAATCAATCTGTAGTTTCATGCTTACAGATTACAGAGCAATACATATTAACTTAGATTCCTTATATGCATAACCTTATCAAAGAATCATGGCAGAACATTCCTAATCAATTACACATCTCATTACATTACAGTCATTTAGCAGATGCTTTAATCCAAAGTGACTTACAATTCAGTATCTATCTACACACCAGCTATGGGAGCAATTTTGGGGTTAAGTGTCTTGCTCGAGGACATGAGACGAGTAGAGCAGTAGCCGGGGATCGAACCCCCGACCCTCTGATTGAAAGACGGCCCTGCTCTCCATTTAGCCACGGTCACCCCTCAGATTTTTAATGTGCATAATGTCATCAAAGGCTCTTCTCCTTCTCCCCATTAATAGAATTACAGAACACACTTAATCAATCTTAACATTCATGAGTACATAGTGTACATTTAAAAACGCTGCGTCTCTGATTTGTTATGTGCATACTGTACGCTCATCAGATACTTTCAGACACACACGATGAACTTAATGACTTACAGACGTCATGAAAATACATGCAGATGTGCACACCAGCTCTCACATCGCCCTCCGTTTCATGAACAGTATGTTCCCACATCGTATTGTCAGAGAATTCTCCAGCGATTTGAATGTAATGGATTATCAGGCTAATCATTTCTCTGAATGTGGAAAAAGTGTTCCGGACAGACAGACCGATCGGTAATGAGGACAGTGAGAATGTGATAAGGTGGAAAAACATTAACTTTAAGATTGATTTTAGTAATAGAGGCTTCTTTCTGTAACAAAGCTGCACTTATTCCAGACACTCCCTAAAACTGTTATACATTAACAATAAGATAGCCAAGCGGCTGCTTCTTTTTTCAGAGGGAGGGATGTTTAGAGGGGAAAACCACGGGAATGTCTGTGGAATTCTGACCCTGGAAATCTGGAGGAAAAAAAAAAATAAGTTGTAACGCGTCCAAAAACAAGTCGCTGTTAACAACCAGGATTCTGTCTTCTGCTGCAGGAAGGAACGCCAAAACGTCCACGAGCTCTCCTTCCTCATGAACACACTCATCACCACAAGCTAAACAAAATCTAATCAACATGCAGCCAAACAATGAGATATTTAGAACAGCAACGCAACACATTTCTACTGGAGTGTTAGACGCAGTTTTAGCTCCTATAGCGAGGGATACGTTGTGTGGAGCGAGCTCAGACATGACCTGGTGTCTGATGGAGGTATGTTGAGCCACCATATGTAAACCCAGGCTGTCACAACTGGTACCTCACTGGCATTTAAAGCACAACAGTAACTACAAACAATCCATAATACATGCAGCCCTGCTCGTATGAAGGGAGGTCATATTGTCAAATAATACATTTTACTATTAACTGTACAATTACTGTCTACATTGAACTTGAATATATATATTTTTATTTATATATATATATATATATATATATATATATATATATATATATATATATATAAATATGGAAAATAATATTTTTAGACTCAAGTGTCCTTAACTTTGACAATTTTCCGGCCAAGAAAAATAAGTAGGAGACATCGTGTGTCTAGTAGTTCAACTTTTGAAATAAACAATATATTTGCATATGCATAGAATCTAACGTAGAATCTTACGTCTTCTAACGAAGAAGACGTAATTTAAAAAATAAAAAAGGGTAATTGGACTTTTTTGTGTGGAAAAAACCATACGAGACAAAAAGTTATTAATCATACAAGATCATTTTAATATGTCCTAAAACATGTTTGACGATCATCCTTTCACAGTTTTCTCCATCAGAAGGAATTCTTTGAAATCAGGAGAATCATGTGGAGATAAACAACAGTTTTAAAATGCATGCAAGAGAATGACTGGATTAGTCATATTAGGAAAGTTTCACTCTGAATGATCTTATGGGTGGGAAGCCTAAAGGTCTGGCTGCAGTCCAAAGCCCATTCCTTCCTACTGAAGACTTTAAAAACTTCACGAATATATATCAGCACTTGGGTGTACAGTATGTGGGACTGACTCTTAATAAACTACAGTGCCCATGATCATGTCATTGATGTGTTTTTAACTGTTTTTGGACAACAACTTTGGCACAGAGGAATACTCTCTATCAGGTTAATGATCCGATCAATATATTGTTGCTTTTGGTCTGTTCACTGCATTTGCTGACAATAAGAAAAATATAGATTATCATCAGTCTCATCCTCAAATTGGACACGAGTCTGAGAAAGACACATGAAAACTGACTTTGTGAGCATTTTTAACACCAAGGAGACACTCGGTTTACAGCCCCAGACAAAACTGTCTGCAGAGAGCAGCAGCCTTACATCATCACAGCTGATTACGATCATGTTTTTTTATATTTTTATGGTAAGATAACACTCCACCCTGACAGAAGAAAAATAAATTTCCCCTTTAAGAGAGGAAGGTTGGCTTTAAACTTCAGGCTAGACGTGGAAATGGGTGTATTTAAAACAGAGGGAGGAGGAGACACCGAGAGACCCACCCAGATGGAATAAAGCCCACATGAGTCATACAAAACTTCCCAACTTCCCCAAATGGAACCGCTACAAGCATTAACACACACACACACACACACACACACACACACACAACTTGATAAACTACAAGGTTCAGTAAAAGTGTTCATTTGATCACTTTTATGTAAAATAAACTTATTCAAAGCAACAAGTTACTCTCTGAAGTGTTTGAATGGTTGCCAAGTTCATATACTTTCCTTCATCTTAAACAGACCTACTGCCACATCTACTTCATGTATTAAACATTAATGGGCTTCTGTGTTTAGGGTAAACTTATTGTTATCTTACATTTTATCACCAGTGAATTCATGTTAACCTACTTTTAGATTAAAAAAGAATCTAAGCATTACATAATGTTGATAAAAGTGGGCGTTGTCTTGGAGTTCATAGGGTAAACACATTTTATGCCTCACATATTTGCATAAATAACGGATTTTTGATAAGACCATTATAACTGTGTTAGTATAATCATCCTTTTAATATAAAATATGCCTAATGTGTTTCTTTAAATTGACAGCTGAACAAGTATATAAAGTAAAAGTGACTCACCATTTTGTCGGTCTTTGATATTTATTCTGCGGAAGAAGAAGATCTGTTGGAGAGAGGAAAAACGGTATTTAGCGACGAAATATAACAAATACCAAAGTCTCTCTCCGAGAACCAGATGTATTTACTTTGAACATCTGACATTAACTTCTTATTCTGGTGATTATCCGGTGTCTGAGTTCTCGGTTTTAGTGTCGCCGAGCTATCAAACTTCCGCAGACCTGTCTCTCTCTTTTGTCTGCAGGTAGACCCTGAGTGTCACCGCTTACCTGTCCGATGCTGCTGAACTTGTACCTGGAAGGTAAAGCGATTAAATAAAAAATAAAAAAATAAAACGGCTCCAGTGAAACTTACCGCTGAGTAGCAGCAGTCAGATGAAGCTCGGAGAACGGAAAGATACACCCGGCTGAGAGAGAAGAGAGGAAGAGAAGAAGGGCTGACGCTAGAATCCCACTCGAATAAACTCTCTGGTGCGCGCGTGAGCGTGAGGGTGCGCGTGTGTGGGCCACACCCCGGTGCACGTGGACTCTGGTACAGGCCATAGCCCTGTTCCTGAAGCACTGTGGGAAATGTTGTTTCATGTATCCAGAAGAGAAACTGTTTTTATTCCATATATATTTCATAACGGCGGCAGAATAAACAGAGGTTTGGTCCTCTCAGATACTATATGAGAAGTAGGGCTGCAGTACCACCGTGTACAAATACTCTGTCACTATTAGAAGCCATGATTTCAAACAAGAACAAAATTATCAGCATCACAATGTGCCTTAATTACCAAATGTAAAAGCATTCATCATACAGAGTGGTCCAATGTTGGAATAATATATAGCTTATAATACCACTGGATTATAATGTGTAACATATGCAAGCATCACTAATGTAGCAGCTGGTAAAGGTGGGGTTAAATCTGGGCTACTTTGTGTGTGGCTTAATAACATTATGTCCATATTTATTAATCTATTTTATTAACTGCAAAGTTACTAGTGACTAATTGTTATCAAATAAATGTAGTAAAGTAGAAGTATAAAGCAACGGAAAATGGAAATACTGAAATGGTAAGGTACCTCAAAAGTGTACTGAAGCACAGTACTAGTAAATGTACTTCCACCACTGGCTGTATTCGATGTATTAACAGAAAGCCTGTGTGTGAGTAACACCTGACAGATGACAAAATGTTACCTGACAGGTTTCCATGTAGATATTATTCATTTTGTTCATTCAAACATTACATTCAGAGCATATATATTGCCTCTCAAAGCATTCATGCTTCAAAAATCCTAAAAGTGGTAGTTTTTCTTTTTATTGCTCTTTTTATTTGTATGTATTGTCAACATTGTGTGGATCAAGGAAGAAATGTACACATTGTACACTTCTGTTTAGTTAAAGCTGTATTGATTGCATTTTTGCCACCTGGGGACAGCGAAACTAGCTGAAAACACAATAATGTCATTGCAATCTAACGAAGTTAACATGTTAGCAGACAGATGCCTATTTACACATGCAGCAGACACAGCGCAACATTAGCATTCATTTGGAGTCGTTTCTCTGGTTGCCTGATGCATTCGTACAAAGATTGTAAAACTCCCCATAGAAAAAAGGGAAACTGCAGATTATACTGAGAGTTTAATAAAGCATGATCCATCATGTAGCATATACACTGAAAAGAAAGAAACTTCAGTTGCTCAAATGTGTGCTTGTTTCAGTTTTGTCCGTTTCATTTGCCAACTTTGTGTAGGTCGAGGAATAATCACAGTTACTGGACCCAAGCAGCGTTCCTCAGACACTTTATTATACGGGTATCATAAATTTAAGTAATGCATGACTTTAGATGATGATGATTCAATGCATGAATGAATGCAGGCTGCATCATGAATTCCTCTCAATTAACAAATTAAGGAATGGTAATTCACAGTTACTTTATACATTAATTGATTTACGACCAAATTAGCTGGAATTCAGTCACATAAACATTAATTTCAGACCCAAGCATTTCCTCAGCCTCTCTGAAAGCACAATACATATTCTCAATGCAATATGAAGCTTTTTTTTAAATATCAAACTGGTTGCAAACATTTCCATGTTGCCGTATGACCCAATGGTATTAATTATTAATATTTATAGATATTTCTATGAGAATAGGTACTGTTCTGCTGTCAGAGAGGCTGAGATCATACATGGGTCTGAATTCATGCATTCATCACCAGTCATGCTTTAGTAAAGCATGTGATTTTCACCACTATTATGAGTGTCTTAAGACATCTGGAGCTGAACTTTAATTACATTAATAATCTATAACTGACACCAAGGGGAACCCCCACATAGCTTCAAATTCAAAAGAAGGTTGTTTTTTTAAACAATAACTCATAGAGATAATAATGCGTTATTCATTTATAGACAAAAACTAGAAACTAGAATACAACAGGTTTTGACATCAGGTGGAGACTGACACCAATCTGATTCAATGCCACAGGTAAACCTGTACTGGATGAAGAACGTTATCTTAGAAACATATGGATCTGATTGTTTCTGCTTTGAATGATGTTCATTCTGTTGACTTTGGCATGTGTGGAATCTGCACGTCAATGAATCACCAAGTAAACCAGACTGATAACTGCAGATCAATTCTAACAAAGACTTAACATACAAAGAGAGAGAGAAACAGAGAGAGAGAGAGAGAGAGAGAGAGAGAGAGAGAGAGAGAGAGAGAGAGAGAGAGAGAGAGAGAGAGAAAGAGAGAGAGAAACAGAGAGAGAGAAACAGAAAGAGAGAGGGAGAGAGAGAGAGAGAGAGAGAGAGAGAGAGAGAGAAAGAGGGGGAGAGAAAGCAAGAGACAGAGAGAGAGAAACAGAAAGAGAGAAACAGAAAGAGAGAGAGAGAGACAGAGAGAGAGAGAGAGAGAGAGAGAGAGACAGAGAGAGAGAGAAAGAGAGAGAGACAGAGAGAGAGAGAAAGAGAGAGAGACAGAGAGAGACAGAGAGAGAGAAACAGAGAGAGAGAGAGAAAGAGAGAGAGAGACAGAGAGAAAGAAAGAGGGGGAGAGAAAGCGAGAGACAGAGAGAGAGAGAGAGAGAGACAGAGAGACAGAGAGAGAGAGAGAGAGACAGAGAGAGAGAGAGAGAGAGAGAGAGAGAGAGAGAGCTTGTTAATGAGCAGCGCCAGTGCCTTGCATGAGGGAGTAACAAATGCTGCTCTTTCATCAAGTCCAGTTCTTTAACCTTTAGGTAATATTGCCCCTCATAAGTAACTTTTGTTTCCAGAGCTAACAATTGTATCTCATGGTCTTCATATCACATAATAAAAACAATCTCTCTTCTGGGTCATAGTGTATCATCACCTTCTGTATCCGCAGCATTGTAATTGTTGAAGTAACAACCAGAGAAACAGACCTAACTGCATGCTGATTGAGACAAAGAGACGAAAGCACACCACAATGCTCCATCCCCAACCTGCTGGTAAAGGAGTTACACCGTTCACCTCCACAAATGTTGACAAGATAAGCATGCTGGTGTGCACAGGACACTGAGGTAAAAGGTCAAAGTTAGATTCTTCTTGTTCCTTTTATTGCATATAGGAGAGGAGAAGTGAAACTCAAGTGAGTTGAATTTTGTTCTGTTGTCCACAAGTGAATTTTTGGTTTTCCTTATCTTGTGAGGACCACAACCACCACACATGAGCTGCTTTCACCAGGCGTTCAAAAACGTTCTGTGGTAGGAATGAATGATGAGTGCCATCAAGTGTCTACCCGATCGAGTAGATTCAAGAGTAAAGATCTTGATTGTACAGCAACAAATCTGACAGCAGTTTTGTATCCAGGGTGCAAATGAATATGCTGTGAGCTGCTGAGTATCCAAATGTATCAGTTTCCTCTGTTCAACATTCCATGTAATCAGAGAAATAGTAAGATTGGAGTTCTTGCCTCTCTTGTCTTCTTACACAGACATTTTCTACAGACCACATGCCTTACTCATGCTCGTCCACATTTTTAACCACCCAGAGAGACTTAAAATGCTCTTTTACTGTTAGGTAACTCTGACATCCTGTTGTGAAAGTAAAAACCCATTGGACAAAGTCCAGAGAAAAAACAAGAGATCAGCCGATTTAGTTCAATATATTTATTCTAAAGCAATGAATATGATGTAAAAAGACAAACAAACGACCACCAAAAACATATAATTGTCTTAACTGTAAAAAAAACAAATATATAAATAACTTTTTGCATAGAAATACATCTCTATGTCCTTCCATGTGTTCTGTCATTATAGATACAAACTCAGTCCAGACATGTTTCACAGAATGTACTTGTTCTTCTTCTTCTTCCATGTTCTAAGATGCAAGTGCCTTATACGAGATCAAATGTAATGCTTTACATTGGATGGTAAAAACAAGTTATAGAAGAACATATACCTGCCCCTATCACCCTGTGTGACTCCCCCGTCGACGCTGTGGAGTCCTTCTGCTTCCTGGGCTCCACCATAACCCAGGACCTCAAGTGGGACCCTAAGATCAGCTCCATCACCAACAGGGCTCAGCAGAGGATGTACTTCCTGAGGCAGCTGAAGAAGTTCAACCTGCCAAAGACAATGATGGTGCACTTCTACACTGCCATCGTTGAGTCCATCCTCTGCTCCTCCATCAGCATCTGGTACGCTGCAGCCACCGCTAAGGACAAGGGCAGACTGCAGCGCATCATTCGCTCTGCTGAGAGGGGGATTGGCTGCAATCTGCCGTCCCTCCATGACTTGTTCGCTTCAAGGACCCTGAAGCGAACAAGAAAGATTGTAGCCGACCCCTCTCACCCTGGACATGAACTGTTCGTGCCCCTTCCATCTGACAGGAGGCTGAGGTCCATCAGGACCAAGACCTCACGCCACACAAACAGTTTCTTCCCCTCTGCAGTTGGGTTCATAAACAAAGCCCGGGACCCCCACTGACTCTGACTCTTACATCCCCAGGAAACGTTACACTCCCTTCCATATCCTTTTTATGTTTCTATATTTAAATACATATGCTACTTTTACAATATACTTGTTTTAAACTGTTGTTATCTGTTTGTTTGTGTAACATATTTTATTGTAAATGTTAATATGTTTTTATTTTTAAATTATGTCTTGATTATTGCACTGTGTTCATTGTTATTGTTATTGTTATGCACCATTCACTCAGTAAAATTCCTTGTATGTCTAACGTACTTGGCAATAAACAGTTCTGATTCTGATTCTGATATAAATACCCTGTGTTACCAGTGATGGAGGAAGTTCTCAGATCTTTTACTTCACTAAAAGTAAAAATACCAAAGTGTAAAAACCCTCTGTTATAAGTACTCTAAAATCCTGCATTGAAATTAAAAGTATATATGTAACTACTAGGGACTAATGTTGTCAAATAAATGTAGTGGAGTGAAAAGTACAATATTGGCTTAAGCAGAATAAAATGGAAATACTCAAGTACCTCAATATGGCACTAAAGTACAGTACTTGAGAAAATGTACTAGTTAGAATGTATTTATACAGTTAATTATGAGTTATTTTAGTTAAAATGTGGACATTCACTGCAGCCACATAGGGGCTCACGATATTACACAACATTATCATAGAATATGGCCTTTGCATGATTAACATGTGATCTGTGCACTCCACACCACTACAGTTATAAATAAAATAGATGATACAAAATATTTAAATTTAACTCATTGGCCACAACCATTGTTGATAGGGAGTGATTAGGGTTGTACATCTTTGCTTCTAGAAAGAGCATGGTTTGACCAGAGTGATCTCACCTTTAGCGGTGGGATCTAACTTATTTTTTTTAATGAAGAAGGAAATATATCATCTGAAATGTTACTACATAAATAGATATGTAGCAACAAAGACCTAGCATTTCAAATCCCTTTGATATTTCTCAGAAGGCCTTTTAAATTTGGAACATCACCAGTTATTTGATCGAGGACACCCCCCTGTCTGCCGGTAAGTGGTATGACCGGCAGCATAAAATATGGGCACGCTCTGTAACTTCAACTCACGGCTACAAACCGGCAAGAGAAGCACACACAACACGCGGAGTCACGCCGAAACAGTGCAAAAATGGAGTGGACCCCAATGGAGATCAACCCCGAGGTGGGAGGGGAATAACTTTGGTTTGTTAACTTTTTTTAACACCGTAACGTTTTCAAACCGCAAACTCACCTGTGGCCTCTGTTTATGTCGTTTTCAGATGCTGAACAAGGTGAGAAACGGTTAAGCTAACCAAATCTATGGCGACGTATTGGTAACGTTAACTACTTGATTCTACTGTCGGGTAAGTTTTACAGTAGCTAGCTAGATGTGAGGCCAGCTAAACCGTTAAAAAAAGACACCATGCCATGCGGCAGCATCATCCCCAGCGGTGTGTCCTGTGTCTAGGCTAAAGGGTGTGGCCCTGCTGGACCAACACAACGCAGCATCCTTCAACACCCTAAGGAGTGGAGGCATCATTTATATGTCAAGACCTCAGTTGTTCCACATGCATTTGGGTCCTCGTGTTTTTGTTTATTGTCCTGTCTTGTGTTTTCAGATAATGAGCAAGCTAGGCGTGGGTGAAAGCTGGCGCTTCGTTGACGTGCTGGGTCTGGAGGGGGAGCAACTCTCTGCCGTCCCTAAACCATGCTGTGCCTTGATGCTGCTCTTCCCACTGACACAACAGGTACAATAACAGGTTTGGTGGTGGTGGAGACCACTTCCTGGAAATAGAAGGGTGGGGTGAGCCACTGATGCAGGCTGTCTGGGGTGGGGTTAGATTGAGGTGCATGGATGCAGAGGGAGTGCGCTCTATTGTTATGTGATCGGTAGAATAGGGGGAGACTGGGATGGAAGCAAGGATAACAATATAAGGTCCAGTTATCCTGTTAAACATAAACTGTATCATTCTCATAAGTGCTTGTATTGTGAGCCTGGGATTCAGACCACATCCCCAGGGTCAACATTCAAAATAAAGCAATAACTGACAATGAATTCAAATCTACAATATATCAGATGACTGTGAAAAATGGCCATCGCAGTTCCTAAGAGGTTGCGATGATGTCTTCAAATGCCTCCTTAAATTTACCATAATATATTTTTGTGTTTTTGCTTTTTTTTTAATGACATGAGTTATAGGTTGTCAACATTTCTATATTTTGGTTGATTGCTGTTTCCAATGTTGACCGTATCCACACAAACATTTAAAGTGACATAATTAACTGTTTATGTGGGCAGTTGATCATGACGAAGCTCAATCTGACAGCCATGACCGTGCTCTTATCTGTGCGTATTGCAGCATGAGTCTTTTAGGGAGCAGCAGGCAGACAAGGTTGCCGGAGGCTCTGAGCTTTATTTCCTGAAGCAGACAGCAGCCAATTCCTGTGGTACCATCGCCCTGCTGCATGCTGTGGCCAACAACAAAAGCAAAATGACATTTGGTGAGTGCGGCTCAAATGACCACTGGTGCCATAGTAAGTACAGCTGGTCTGTATCAATGACGCAGCAGTTTCTATTCAGTGCAAAGATATCTTGCTGTCATTTATTTTAAATTACAACCCACACATTACTTTTAATGCAAGTTTGTTTTCTGTGGCTGAAAAATTAGACCATAACAAGTGCTTCATAGAACTTTCACTGATGATTGGCGATGCAGTTATTTAGTCTGGCAGGTTGTGATTTAGGATATTTTAATGTGAATGAATGTCATATAAAGTTCTGATTACCTTAATGTTTGGGTCTTTTCAGATAGTGGCTCTGCCCTGAAGAAGTTTCTAGATGAGACTGCAAACATGTCTGCTGATGACCGTGCCAAACATCTGGAGAAGAACCAGGTAAACTGTCGAAGCTGTTTTATGTTCTCATGTGGATTGATCTTTAAAGAAAGGAGATTCAGCTGTTCCTTAAAGTGGGAATACAATCAGCAGAGGCTCAAATATTTATTTTTTTTGCCATCAGTGAGATTTAATTGTTTATGAGCTAATGATCTGAGGCCGTATATGGTTACTGTCATGTATAGAATTATAAGCGATAGATGAAATGTTGAATAAGAACTTCAAATTTAATGCCAATACATTGGAAAAACTCATATAAACACCTAATTTCTGTTGTGCATAACCTACATGTGTGGTTTTACCCACTTGGGGGCGCCACACACCAATACATCCATGTCACTCTAAAGGACCCTTGATAGCAGATTATTACAGGATGTACTATTAAGAATATGTCTTCATGCCTGATTTGTTTTAGCAGTATTAAACTGACATGTTCTGAATTTTTCTTCTCCAGGCGATCTGGGAGGTTCACAATGAGGTTGCAGTGCAGGGCCAGTGTAGGGTAAGATGCTTAACCACAATATCTACTGCTAATGGATTACATCATATTCCCCTTTCTGATAGTAGATGGAAGTATGTCAACCCGCATGTGATTCACTCGTATGAGACTTCAGTCTGCAGTGTAACTGAAACTGTTCAGTTTCACCTTTCTGTCGGTCTATATGCACAGTCTTTAACTCCTGATAGCCCATGTGTGAGCTCTCTCTCTTTAGTTGGTGAGTCGGTTAATTAAATGGCGTTTTAAAAACTAGCATCATTGAATTGATTCCTTTCCTTTTCTGAAGCCTTTTTGTATCACAGTATTTACTCCGAATATTAATTCTTCCCACCTGTACTTTCACAGCCGGAAGCCGATAAAGTGAACTTCCACTTTATCGCCTTTGTCAATGCAAATGGACAACTTTACGAATTTGGTAAGCGCGTCAACTCATTGTCTACATTCCTGTATGCGTTTCCATGTTGTGGATTCCTGACGATCTTATTTGTTCCTAAGATGGGAGAATGAATGGACCGGTGAAGCACGGAGCTACCAAAGATGAGTCCTTCATTACGGTAGGTACAACTATGGTTATTCTTTCACAGCTGATGTCAATTCTGGAAATGTTGAAATAGGATTGTTAGCCAAGTTTCTTCAGGCAGTCTGTCTGTGATGAGTCATGGAGGTATGAACTGGAAAAGGGAGTGGCCGTTCCCAAGTGTCTTGATTCAATCAATAAACTTGGCTAATGCACACTCTCAAATATCTGTAATAGGGATCATAAATGATATTTGGAACTTAAGCAATGTTATGTTTCACCTTCTACTTGAACCGCCACTGTAAGTCATGAACGTCAGGTCTGTGTGTTAGATATTAGATTCACAACTTAAGCTGTCTAGTAAGAGCATAATGAAGATGACTATGATAAAATGAGAACAACTAAATGCGTTTAGGATCTGCCAAGTCATGGAGGGTCAGGTCTGTAGGATTGTCGCATCAAACTACCACAAGAGGGCTCTACATGCATTACTGATGAAATTGCAACATTAAATGTTGTGATAAACTACTATTCTGAAGTGAAATGAGGATTCTTACATTGATTATTCTCAAGTAGCAGAGCTGCATTCACAAGTCCACTGTGTGAGTGGGCAATGTTGGCAAAAACAAAATGATCATGTAATCGTTTTGACCAAACTATATAAATGTTACAATATTTTGGGGACTACTTTTGGTTCTACTGTACAATCTATATGAACACAGCCACATTTCATGACATCAAGCCTCATATTACAGTATTGATATTTCCATGCTATTGTCCAGCCCTGCTGGGGAGTATACAACTTTTGGCAGTAAAATGTACTCTGATTGTAACAAAATCCTCCATTTTAAGGATGGTCTTTCCTCTGTGACTAGTAACCTCAGATGTCAGAAATGTGTAGTTTAAAAAGTGCAGTATTTGTAGTTTACGTCAATGGAGCAAAAGCAACTTAATGCAACTTAGTACAAATGTTACTTAGTAAATCTACTTTTTCTTCTTTCTCCTTTTCGTACATGCCCAGGATGCATCCAAAGTGTGCCGTGGATTCATGGAGAGGGAGCAAGGCGAGGTCCGTTTCTCCGCGGTGGCTCTTTGTCACAGTTAGATATTCGGTAGGACACGCAATCAAATTGTAAACCAAAATGTCCTGAAGCATTCACATGGCAAACACAATGAGCAGGCACCCAGAACAACCTGTGAACCCACACATCTGCAGACACTATGCACTATAAAGCACACATTGTTGCCACATACTGTTCTTTCATCTCATGAACAAAGCACACATGTACACATAAACACAAACTCACCATCAAACCCTTTTGTTCTGCTGACACAAACTGATATAAGCTTGTCTGTTTTATGTTATCTCATTCAGCAATGGGAAAACATGAGCTCAGATCTCGCCACTGCTTGTGTGCATTTGTCTGTTTTGCAGATTTTAGTTTTTCTATCGGTGTCAAAGTCAAAAACCTGATGCTTAAATACCTTTTGTGCCAATAAATAGAATACAGAAGAGTGAGAAGGAAAAGGCAGAAAACTTTGTGTGGAGACATGTTTTTCCCAGAACGCCTTCACTTGCTGTGTGGTTGAGTTTATAAGGATCTGACATTCCTCAGAACAGCCCAAATGTGTCCGTAGGAATAATTTAACCATTGTTCGGAGAATACACACAACCTTTTGAGTGGTGGTCTTGGGTTTTTGAAAAACTGAAGTTTGAATTTAAAGTGCAAGATGATAGTTTTGGATTTCAGTAGTTTGTTTTCAGAAATGAATACAGTTGAAATATGTCTGCACTTTTTTTTTTTTTTTTTTTTTCTTTTAGTGACGATGGATTTTCACTTCATCTACAAATAGTCAAATACACTATTATTGTGAAAGTTAAACACAGCAAATGCAAAACATCCATACACGATATGGACCGTTTAAAATAAAGTGCTGCTCTATATTGGGTTGTTGTCGTGCAGTGCAGGGTGATAGTACTGTATGTCTAGGCTGTGCACTAATTGTTTACCTTTTATGCACCTTCCAAATACTATGTTGCTGTAGTTCTGTTGGTGAAGCAGTTGTGGGAATTCAATAAAGCAACCATTAGACTCGTATGTGTCTTTCTGGCTCTTGCTTTAAAACGGACTCGTCTATAGCCCTCACTTGATTTCTCTCTCCCCCCCCCCTCCATTCTCCTGTCACATGAGGTGATGAAGTGGTTGATGTCCTGTGGCTCTCACAGTTTGGGGCTCATCCTGTAAAGGGATGAAAAAGGAGGTGTGGGACCACAGAGTTGTCGATGGATTGTGTGGTCAGTCCACTCATCACTGTGTGAACATTACTGACGACTGCCAAACCATGAAATACAGTTAGTAAGAGTGTGTGTGTCTTTCACTCAATGACTGTAAAGTAAAACTCTGCAGCTGTATTTTTCAAAATTAGGCATACTTTTTAATAGCAACTTAAAGGCAGAGCTGTAGCTATATTTGAGGCTGGTAAGGTCATTTTGGACATGCTCTGAGGAACTTGTACTTCTGTAGATATTTCTATCTATAGACTGTATTTTAAATGTGTCCACTTTAAGGTCAACCAATTATTTCTCCACAAGAAAAAGTAAATGGATATTGTGTTGCCTAAGTACCCACCAGCTACAGAGCACACACTACTGTCTACTGTAGATGGCAGCTTCTTTACATTTGCCCAGGTTTACTGTTAGTGGTAATTTGATTAAACACATTTTTTTTTTTTTTTTTTTTTAAATCTATCTCTATATCAACTGAAATAATAAAGGTTTAGATTAGAAAACTTTATTAATCCCCAGTGGGGAAACTCATTTGCCACCTACAATGTATATAGACTCAGTTTAACAGCGTCCCTATAGGGTCTGAAGGCCCCAGGGTGTTTTTGGTAATCCAGCACCCCTGGGATTAATTACTTTAACAATTAACTGAGCAAATACAATTAAGTAATTCAGACTTTTTTGGTACATGTGGAAATGTCTTTGTGGTCCCTGGACTTACTTTCATGACTCAAACGGACTTCACAGCGCCCCCCCATCATCATCCTCTCTCTCTTCTATTTCTTTCTATCTCTCTCGACCTCCCCCGCGCAGATTCCTGCCTGCGCGCTCACGTTTAAACAAAATGCGCGGCGGCAGCAGCCTCGCGCAGTTCGGCTGCCTACAAGAATCATTATTTTTAGCGCCTGGCTCGTGTTGCAGTGACGGGGTCGCGAGAAGCTTTTTTTTTCCCCCGACACCTCCGTTTGAGCAGGACTCGCGGGGGGAGCACGAGAGAGCTACGCAACGCACTGCCTGGTGTGTGGAGTCACGGGGCGGTCGACGCTGAAAGCGAGGAGGATAACGGACTTTACGCAGCGGGGAGAACTACAAACGCATCTTATCACGTATCACCGTCCGACACGCACACACGCACACACACACTCCGGTCCTCGGTAAACTGCCTGCCCGGAGATGGCTACCCCCGCTGCAGGTCGAGATGACCCGGATGCTTCGCCGAGGGACGAGCCGGGGACTAACCATCCCGAACCAGCGTGTCTGGAGGCACAGAAATGGATAGAGGTAACGTTAAGTGAAGGAGTGACCGCTCGGGGAGGCTCGGAGGGGGGTGGGGGCTGCTGCTGCTGCACCGCAGCGGGGACAGAAACGCACCACACTGGGGGATAAAAATACACACAGCACCGGTGCGTCGTCACCTGTTTAAAGGGACGATGCAGTGTCTGGTTACCGTGTGGGACAACGGCTCTGCGGCGCGTGGACGAACATATGTACCAAAAGTTTTAACACATGTGTGTGTCTTAGTGTTATTTAAAACACACAAACAGGAGCACGGTGAGGACTTTAAACACCGACCAACACATACACGTAATTCTCTCAAAGTAGCCATTTCCCGTTTGTTTAGTATCAATGTTTTTATTTTTTTACTTGCTATAAAGGTGTGACGCCCCCTTCTTCGTGCGCGATTGGATTCCGGTTGCCATGGTATTAACGCCTGAGATGCTGTAACCAGTAGGCCCCCACCGACCGTTGATCGCATCCGATGAGATTATCGTTTGCGGTTTGCTGCATCGCTTCCACCATCATCTGCTCGGATGAAAGCGCCTCTCTCTATAAGTCTGAGTGGTGAATCACGATTTGTTTGCCCGTGGAGCTGCGTTATGACCTATTTTTATCGCTGTCCCCGATTTAGCTCATAGCTATACCTGCCAACAACAATCTCAGATTTTGGAAACCAAAGGCTTGGATGTACAACACAATTATACTTTATTGTAAAAGTTTTGGCTTTAACTTCACACCATGGCTGTGTTTTCACAGGACTCCCACAAGCCTGTCCACTACACGCTGTGGTAGATAGAGAAGAAGAAGTTGGATAGTTAATAGATCTATTATTTGACAAATGTGACAGTAATAGACTGTGAAAACCCTAGTCCTGACATACAATTATAATTGTTGTGGTTAAACAAACACAGAGATAGAATGCTTATTTGCATTGCTATAGATGTAGTAAGATGACAGACAGGCTAAGAACATGCAAAACAGAACAAATAAACAAAACAGATATAAGATTGCTTATTTAAACAGATATGTTAATTGCTCTGAATCAGATTAAACATGCATCCAAACAGAAGTAAAGATGCTATACTGTTTATAACGGTGGTTATAAACCGGGGTATGGACACAAGGGGTTGATAAATTATATTATTAGACTTTTATTAAGAGGACATGAAAGCAAAGCTTGATAGTTTTACCTCTTTAGGCCTCTAAAAAAATATTTGATCGCAAGGAATTAAACAGGTTTTGCCTGAACTGGTCCCAACCAGTAGGAGAGGGGTGGCAACTAAAGATTGTTTTCTTTTATTTATCTATCTGTCAAAGTTAAATGGTTCGCCATCTTTCCTCCATGATTACTTTTAGAATTCCAGAGGCCACAGAAGTAGATCATTCGTTTCCCATCCACCCACTTTAGATCTGTCAAGTGTCCCAAATACAGTCCACGGAAGTCTAAATTATCAGCATTTATGAAAAAAGACTTTTCTGTCTGTGGAGAGTATTGGCCTATTTACAGTATGTGGCTTTATAGATATTAATATGCACAGATACTCTTTCACCAAACTTGCACAGTTGCCCCTTCAATGAATGATGTTGAGGTATGATGTCTCTTACTGTCATCATACTTGCGCCCTCAATCACAAGAAAGGATGAGAAAAGATGGCATATATATATATATATATATATATATATATATATATATATATATATATATATATATATATATATATATATATATATATATTCCAATTTGAAGGATTACGTTATCAGCTAAAGGCTTTTAGTAATTGTCACACATCTAAAATAAATAGAGCACCTTCCTTTAACCTTTTAAAGTTTAAAGTGCCGTGTTGTATTCAGCTTACTATTTCACTAATTGGTGGTTAGAACTGGACATTGTTTGAACATTTTATACAGGTATGCTGGTGCTTTGGTGTCAGCTATAAACACGTTATCACAAAAATCAAACAAAATGTGGCAAAAGTCTCTGTGCAACAGTGATTGTTTTAACACAAGCATCCATACAGGAAGCCTTAAACGAGCAAAGGAATGATTTAGATCTGGAAATATTAAGTTAACAAGACAAAGAATCTAACCGGACATCTTTGGGTGGTCATTGTGTCTTGTTTCTGGTTGATTTACATGCAATCCATCAGTTAACATCACTCCAAACATCAGATAAATAACATTACAACCAACCACCAAAAGCATTTTTACACAATGTTTTTCCTCCCCATTGATACAAATATTTACAAGAAACAAATATATCTAGAGGTACTTGGTACATCCAAGCATTCAAACACAATGATTGTTTTTTGAGAACTACAAAAATGAGTTCAACTTACAATTATTGACACGTTTTGATACTGAACGCAATGGACACATCGTGGTCTGTGCTTAAAAACATACTACGTAGCATCAGTAGTAAGCAGCGTAGTCTTGGTTAATGCTGGCCTCTAAGTCTTAATCTCTCCTGCAGTGTCTTTGCTCGCTGTCCCTCTTGCTTTGTCGTCTTCCTGCCTCCTAATTCTCCAGTTATTTTCAGTCCGGCCAGGCTGACTCTATTTCTAGTGTTGTATTTATGCGCTCTCACAGGTGGGGATGATTCAGAGTGAACCATACTACACTGCGCTCCATGCAGCATTTTCAGCCTGTGTATGCGTGTTGCCATGTCTGTAAGAGTATGCAAAGCGTATGCACACACACACACACACACACACACACACACACACACACACACACACACACACACACACACACACACATCAATCAGCTATGCATGATACTGCTCACACACTCCTCAGACACGCCCCGGTTGGGTGACACTGGTCACTATGGGAACATAACATGGGCAGGCTCTCAGGTGTCACTGTTTCCAGGGGGGCAGTAGAGCAGTAGGCTATATATCACCCCGTGACCCCAGCAGGAAATAAGACTGGCACAGACGAGACCTTTCCTATCTGTTTAAAAACGAGACAAGGCGGGATTAGACCGTCTCAAAGCTGATGCACACCATCGAATGCGCTTTACACCTGTTGGATGTGACGTTGAGCAGTTTAAAGTTGCACAGGCTTAGAGAAACACAAAGTTAACTTTAGTGACAGCAATTAACCTCTGCTGTCACCGGCATACAGTACATAGCAAGAGTTAGGCATCTGTCACGCAGGGAATAAACGGAAGAATTTGTGTGTGTGTTTGTGTGTGTGTGTGTGTGTGTGTGTGTGCCAGATGTCACAGCTGTCTGTCCGAGGCAGATTAACTGCAATGGTCACAGACAGCCAGCTGTGTCTGCACGAGAGAGTGTGAGAGCAGGGATTCATGGGATTTTCCATGCATCAAATACTGTATGAAAGAATGTGAGATAATGATGACACAGACTTGCTGTTGACAGAGACGTCTTTCATGCCTCAATGGGTTTTTTTTTGTGAAGCCAGAATATTCGCAGATTGCCCACAGACATCTGAACATGTTTTGTAAAGCATTAGCATGCTGTATCATGCTACATGATGGATTGCCTCTGATTAGCATCGTTCAGAATTTTCAAGCAGCATTAGTTTGTGTTGTTTCAACTTTGACTGAGCTGTGTGTAAAAAAGTAGTGCACTAAACTGTTCTGTATTTAGGATGCAATGTACCCTGAAGTGCACACAGAGTCAAATAATGTCTGGAATTTTGTACTTATAAATAAATAATAAATTTACTTCAATTGCACAAAAGATATACAGTGCAGAGTGAAATACAAAGACATATTAAAAATGGCAGTTTAAAATATAATTTTTTTCCCACATTTTATATACATTTAATTTAATTAAAAATACTACTGATTACGCTATGATAATGCCTAATCGTTTAGTATGCTTTTACCACAAATTTATTTTACTATGATAAAGATATGAAGTACAGTAAGTGTGCTTAGATTAGAGAGAGGTGTTTTTGTTCCTCATATTGAACAAATATTAATTTGCAGCAGTTGAAGAGATGTTTTCTAGTGTTGAGTCACTGGTTAGTTACTATGATCCAGATTAAGCTCATCCTCCATCTGGATTATGACTTTAAATCTCTGTCTTTCTCTTTCAGTTTTTTTTTCCTCATTAGTGTCTTCTCCTCTTCTCTGTATGTCACGTTATTCCATTAGTGCCTACAGCACGGGATACCATTATAGAGAGGCTAATGCTTCTGCAGCGCCGCAAATGAAAACAGTCTGTGCATCACACTGGGGCTCTAACCCTCTACATCTCCATCAACTGGCTTTACTGGAAGTAAAGTACATTCAGCCCTAGTTTCTGCCTCCCATGTTTCAACACCACAGAGCCAACGCATCTGCTTTAGGTCATTAAATAACACTTTGTTTCTTTTCCAAGAGTCCGCAAACCATTTGTACTGTCTGCTTCACAGATGAAAGGATGTTTCATTTGTTTACCAAGTTGCAACTTTTATTTCTGAATCCAAACAAAGACGATATTTGACCTCGCTAAATTTGTACAATGTAAACCAAAAGACATGTTTGCTTTCTGTTATTTTATATTTTCATATAAAATACCGCATCTATATTTTTCAAAACCAGAAAAGAAATGATTATTTCTGGCCTAGGTCTCAGGAAATCAACTTCAGAAACATGTGAAAGGTCTTTTTTATCTAAAGTGTTATAAGAGTCTGTAAATATCTCAAGAACAGCAACTATTGTCAAACTCTATTTATCATCTATTTATATATGCTGATCTCTGTGACTCGAATGGTTATGGCAACACATGAGAGCCACGAACTTAGGGTCAACTCAGGAGACCTATCTGTCCCATGATAAACATAAACAACAAACTGTGTCAGCTTTGGCCCCATGCTATTATTACCAACATCCTGTCTCACTTGATGGAATGCATATTTTTCTCCTCTCCTACTTTTTTGTTTTTCAAGCCTCTCATTCTTTCCATGTTTTTACAGTTGTTAAAACTGTAAAAATGAAAATGAAGTAAATGGTACTTTAGCCTACTTCTGCTTCTTCCCCCCCCCCCCCCACCCCACGCACAGTCCCAGCTCAGGGTTTAAATGGTAGCTGCTGCTGCTGCTGCTGCCATTCACCCACACTGAGCAGAGCAATCCACCATGGGGACAGAGAGGAAGCGAGGGAGGGTCGAATTACCGTTGCTGGCGTTGAAATACCCCCAAGGCCTTTGGCTGTGTTTTTGTGGCAGACGTGGATGCTCACTTAACACAAATACATGCTCTGTGTCTCTTTCTTACAGTAACACACAATCTTTTGTCCTCTGCTTACATTTTCTAGACCTTTTCATCCAAAACATCAGTCGCTGTCTCTAATTACTGTGTTTCAGTTTCAGCATTTTACACATAACCAATCGTTAACCACCTCCACCCCCCCCCACTCACTGTCTGTGTCATGCATCCCACACTCTCACACACACTACCTACACAAAACACATTTGTCCTGCTCTCACTCGATGCAGTACTCTCTTTTATCCGTCAATTATGCATGACCATGCTGTAAATGTTTCAAAGACCTGGAGCCAAACCTTAATAAACATGACATATGCCAGCAGAGGTGTGTGTGTGTGTGTGTGTGTGTGTGTGTGTGTGTGTGTGTGTGTGTGTGTGTGTGTGTGTGTGTGTGTGTGTGTGTGTGAGAACAGAATGGCAAAAGAAAAGAAAAAGATGACAATGGGAAACATCTGGTCATCACTTACATAATGATAAAACAATAGGCTGTTTTCATAGCTGCAGATGCACTTTGTGTGTGTGTGTGTGTGTGTGTGTGTGTGTGTTCCTATCATGCATGTGGTACACTTGCATCAGAACTGTACATAGATAAATGGAAATGAATCATGCTTATCACTAGAAATAAAGACGAGACAAAGACTGATAAAGCAAGGAAGCAAAAGGACTCAAGTATTTTGACATCAAAGTAACCTCAGATTATTATTTTTGTCAGTTGCAGACAAATTCTGTCATATTGGCTCAGAGTAAATGTAGGTTATTTGTGGGTGGATGTATAAGAGCATGCAGTATACTGTACATGAGCAGTAGAGACGGAGAGAGTGTGTGCCTGCAGTTAACAGTTTTGGTGCTAACTATAATCCATGCTAATCTGGATTAGAAGTCCAAAGAGTCAAATCTCTCTTTTCTTCCATTCACCTTTGGCTGCTGGTTACACAACCGCTCTAGAAAGCAGTGCATGTGTGTGGGTTGGCGTTGCGTTAGTATGTCAATGTTGGCTTCCTCCTCCTCTCCTGCCTCTACAGGATAGGCTGCAAATTCAGAGTCCAGGTTGGAGGATTGAGGTTATCGTTCGATCGGGCTACGACTGTGTGCAACCAAATCAGGGAAACTGGAATGAGGGCACAGAGCAGTGTGTCAGTGGCGTCACTCTAATTTGGTTTCTACTGAAGCAAAAAATGTTGGGGGATGGGTGAGCCGGGCAGCAGCAGGTTCTTCTGTCAGGGACACAGTGGGGCACATTTCAACAGACTTTAATCACTTTTATACTTGATATGTATCTGTTAATTATAGCGATCGCATTAGGGTTGCAAATAATACATTTTCACCGTTGATTATTTTTTAATTACTTTACTCCTTTAAACTCACACATCAGGAAGCAGAGACCCAATAACAAGTACCAGGAGCCCAAAATACATCTTCAAAACATTTTATTTACAATGTTACAAAACGGAGAGGAATAGGAAATCTTCACATTTGAGAAGCTGGAGCCAGAGAATATCTTGCATTTATGTGGGATAAATGACTGAAATGATAAATGAATTGTCTATAATGATTCATTCATCAAATTTAGCAATAGATCAAATAATATATTTTGTAATATCGATATCTGCACAACACTAATCTTTTTGTTTTATGTCATTGTCAATAAGAACATGCATTTTCTGCTTCCACCATCTCAATGTGAGAATTTGATACTTATATCCTTGGAAATTGAATATAGTTGGATTTTGGACTGTTGAAGACATCACCCTGGGTTCTAGAAACTTGACTTGAATTTTTTTGAACAATTTATTGGTTAATCAGAAATTAACCAACCGATTGATCTGTTATTAAAAAAAAAAGGTTAGTTGCAGCCACCGTTCCAGTCCACCTCCTTTACATCTGTCTCTTTCTGTCCTCCAGGCTGTTACGGGGAAGAGTTTTGGAGACAAGGACTTCCGCAGCGGATTGGAGAACGGCATCCTGTTATGCGAGTAAGCCTCTGACATCACCCCCACTCGTTTTTTGATGTCTGAAGTAGCAACAACATACATAACCTCCTCTAAGACTCAATAAATCTCTGCTTCTCCCCTCCTCCACTCAGGCTGCTGAGTGCAATCAAACCAGGGCTGGTCAAGAAGATCAACAGACTGCCTACCCCCATCGCTGGACTGGTAAGAAGACACTCTCCAGTGTGACATTAGTCCTTGTAAACCAGTCGCTTCATCAAAGTGATAAACTCTGGCTGTCCGTGGTCCCCTGCTGTCTGTCTTGTAGGACAACCTGTCAGTCTTCCTGCGGGGCTGTGAGGAGTTGGGCCTGAAGGGCTCCCAGCTGTTTGACCCCGGGGACTTGCAAGACACTTCCATACGAGCTAACCTCAAGTAAATAGGCTCATGTGGCTTTTTTGTCCTGTTTATGTACATTTTAAAGTAGTTCTCACGACAGTAACACACCTCTCTCTCATCAGGGACTCTGACTGCAACCGCAAAATTAAAAATGTGAGTAATTATTGTCCTTTCATTTAATTTTCTAGCTTTGTCTTCGATGCCAGTATGTTAGCATTTATGAATATACATGAAACCCCTGAATCTGTGTCTCTCAGGTGCTGAACACTGTGTTCTGGCTTGGGAAGGCTGCCAACGCCTGCGCATCCTACAGCGGCCCTACTCTCAACCTTAAGGAGTTTGAAGGGCTTCTTGCTCACATGAAGGTGGTGAGTGAACACGGTGAAGAGGACGGGGGAGGAGAGGGACAGACAGAGAGACACATAGCAGTGTGGAGGAGGTGCAGGGGTGCATTTGTTAGTTTCCTGTCTTTGTTGGGGGGCAGGAGAGACACAGGACACAAACACATTTTTGTTTTTGTTACACCACAGCTACTCCTATTTCAGGGAGAGACCGAAAAGAGAAACAGGATATAAGAGTTGAGAAAGAAGAGTGGCTCCCCACATTTTATCTATTTGATCAATTGGAAGTCTATTAAAATAACAAGACCACCTTTTATTTTGTTTCCTTTGCTCCTTTACAATCAATTTCTCAAACCATGTTTTTTCTCTTAAGTGAGTTTCTTTATGCATCTTCCCTAACTTTTCCCGATATTTTCCTGATTGCTGATGCATGCTTTTGTGTGTGTTTGCAGGAGAGTGAGGAAGGAGGCGACAGTTCACAGAAGCGTTGCGTTAGGGACAGCGGATACGACTGCTGGGACTCCGAGAGGAGTGATTCTCTGTCTCCACCACGGCACACTCGCGACAACTCCCTAGACAGGTGAGAGACCTCTGTCAAGACACACACACGCACACACCAGGGGTATTTCAGATTGCTGATGAGAGGTTCAATACAGCTGTTGACATTTAGTACATTTTTGAAACTCAATTCAAACCCATTGATAGAAAACCCGCATGTGATTTTACAATGTTAAATAGTTATATGTTTTTGAAAAAAAAATCTGTTTCCTTTTGTTTCTGACAGTCTGGACTCCTTTGGCTCTCGCTCACAGCACAGCCCTTCTCCTGATGTGGTGAATCGAGGCAACGGTGATGGTTGGTTCTGATAAATGTCTCCCAAGTAGGAAAAGTAAAAAATAAGAGAGAGCCAGACTAGCTGTTTCTCTATGCTTCCAGTCACTATGCTAAGCTAAGCTAGCCCCGTGATTTGCATACAAACATGAGAGTGGATATTGATCTTCTTATCTGACTCTGAAAGAAGGCAGATAAGCCTATTTTCAACAAAAATGTTGAACTAGTCCTTTAAAGCAGCAAAACATAACCCACTCATTCATCCATAAATAGCCTGACTGCTGTTCTCTAACATGTTGCGGTTTTAACCTTGGTATGTTATGGCCAGTCAGGCGGGCTGTGGACAACAGCTGAACGTCTCAGACACTGTGTGTGTGTGTGTGTGTGTGTGTGTGCGTGCGTGCGTGCGTGCGTGCGTGCGTGCGTGCGTGCGTGCGTGGGTATGGGTGGGGGTGCCCCAGATGCAGCAGCTGTTGGTCTGAGTAGCAATCACTACAGATTTGGACCTGGGAAACACAGGCTGAGGTCAACATCCTGCCTGTCGTATGTCAGTCTGTCTGTGTGTGTTTGAGGGTGAGTGTCACACAGGCATCCTGTTTGTGTCTTTTATGCTGACAGTACAATATGTGTGCAGCAGGGTGAGAAGAAAAACGCTATTCCAGAGCCGGGAATAGACTTATTCCCCACATTCCCAGGAGGCCACAGAGAAAGTGTGCTGCCTTACCAAGTCATATTTATTACCCAACAAGAAAGAAAGACACGGGGGACAGTTTGTCCTATTCTGTCTCTCTGTGTGTTTGCAGAATGCTTCATAGGTTTATGCACAATAGCCTTGTAACAGATGGTAAGAGAAGAAGTGATCAGTGTTTCTCAATGACTGCCAATATAATAGTGTTGCATCTACCTTTAAAGAATTATTCTGGTTTAATATAACTTCAGTTAAATAGTTGTAGTTTTGGTCAGTATTTATATTAGTGATATTAACACGGCACCAAAAGTAGTTGCTGAAATTTGGGGATAAATCAGACAGCTTGTAACAAGCCAACAATTTAGCCAAATATCTAAGCTACTTTATTTTGAGGTAAAACGTGAGAACACTCAAAATGTTGATAACAATCCTTCAATCTCTTTCAAATAAATGTAACTAACCTTTCTAACCTAACTAGCCTAAAATGTCTCTCACGATTGTGGGATGGGAAAACGTTAAGAGACACATAACCACATTGTCAGTCTTTTGGTGGTAGAAGGGAATCCCTATGGACAAATACAGAGCTGATTTTGCCGTGTGGTGTCACTATAAATGCCTAAAATGCTAAAGAAAAGTGTCTAGAAATTTAAGATGAATATGTCATGCCCCCAAGTTTTTTTACCCTTACTGACATGGAACAAATTGGTAATAGCGTTGGAGAAATTATGAACAAAATGGAGCTAATATGTCTTGAATATCGTTCGCCATTTACAGAAGTTATTATGCAAGGCCCAATTAAAATAATTCCTGACATACTTTCTAACCTTCTTCACTCTCTTCACTTCTCTATTATGCTCCATTGCTCTTTGCCCAGGGCGAGGCAGCGACTCGGAGGCCGATGGTTCCAGCAGGAGGCCAGATGTGCGGAAGGATGACATGTTGGCCAGACGGACTGCCAGCAGTGAATCAAGAATCTCCATTCCCTTTAACCAGTTTCTTCCCAACCGAACCAACGCCAGCTCCTACATCCCGACTCCACGACGAAAACCACATACAGAAGAAGGAGAGCAGCGCAGGTAGTGACCAACAAATCAGTGCTTTGAATAACTCCGATGCATATTATGCATTTTATACCCATGTTACTTAGCGCCGCAATGGAAAAAATCCAAAAATTGAGCTGAAGGAAAAGGTAAATCACACAAAACACACAAACTCCCTCATCCCTAATCTTTCCCTGCCATTACACACCGTTCCCCAGTCACCCTCAAGCCCCTTCACAGCAGTTCAAGAGAACCGGACTTCACCACAAAACTCCCAAGACTGTCACTTGGGCACCTGAGAGTAATGGGGAAAAAGTAACACAGGAAGAGGAGGAGGTGACTCAGGAAGTGTTGGAGCAGAAGAAGCTGCAGAAGGTGGAGAAGGCAGGAATCAAAGTTCTGCCTGCTGCCGTTCGCTTCAGCAGGTCAGAGAGGAGGGGCATGAGAGCCGCTGCTGCTGTGGTTTGACAGTTTTGGTCGTGTTCACTAACGGATCATTATGATGGTAATTTTTGTTTGTGCGTTTTCTTTACCTGGTGCTCCATTCACACTAGTGCTGAGGTTTGACTTTTGGTTTGTGTTGCTATCTGGTTGAAGCAATCTGGCTTATTAATGAGTGTGTTTGCAGATCTGACTAACTGCTCGCTACTTTGCTGTGTTTAACGTACGGCTGAGGTTCATTTAAATCATTTCAGTCATTAACATTTCAATAGAGGTTTCAATGGCCATGAATTACTTCCAAGTTGGTGTGGTATTTTCTTGATGTAACGGGACCTCGCCATATTACAATATTTGTGGACGCATGTCAAATCCGAACTCCGCATGTTGCTACGTTGCTACGAACGATGGATCTATAATAATCTCTGACATTACCTTGCCACCCCACCCCATCTCGTCTCCAACCCCAGCCCTCCGACACTGGAGGAACAGGAAGTGAGGTCACCATCCCCAAACATCATCCTTCGCTGCGATAATGACTTTTTGAGCTCTCAGAAATCTGCGTGGGACACCTCCTCTGATGTGGAAGAGGAGGCAGAGGTGCGGAAAGTTCCAGATGTTCGTAGAGACGACCTGGCATCCAGACGAGCCCATCGCAGCCCCGTTGCTCCCAAGGTGCATCAGTTTGTCCCTTCACCTGTTTGTAGCAGCAAAGACCGAGAGCGCTGGGAAGGCATTCGACGAGCCTCGCAGCAAACACTGCAGGAGAAAGAGATCAGGTTAGCCAGTGGTTGGTTGCGTGTGTTGCCGTTTTTCTTCCATTTTCTCTCAAACGTACTGCTAAACTTTCTCTCCCATTCTCCTACTTTTTTTTTCTCTTTGGGTGTTGTGGTCACTTGTGGTTTGACGTGTGCTTGCTTCACCTTGATGTGACATGTGTGCTGTGTGATGCCACTGTACTGGTGCTGTGAATGGACAGTGAGAAAGAAGCAGTCCCTGACATCATTACACGCAGAGACAACCCTTTCTTAAACTCCGCCTCTCGCCATGAGGAAGAGGAGGATGGGGAGGAAGAGGGAGAAGAGGGGAAGGTTAAGGCGACGCCTAATAAGCTGAAGGATGACTTGGCTCGTAGGAGGGCTCAGAGTAAGCCCCTCCCTCAAAGGGACGGACCAGTGAGCTTGGTTTCTGTCTCCATGAGCCAGGCAGATATGCAGAAGTGGGAAAGACTCAAGATGACTGAACCCAGGTGCCCAACACACTCTCTCTGTTTCAGCACACATGCAGTACAGCGCACTGAAAGCAACTGTATGTCAAGTGTGTGATTTCAAAATGACTTGAGAGAATGTGCAGTGTGTGTGCGCTTCTAGTCTAAATTCCAGTCTTAAGCAGAACATTGCAGGCAGAAGAGGATCTTTAATCTGCAGAGACTTTTATATGAAGTAATGACCAAAATGGCGTTCACTAGATATTTTTTAAGCCATAACAAACAGTGGTTGAATATATGGAGAATTTGGTACCTTATTTGGAATGTCATTTAAGTTGAATCCTCTCTAAACCGCTACAATTTACACATTATCTGAAAGCACAAAGTGTCATCACGCTATCCGTGTCACCTATTTTAAAAATCAAATATCACCGCACCCACAGTTGCTTATTTAGTAACATAACATTTTTTATACGAACAAAAAGACAGAGATATAATGTGTTGATCAGTGAATCAGAGGTGCTGGTAGGCAGAGTCAAGCTAGCCGTTTCCTTATTGCCAGTCTTTGTGCTAAGCTAAGCTAACTGGCTTTAGACATGACATCGGTCCTCTCATCTAACTCTTGGAGAGAGAGAAGATAATTGCACTCCCCCAAATGTTAACCAATTACTTTAAGTCACTTATTAAGCAGAAAGGCCCAATAATCTTTGGTTATAACTTCTTAAATGTGAGAGTTTGCTACTTCTTTATGTTTTCTATCATTATTATTAGAAAATATTTGGGTTCTAGACTGTTATTCAGTCAATATAATCAATTAGAACATGTAATTTCCCACTGTTCTTCAAAAAAATGATCTACAGGTTAATAATTCATTAGTCGTGCAGACTTCAAAGTATATAAAGTTTACTTTAGAGAGATTTAAGGTCAAGCCACTCAAGTAGAATATTTATTTCATCAGTTTCAGCGCTGTTTGTCTTTCCTTTTGTAAGCACCTATATATCCCCTTAGGTTTAGTTTCCCCGCTCTTCTTTTCTCTTTTGCTCCCCATGTTCTCATCTGCTTGTTTATTCTCCTCACTATTGTGCACTTCAGGCCTCTTCAGTCTTCTATGACAGGCATTGAAACAGACCAGGGAATTGGCCGGTGTGTGTGTGTGTGTGTGTGTGTGTGTGTGTAACTGTGTGTGTGTGTGTGTGTGTGTGTGTGTGTGTGTGTGTGTGTGACCAAAAGAGAGGCAACTGTTGGCTGTGAGCACTGCTTCGGCTTTGTTTTTCTCTCTCTGCGCTGATGTCATTAGATAGGATAAAGAGTTTTTTGTATTCCCAGAGGAGCTGCAGTTACCATGAAAATGTGGCTACCTAGACTCGATAAAATACTCGGTGTGTGTGTGTGTGTTGTGAATGTACGTATGTGTTAGAGGGATTTAACCACACAACCCCATGCATTGTCCTTTTCTGTCCATCCACACTTCCTGTCTGATTCATCATTTCCACCTCATCCTTCCTTTGTCTTCACAGTCTGATCCTCTGTCTCTGGTTGCTCATGATTTTCCACCCTCTTTATTTCCCACTGCTCTTTTGCTGGCTGTTGTTTGTTTGTGTGTGTGTGTGTGTGTGTGTGTGTGTGCGTGTGTGTGCGTGTGTGTGCGTGTGTGTGCGTGTGTATGTGCGCGCGCCTGTCTTCATTTGTGAGATTGTATCTACAGTGAGGCTAGCCCGGCCCCTGTGTGTCAAGCTTGTCTGGAGAAAAATTATGGGAGTCCTTTCAGCGGATCCGCAAAGGCAGGACGAGGTCACTGCAAAGTTGTGACCTTTGGGGGCGTGACTGAGATCGAGCAGCCAATAGACACAGTCACGTCAAGTGAAGGGGAGGAGACGGAGTTGCTAAGACGACTCCTTTCCAAGGCAACTGTAGCCATGCCTACCATTGGCCTGGGCTCCCAGCTTTCAGAGCGGGAACGCAGGTATGGACGAGGCCAAATATGAGACAACTTAGGCTACAATGGCTTGACTCCAAAGTCTATTGCATTAGTGTGGACTGTATTGAGGAATAAATAGCTCCCTTTCTGTTCTACAACTAATGAAATGGTTTATTTGAATTGCTTGTCATTGTCGTTTTGTGACATGTTTTACATTTCAGGCTTATTTGAATGAGTAAATATGGTAGTTTGGATGCACCTCTTTGCATTGTGTTGATTTGCTTGTAGTTTTGATAGGAAACAAAGGCACACACACACACACACACACACACACACACACACACACACACACACACACACACACACACACACACATACATATACACACACACTCAGTCACACACATGCATGCACATGCTGCAGTGACAAGTAGATTATGTATGGGGGTTATCGTGTGACTATGATGAGCTTAAAATGTTATCACAGGTCTTTTTTATTTATTTATTGTTTTGCATGTTTTTGTCTTTTTTCTAACCTTTATTTATTTGTTGCCAGAAGGGCTTATGGTTTTAAAATTGTCCTTCTTTACGATCTGTATTCTCTACACTTGGCCTTCTTTCCTGCATGTTCACGCCTGGATTTTAAGACGATAGTATCCACCGCTGTTGCTGCAGTTTGAGCTTTATATGGTGCTCTCACAGCCAGGTAGATGGAGCAGACCTCAATCAAACCACACCTCCTTCAGCTGACCTCCCATTCCGCACACCTGACACCCCCTCTACTCTTGCTGAGCTGGACGCACGCCTGGGTCAATATGAACGGAGAAGAGAGGAGGAAGATGATGAGGAAGAGGACAAGAGTCCGGATCCTCAGAAAGATGACATGATGGCGAGGAGGACAGGAGTTTTCCATAAACAAAGCACCGCTACAGCGACTTACAACCGTTTCCTGCCTCTGCCCAGCACCAAGCGCTGCACACAAGGGGAGGTCACCGCTGACGCTGCTCCGAGGAACAAAAGGAACGTGCAGGCGGACAGGAGCAAGAAACTGAACGTCAGGTGGGCTGAGATTTGTGTGTCTAACAGTTTGAGAAGGCACTAACACGCTTGGAGTGGCTTGCATCCTCAAAGAGATTCTCCAGCTTGATGTTTAGTTATTTCAACTATAGCAGTTTCTCTCATAGAGTGGAGCAACAGACGCCCAGAGTTCCCATGGAAGCGCCTCAACTTCACCCTGACACGACTGTCATCCGAGCAACGTCTCACGGCGAATTTGAATATGAAGATGATGAGGATGAATATGATGAAAATGAGCCTGCGCCTGACCTGGAGAAGGACGATATGATGGCTCGGAGGACCGGGTCGTTCCAAAAATCGAGTGCGGCCAGAACAAATCAGCCCATCAACCAGTTCCTGCCGGTCCCTGGATCAGTTAAATATAACATCGCCCCAGTGTCTGCAATGAAGCCACTACGCAACAGACCTAAACTCACAGAGAAGATGGCTAGTGAAAGGTATTTCACTGTGTTTGAAGATTGTGGTGTCGGCCAACTACTGCAACTAACAAAGCATATTTTACTGGCAAAGATGAAGGTTTGATTATGTTTACAAGTGAAATGGCCTGCAGTAATAACACTATTGAGTGTCTGTGGATGATTTATAGTTGATCCTGACTGTGTTGTTGTTTTGTTATTCCATGCCAGCATGTTTGAGCGCCTGCAGCTGGACGCTTGATGTGGTTTAATTGATATTATTTGTATATGAAAGAACTGGTTGACGTTGATTTGTTGTTGTGGTCGGATTCTTGGAGTTCTGGTTCTCATATGGCTTGGCAGAGTTTGTGCTTTGTTTGGACTTATCTGTCCTTATGGATTTTTTTTGCTGTTGAATTTTTGCCGTGGCTTTGTTTGGCATGACTTTGGTTGTTTGGTTCTAGTTCAGTAGGGAGTGATCAGCTGTTAGCTTTGCATTTAAAGTGTAAATCACTGCTGGATCACATAGAGACAAAAATGTAAAGTTACACCACTAATGTGACACCAGCATTGTCTTTATTTTTCCTTAATACCAAATTACATTTTTTTTCTTCTTTTTTTAAATTTCCTAGGAAATTATTAGGAAAGCACGAAACTGTAAAATAGTAAACTCATATTTTTGGGCTTACCTGTAGTGGTATCTAGCTAGACATAGTTTTTATGTAAGTAAACAGAGATTGGCTCAGCTGCCGTCTTCTGTTGTCTGCGATGTGGTCTTGATTCATCACTTGAGCTATATTTCCTGGTAATCTTGGCCTTGTCACTGGATTTAACAGCATCGTTACTGTGGCAGCAGAACCTCAGGCTCCGCTCTCCAAAGCCCCAACCCTCCCAGGGTTGCAGGGTGCAGGGCTGAAGGAGAGGCGGGAGGAGGAGGAGGAGGATGGAAAGCAAGAGGGAGGCATGACAACCCCTAACAGCTCTGGCACAGATGTGACCAAGCCCTTCTCCTCTCCATCGCTCACCCCTCCGTCCCGTCCTGCGACTGCCCGGATTTGTAAAGTGGAGGCAGAGCTGGAAAAACAGAGTGTTGAGGAAAAGGTGGAGGAGAGAAAGAAGGACGTGAACGGGAAGCCACGAAGGAAACCCTTCTGGCTGGATGACGATGATCTACCTCCCATCATGTGAGATGCTCCTTTTGTGTCTTCATCACTCCACCCTGTCAGATTTAGTTCTGCCATTCATCCAGTCTGAAGTGTGACATTAACATGAATGCTGCTGCCCATAGCTTCACTTGCTCTTTCCTCTCATTCACTTTATTTTGTTATTGTTTTAGGATGAGTCGGCGAGTTGCTTTTATGTCTGAGGACACTGAGTAAGTCTTTCATGTGAACCTGGATGATCTTCTGCATGACAGTGATATACACACACACACACACGGTGCTCATTCAATTTCAAGAGTACAGTCCAATAACATATTAATATACGACACACTAACAGTGTGCTCATTGCTGTGCATTGTTATTGTCACGTCATGACTCATAACTAACATCCAGCTTTTTATTGTCACCTTTTACTTTTAATGTAATTTTGTTTTGCATTATTTTGCTTGTTTTAAATATAATTTATAGTAGTCTTTTATGATAATATATGAATGTGTTTGTCTTGCTAAAATAAGTTAGTTTTGTTTGTTCAATTGCTTTGTGATTAGTTCATGGAAACAGTAATATATTTTTGTTACTGTGTGGAGGTTTGGGGCAACACGTACACAACTAATATAAATCCACTATATACTGAACAATAAGAATGATCATGTAATATTTGTGTTTAGTGGACTGTTATTGGTTGTGTCTGAGTATGTCTTGCTTTGTGTTCATTTCATATCATATATTTTATCTCTAGAAATAGGTTGTGATTACTGTCATCGGGGGGGGTTTCCCTGTTCCATTTTTGATCATGGAATGTGTATTATTTATTTAGATTACAGTTTAAATGTTTGAAATGTTGTGTTATATTCACTGGAGCGACCAAAGTAAACAATGAATGAATTAAAATGGAATATTTTCTGTTTTCCAGAGTCAAATTGGACAAAGTGAAAATGTTGGGTCCAGTGATTCAGTATTTTTTTCAAGATTACACTGTTTTTTTTTCTCTCTAGGAGCGTGAGCATGAGTGACATACTTAACGAGGAAGAGGTGGAACACTTACCGCCACTGAGCCAATCACGTTATGAGCGAATGCACGAACAGTACAACAACTTTCAGGAAGATGACGACCACTGGCAAAACGTAAAAGACTTATGATATATAAATTGAGCATGTAGAGTCCATCTACATAGTATAGGGGAAACTATTATGTGCATCTTATTGAAATAACAGCACTATCCTGAATTAACTCTGTCACTATTCGACCCTGTGAACTCGTGACAGGACTTGGCTCGTTGGAAGAATCGGCGTCGCAGCGCGTCACAGGAACTGATCAAGAAAGAGGAAGAGAGGAAGAGGATGGAGAAAAGGATGAAGGAGGAAAGAAGTGACAGCAACAAGAGGAAAAGCATTAAGACCTACAAAGAGATCGTGGAGGAGAAGTAAGGATGATATTGAGGCGCTTTGTACTGTTGTATGTGGCCCTTAACATGAGACAGACTTATTTAAAGTTGGCCAATTTTAAACCTTGATATGCAACGATACAACATTCAATATCATAAACACGAACTACATACCAAATACTTTTTGTTCTCTACTTCTCTGTCTAGGGAGCGCAGAGAGGTAGAGTTGTGCAACGCCTACAGGAATGCTGCAACTCCGGAGGAGGCCGCCATGGTTTTACAGCGCTACGCTCTTCGCTTCACCATCAGTGACGCAACACTGGACAGTCTAAAACTGCCCAGATCCACTGCAAATCCCAAACAGGACCTTCATCAGGCGGACAAGAAGCACAAAACGGCATCACCTATTATTGAAACATCACGACCTCCACACAAACCAGAACCACCTGTTATAAAAGACCAGAGGCACACAGAACTGGAGGAGATGGAGACAAATATAACGGCTCAACAAGAGACATCTGTGTCAGTCTCCTCCAGCTCTCCAACAGCTGGCAGCCCGGTCAGAAACTCAGAAAATGTGCCACCTCAGTCACTAGAACTGAATGAACCTCGATCCAAACCGACTCCAACCACACAACAAAAACAACCAATTGCAGGAGCCGCAAAGCCTCAAACCAAACATACCGACATTGCACATGTGCAGCCTCACACCACACAGCCTGGACACTCACTCCCCTCACCTCCATCTGTATCCAGCAGACCCGTCCCCTTACTGGCAGCCAAGCCCTACTGCCAGCCCAGGAACACACAGTCTGGACACAAACCTGTCAAGGTGAGGATATCAGTCACAGCAGTCAGCATCATCTGATACTCACTGTTCCACCTCAACGCCTGGCCTCATACTTACATGAAAGGCGGTGTCTGTTATATTTAGGATGTTTTTGACATTTTTAACATCCACAAGTTTGTGTTATTCTCACTAAATAAGAAAAATGGACTCTCCCTCTAATCCTAACTTGTGTGTGTTTGTCCCACTCAGATGGACGGGTTGGTGCGAGTGAATGGAGAGATGACGGAGGATTTATCTGTTTCCACTCCACCTACCTCTGCTCATCACTCACCACCGGAGGTCAAAGACAATCCCTCAAAGATGACAGAGAGAGACGTTCCCTTACAGCAGACAGTGAAAGACGTTCCCTCACAGCAGACAGTGAAAGACGTTCCCTCAGAGAAGACAGTGAAAGACGTTCCCTCACAGCAGACAGTGAAAGACGTTCCCTCACAGCAGACAGTGAAAGACGTTCCCTCAGAGAAGACAGTGAAAGACGTTCCCTCACAGCAGACAGTGAAAGACGTTCCCTCACAGCAGACAGTGAAAGACGTTCCCTCAGAGAAGACAGTGAAAGACGTTCCCTCACAGCAGACAGTGAAAGACGTTCCCTCAGAGAAGACAGTGAAAGATGTTTCCTCCGAGCCGACAGAGAAAGAAGTTCCATTAGAGCAGACAGAGAAAGACGTTCCCTCCAAACAGACGGAGAAAGACGTTCTCCCCGAGCAGATTTCGGCCTATCAGGAGACGCCTCCACAGACGCCGCCTCCACAGACAGAAAGATCGACCTCGTCTTTAGGCTCTGCCATCAGCTCCCTGATTGGAGGCCGAAACTGTACCATCACAACAACTATTGTGACCGAGCTCACACATGTGGAGCCACATCACCCGGACATCCAAAGCAATGGACAGGTAATATCACATGTGGCATATTGACATAAAACCTGTGTTTCTTCTGGGTTAGTTCATTTAATATAAATAATGCACGCTTCACATTACTGATTTTTTGATGATGTTTTTGAGTGGAATATATTTTTCTAACCATCCAGAAAGCCATGCTTTTTGGTTCTTTTCAATATTATGAAGCTCACCCTGCAGAAATGTGACATTAGCTTGTGAGAGGAGATCCATCATATTTACTTTCTGTGTTTTCGCTGCATGGAAAAAAGTGTGAATTGTTTTCATGGATGTTCCATCCTGGTGCATTCAAGTGTTCATGGAAAGTCTCGACACCTTAACATTAGTGTCAGCCGTTGATTCATAGTATTCATGAGCTTTGTTAGCGGAAAATGAAACCCAGGGGACAAACTGAAAGCAGACATGGGTGCTGTTAAAAAATGATGTTGTGAATTTAGTTACTCTTTTCATTAAAAAGATGCAGTTCAGCAGCTGACTCGGGTCTTGGAAGCGCATTCTTTAATGTGCCCATGGGGAAATTTGTCTTAGACTCTGCACTGCAGTATGAAAACAATAAATATAATTCAGATATAAAACATTAAAAACAATCAGAAGAAATTCACATAACCATAAATGGCCATTGCACAAACCTGAAGCCAGTTAAAACTCCAAATTTAAGAACATAAAGAATATTTTGTTGCAGGTCAGTCTTCATCTGGGAACTTTATGTTGTCCTAAAGAGGGTAGAAGTTGTAACTCACAGTGGAGAGACATGAGCCTGTCCTGAAACACTCTTACGCTGTTCCACTGATGTCTTATGTAAAGTTTGGAGTCTCCTCAGGTTGATTTTAATATTGTATTTACATGAACTGAAGCCAGCGACTGCCTGAAGAACAAAAGCTATAGTATATTTTGAACTTTAAACTGGTAAACAAGTGGTCCATTCATTTTTGATAAATATTTATAAATAGAGACAAAATCAGTTATAGATCCACTATCCAGTTCATGTTTCATTCATTTTAATTTCACTTTCAGGTCAACCTTACTTCTGGGTTATCTGAGAGTCTAGTGGAGGAAAAAAAGGTTCAGCCAGCTTCATCGCCAAACAGCATGCAAGAGTATTCTCCCACTGTCACAGGTAAATCTGTAAATTATAGTATTTGATATAGTATAGTTTACAGCATGATCTCTGCTGCAGACATTCTGTATCATTTACTTTTTGTATATTTTTGTTCAGTTTTGTCGTCATTGTTTTTAGCTGTATGTCAATTTCTATCTTTCTGTAAATTGTTCTGTGTGTAAGTACATTGAGAGCAACTTAAAACCGGAGTCAGATTCCCTGTATTTGTGCACATACTTGGCCAATAAGAGTGATTCTTATTCTGATATATATTTTTGTATCTGTGTGTGTGTCTGTTTCTTTCTCTGCCACAGAGGGACTTGAGGAGAGCAGTGTGACTGTGAGTATCTCTCAGCAGCCCCAGCTTGTTTTTTTCTGTTTCTCCTTCATTCTTAGATTTGACCCTGTCCTTTACCCTTCGTCTCCTGTAGTCGCTGTAGTCATACTTGTCCTCTCACCTTTCCTCTCTTTCTGTCCTTTTGGTCCGTATACATGTGTGTCTGCGTGATTGTCGGTCGGGTCTGGGTAGATTGAGACCCCCATGTTGAACTTGGCTAAACGTGTTAATCACTGGGTCTGGGACCCCAATGAGGAACGTAAACGCCTGGAAAGTTGGCAACAGGAGCAGGAGCGCCTCCTACAGGTACACTGGTGGAATGGCGTTTATGCGCATGGCACGATGAATGTTTAGCAGAAAACCGAAGGCACAGGTTGCTGGATGTGTATATATATGTGTGTATATATATATGTGTGTGTGTGTGTGTGTGTGTGTGTGTGTGTGTGTGTGTGTGTCATATGCATGTTTTTTGTTGCATTCAGTATTTGACATGCACAATTTTTCTCTACAGGAGCAATACCAGAGAGAACAGGAAAAGCTGAAGAAAGAGTGGGAGAAAGCACAACTAGAAGTGCAGGAGGAGGAGAGAAAACACAATGAAGAGGTACAATCACACGCAGACTGACAAACACATGGAATCAAAAGCATCACTCGCTGCTTTTGTATGTCTTACGAGTTGCGTCTTTTTTATTTGTACAATTTCCAGGAGAGAAAGATCCTAGAGGAGACTGTAACACCCTTAAATCCAACGGGTTTGTTAAACCAGCAGACGGGGACGACTTCATCAGCTCCAGAAAACAACGAGACAGAACGAGGAAACGTTGCTGAGCAGCAAAACGGCCAAAAAACAGGGAATGAGGATCAGCATGCATCCAAGCTGCATTTTTTCCAGGGTGAGAACACGCCGAAATACACACTGTTATACAGGAGATGTCCACATTTGTGTTTGCACAGCTCATTTAATCTCAGTTCAAACATGTAGTCCTCAGAGTTTCTCTTATAAAAGGTTATTTTATGATATATATTCTCAGATTCTGCATGTGATGGTGAACCTTTAAAGAAACAAGAACTGTGGAAGACGGCCTCTCTGGATCGCAACCCTCAGTTGAACCAGGCACATATTACTAAAAGGTATGCGATTTATATTTCAGGATTGTCCCATATTGCTGCATGTTTGTCCTGAATGTATGTGAAGTTGTTGTGACCTTTCTTATCTCACATTTAAAAGTAATGTTCTGCTTTCAGAGGCTGATCAAGTGTTTGGGTCTGAAGTGGCATTTTCTATGTAGCTGGATTCTAGCTAATTCGGTAGCATATAAAGTAACATGCGACGTAACAGTGAGTTAAAGCGAAAAACGTATGTAACTTTGAATAGCGGCCTCTGTAGATACAAGTGACAAATATGAGATAATAAACATTTAGCTACAATGCTAAGCTAATGTTACATCAGCATAAGTGGAGAAGAGTCATTTCTGTAAGTCAGTGAACTGACACAGTAATATGCATTATAATAACAATATTTACCTAATGTTGACTAATGCTAACATTAGCTACATTAAGCTACTGGTCACACCAGACCAAGAAAGGCTGCAGCCGAGTGTATTTGATTCAGAAATGGTGTGTTTTGATGATTGTGAATTCAACTTTCCATTTGTATGAGGAAGAATGTGTTTTTTCTCTCAGAAGTCACATAGTCTTTAATAAATATTCATTAATTTATGATCCATTAAGTATTGATACGGGTGACCGTGGCTAAGTGGAGAGCAGGGCTGTCTTTCAATCAGAGGGTCAGAGGTTCGATCCCCGGCTCCTGCTCCACTAGTCTCATGTCAATGTGTCCTTGAGCAAGACACTTAACCCCAAAAAATGCTTCCGTAGCTGCGTTTACGGTGTGTAGATAGATACTGAATTGTAAGTCGCTTTGGATAAAAGCGTCTGCTAAATGACTGTAATGTTATGATAGGAACATCATTTCGAAATTTTTATTTCCACTCTATCAGGGTGAATAGAGAGTTAAGGCTTTACTTAAGTAATAATCAACTGACATGTGTTACAAATATGTTCCAGATGTTTTGGATGTGCATATATATATATACATATATATATTATTTTTTTTCACCACAGGTCTGAATCACATGACGCTGTAACAAACAAACAGCAGCCCTCTCCTTCAGCACCTCAGCCTCCCTCACCCAGCAGGTAATGATACAAACATACATATACACATCTACAAACATGTTTGAAAGAAGTTAGGCTTTGATGTTTAATGGAGTGAAGGTGCTTTAATGTCCATTTTCCTCCTGTCTTGTGTGTGTGTGTGTGTGTGTGTGTGTAGATGTGTTAGTGGGAAGAGACTATGTTCTGGTTGTTCTCAACCACTGGAAAAAGGAGCTGCCATGATCATCGATACACTTGGACTGTTTTTCCACATACAGTGTTTCAAGGTACTGTATTATTCTAGGACACACACAAACAATACTTTATACACATCCTCTAGAAAGGTTTTGAAGATGTACAAAGTTTACTAAAGCATGTGTACATCACAATTAGTGTTTGTGAGACATTTTTAACCATTTGATAGCCTGTCTAAAACAATCCTTTCTGTGTATAATGTTGATAGTTGACTGTATGTCTCCTCCTCAGTGTGGAGTGTGTGATGGGCAGCTGGGTGACGCCACTGCTGGGACTGATGTACGAATTCGTAATGGTCTGCTGAGCTGTCACGAGTGCTATATTGCATCTCGGGGTGAGAAGACATGCACAAACGGAGACTGGCACACACATATATAGTCATGAGAGCCCCCCATTAAGTACATTATTATACTTCTATATTTTTTAAAGGCGTGTTAGACTTAACCAGCTTCTTACCCCTCTTCATAGAGAGGGAGGATTACATAGTGGAAGTAGTAACAGAAATGTCAATCATGTGTTTAGCGGTAGAGACAGGTACCTGCATTTTCTGGTGTATTTTTCCATCATTTCAAAAACTGGAATCGAGTTTCACATATTTATCATTCAAGTACATTTAGCTGATTTACTCATGCTCTCTTGTACAATTCTGAATGTCTGACTTTTACTTATAAGTATTGCCACTATTCTAAAATGTATTCATTATTTAAACTATCTTAACTTTAGACTAGACCCTTCATAAAATGGGGTTAGGGGCCGAATTGACAACATCATCTCACCTATTTCCTTATTTCAAGGTTTGAATAAAGTGGCTCCAACAAGAATACAATCAGACAAACACTGACTGACTAACAAACAGCTGAACAACCTAATTATAAGTTATGAGAGCAGACTTAAACACCTTTCCATGTGTTTGCATGCAGGCAGAGGTCAGCCCACCACACTATGATGACCTGCATTTGAACTGGAACCCCCTCTCTCCCTCGCCCCTCCCCATTGTCCTCGTCAGTGATTGGATGGAGAAGAATTGTTTTCTTCTCCTAAAATGCACAAACAGCTTTATGGATTCTACTGAGAGCGAAAACTGGACTAATATGCGGACTGATTGACCATAATCACATGCACATACAGTACAGTGTGTATGTGTGTGTGTGTGTGTATTTGTGCTTATTAACTGTACACATGTATACAACTGTACACATTTAACATTTTGAATATGTGTAGCATGGATGTAATCAAGAAATCAGTGTGTTTAAATCTTTGCACACCCATACATAGCACAGTTAAGAAGCTAAAATAAGGCTCAGTTCTATCGCAAGCTTAACATATTTCGCTAAAAGCTGAACTACCACACATCAGTCTCAAAATCCTGATCCATTAACCACTGCTTCTGCACTGATCACGTGACTGGTTTGGGTTGGATAACCTGAAGTAGCTTGACCATTATAATGCCTTACTCATCGTCATACCTTCTCATTCTTTTGGGGTTTTGTGTTTACAGTTTTGCATGAAAGAAGAACTTATATAAGTTATTGTGAGTATTGCTCAGATGCAGTAGTGTGAGTTTGACATACGTCGTTGCTATCTTCTCAACCGCTGAACTTTAACTTTCCTCTTGTATGTTGTACATCATCATCATGATATTTTTGAATTGTTATGGGAATCTGGCTAACTCACACAAGCTTTTTTTTCTTTACAATTAATTTTACTGGAATGAGAATGCATGTTATTAATTATATACTTGTTCTTTGGATTTTTAAATATTTTCCCTTTAGGATGTTTTAGCCATTGTTTTTGCTCATAGACTGACTGCATCCGAATCAGTGCCTTATGTAAAGAATGCGAGGGCTAGCGTATGTGGAGGAGTAATTTCACACTCACACGGACCTCTGGGTCTCGGCACATGTGTGTGTGTGTGTGTGTGTGTGTGTGTGTGTGTGTGTGTGTGTGTGTGTGTGTGTGTGTGTGTGTGTGTGTGTGTGTGTTTGTGTGTGTGTGCTTGTGTGTGTGTGTGTGTGTGTGTGTGTATGAAATCATGCATGTATAGGTATATAAGCAATGTGTAATTTGACTTGAAGCACAGTTCCATACCAGCAAAAAACATTCAAAATAGATCTCTTAATCACCTGCTGTTCTCTTCCACCCCCTCCCATGAGCTAAACCAATGACACAAAGTGATTTGCTGCTTCCCCGGTTAATTATTCCCTCGTACAAACACAATGTCCTATAATCTCTCCTCGTCTGCCTCTATCACAAGTGTTGCCTCCCCAGAGTCTGAGCTGAATGTCTCTGTCCTTTGTGTGTTGTTGCTTCTATCTGAACACATGACTTCATCACTCAGAGGAATAGAGCGCTCAGTTCATTGTCTTTTATAGCAAGTGTATGTTTATCAATAAAATATTTTAAATGGGATTCTTTGTGTCTTTTTTTAAAATTGAGCATGTAAAGTATACTAACTGTCCAGAAAAATGTGCATAGATCTACATTTAAACGTGTAAAAAGTATTTAGAGCAGTAAGAAATACTGTTACATGCAAAAGTCATTTCAACAAAATGTACTTAAAGTGTAAAAAAGTACTTCAAGAATGGTCTGTGTAACAGTATTTTAATTTTGTAGCTGATTGATGGGGAGTTATTTGTAACTATTATATTCCTAATGTTAGGTGGTTGACTTTCAAATGTATGCTTTTATAAATTTGTCATGTTTTTATACATAAAAGCTTCTAATGTCTATAGCTGTTAGATAAATATGGAGTATAATGTACCTCTGTAAGGTTGTGGAATATTCAGTGGCATTGTAATGAAACACAGCCTATCTCAGCATTTATTAAGTACAGTACTTGAGTAAGTGCACGCTGAGTATTTACTTTCCATCATCACAACCAATTAAACAAGACACAGCTTTGTGATCTGTGTTCCCCAACACTCTTCCATAGAATTGGCTGTAAACAATCGACAATCAAACCCCGGGCTGAATTGCCATAACTCTGTGTAGAACAAAACTTGTGTCAAATTCTTAATCCAAAAAGTTATTACCAGCAATTGATGCCTAACATTGTACTTTTTCATGTTTGTTTCTGTATTTGTGAGCAACTTGATCAAAGTGTAAAGCAAAAAGTAAAAGATTTCTTCGGATAATAGAGATGGCTTGATGATGAATCTTATGGGAACCAAAGGTTGTTGTTTTTTTATGCACAATTATCAAAACGGTAAAGTATTAAGAATTGTCCTCTGTAAATCCTCTCAGCCATTAAAAATACAATTTAAAAAAAGATAGTAACTATTGTAGTGCTGTTGCATTGGATTGCAGGTCATGGTTTCTATTGTTCTGCAAGTAATTACAATTAAATTGCTGGATTAATTGTGCTAGGAACTAAAGTTAAACAGAGATCGGAAACATAAAATAAGGGGACCGGAAATGCACCAATATTTTCTTACCCGCCCCTTTTTAGAGCATGTAAGCTAATGGTTGTTTGTTGTTGTTTTGTAATTTCTTCATTAAAAACGTGGAACACCAAAACAACATGGAGTCAACGGGACCCTCTCTTTATGCAGTATGTACCCGTCGTTCACCTTTCACTGACCATATCAACAGCTACGTACTCTGTGTGCTAGTTAGCCTGTGTTAGCTAGCCAGCAAGCTAAAAACAGCAAGCTATACGACTGTGTATCTGTCGTGTAGCAACAGTTATATCATATAGAATGATCAGATAAGCAAGACGTCAGTTCGTGGGTTTCTCAGCTTTCCTGTTTTGTGAATGTCATGTTTGTTGTGCATATTTTAGATTAATCATTTCTTAGAAACGTTTCAGTTTCACTTTCAGGTACAAACACATAGTCATACACAGACTCTTATGTAAACTGACCAGCTGTTATTGCTCTCCGTAGTCCTTTCATTGAAAGATGGTAGTCCGGGTGGATTCTAGTCAGTTAGTTGTTAGTTGTATTTTGTTGTTGTTGTTGTTGTTGTTGTCTTTTGAAGTGGAATGAGCCATTAGTCATTACTGGAAGATAATCAATTGCATGAGTACTCACAGATATGCGGATAAGTACTGTTGTAATACTGGAGACACTTGTAATACTGCCTCAAAATAAGTACCAAAAGTAAAAGTACTTGTTATGCATTTCAGGATAAGGTCATTTATAATGATGCATGAATGTATACATCTCTTGAATATTACAGCTGCTAAAGTTGGAGCTAAACTACTTTATACACAGCTCTATGTACTTATCCTAACCTGTTGTAATCCATCATTTGTTTGTTGATTGTATTTTGTTTTATGAATCTAAATCTGCAAAGAAACTAAAGTTGTCAGAAAAATGTAGTGGCGTAAAAGTATATGTCCCTCTGAGTTGTAGTGCACAAGTATAAAGTTGAAGAACATGGAAATACTCAAGTAAAGTACAAGTACCTCAGTATACGTACAGTACTTGAGTACATGTACTTAGTTACTTTCCAACACTGGATAAGAAACAACTTGATTGTTCCCCTGGTGGAAAATCTAGTGTTAAAACAACACTAGAAACAGAAGAGTAGGTCGGAACATGACACAATAAAAAAAGAAACGTATACATAAATCACATATAAATCAGGTGCAACACTAGAAAGTGATGTACAGTATGTTACTTTAGACCAGTGTGCATGAATAAGATGTCTATGTCAAAACATGGTGGTCAAAGGGACATAGATGCAGAATACACGGTATGTGTAATGTATCTGTAAGGTATGTATAGATGCTCTGTAACTACTCTGTATTTAAAGACAGGCCTATTATAACTTTATAATTTGGTGCATGTTTTAGCCGGCAGGCTCCTCAGTAGATATAACACGCAGCACAGAGGAGGACTCCTTGGTGGACGGACCTCTGATCTCTGCCGACGCCCTTTACTCCGCCATCAGGAGAGAGTTTCAGACCATTCCAACACCCTGCCATGCCGCCCTGCTGTCTCTGCTGCATGTATGACACACACACACGCACACACGTGTGACCTAACTTTGAAAACACAGGACAGAAAAACTGAATTATTATGGATTCAAAATTAATTTAAAAAAACTGTTGAATTTAGAAATAAACTGCTGAGGGCAAAAATGTTTAAACCAAGTTTGAGATAATATTTGTATTATATATTATATATTATTTATTATATATATGATATATTTATTATTTATTGATTATTAGTATTTCGTTTTTGAAATAGCAGAACTACTGTTATGTACGACTGTTACTGCTGTTAATGTTTTTGCCACTATAATTTAGTGCTGAAATGATTGACAGAAAATGTATTTGCAATGACTTTGATAATCAATTAGTCATCTAAATAATTTTTTTCAAGGAAAAATTTGATAATCAAAATAAGTTCCAGCCCTATACTTGTATAACAAAACGCTACACATTTAAAGACATTTATCTAATCTGCCTTCCTAACCTGGATACTGGCAGTGACCTTTTTATTCTCAATGTGTAATAACATTGATAGTGTGTGCTGGTCTCCTGCTCCACACATCTGTCTCACTCGCTGTGCTCTCCTTCCTTTCAGGTTGTGTACGTGGTGTTGTCAATGTGCGTGGCAGTGCTGTGTGTGTTGGAGTTGGGCCAAAAGGAGGTGTGTGCGAGTATTTTGGGTAACGTGCGAGGCGACAGTGTCATTGTGTTCGGGAAGGTGTGTTTATGGGTGCTGGTGCTGTTGTTCACTGGGTGTGTGCAGCACCACCACAGCCAGGCCAGGAGCAGAGGATACCTGCGATTCTACAGACAGACGCAGGGACTGAAGCATCTGCCGCTCACCGTGCACTCTGCAGGTACAGCTGCACACGACTAGGAACCCATTTACTGAACATGGAGAGGTCAGTTTTTGCCACAAGATGGCAGTAATGCTGAAGGAAGAACTCGTGTTTGTGCTTCTGTATGTTTCTGTGCAGGAAATGTTCTGCTGCTGGTTGTTCTGGCTGTGCAATTAACATCGACTGTGCAAACCTACATGCTGCTCAGCGTGTTGGGGTTGGAGCTCTTGGTTGCATTGCCGTGCCTCCTCTATTACACAGGTAAACTGATCTCAGTTAAGATGTTTTGATATTAGATCATTTCGCTCTGGTATTATAGATTGACTCTTTTGTAGGAGAGCGGGTATATGGTTTATATTCGGTTGCATACAATATATCAGACTTTCAATGCACACACACACACACACACACACACACACACACACACACACACACACACACACAGGCTCACTCCCTCCCAAAGACGAAAACGGAGTAAAGAATCCAACTTCAAAGATAAAAGAAAAAAATTCAATTAATTTGAATTGTCGTCATACTGTGCAATGAAGGTGTCTTGTGACTGGAGAGAATACAAAAAAAGAATGAATGGTGCATAATAGTCTAAAACGAAATAATGAGAGTAAAAAACTTTAAATCTGAGCTAATGAACAGAAACTCAGCAGCATGTAGAAAATAACAAATGAGAAAACAGCAGCAGTATTAAAAATAGTGGAGAAAAAAAAGTAGCACATGAACAATAAAGAGGGCTCACAGCTTAACAGCTTCATCAAATACTTTTTTTTTTCAATTAGTAATAAAGACATTGTTTCCTGTATCCACATTTTAAAGGAGGCACATTTATTAGATTCGTAGGTATTACTTGCTAAAAGGCAACCGGGCAGCATTTGCTTTCCTGTTGTAAAGTTTGTGTGAATTATTTAATGTCTCACACAGATCGACAAGGTATGAAAAGAAAGCCCTCTCCTCCAGTGTTACAAGAGCACCACCATTTTCCTTTGGATGGTGGTAGTTACATCAGCAGTGTTATATGGAGAGACACACCCTGTAGATTACATTATACACACGCACACACACACACACACACACACACACACACACACACACACACACACACACACACACACACACACACACACTACCCCCCACTCTATCTGAGCACATTCGCATCACAATACCTGCCCTGCCCTTTTCAGACTCGACAGCATGACAATCAACCATTCAGGTCTCCCTGTCTCTCTCTCCCTCTGTCTCTCTCCCTCTGTCTCTCACTCTGTCTCTCTCTCTCTCTGTCTATCACCCTCTGTCTCTCTCCCTCTGTCTCTCACTCTGTCTCTCACTCTCTCTCTTCCTCTGTCTCTCTCCCACTGTCTCTCTCTCTCTCTGTCTATCTCCCTCTGTCTCGCTCCCTCTGTCTCTTTCTCTCTGTATCTCTCCCTCTGTCTGTCTCTCTCTGTCTCTCTCTCTTTGTCTCTCTGTCTCTCCCTCTGTCTCTCTCTCTGTCTCTCTCACTGTCTCTCTCTCTCTTTCTCTCTCTCTCTGTCTCTCTCCCTCTGTCTCTCTCCCTCTGTCTCTCTCTCTGTGTCTCTCGCTGTCTCTCTCTCTCTGCCGATCAGCTGATTATTTGCTTTTGATACAAACACCATGCAAACTTTGGATGATACCTCCACATATCCATCTATTGTCTTTTTATTCTTGTCTTTGAAGTCGGGAACAAATTGGTTGAGTTTAAATTAACTCCATCTGACTCCAGTGTGTCGGTCGCTTTGTTGAAACGGTCTTAAGCTGCTAAAAACCTACCAGAGGGATTCACTCCCTTTGCAACACAACGGTGCATTCCGCCCGTACTGTAACACTTTACTTAATTAGCTGTGAACAAGTGAAATCATCTGAGAGCGTAGAGATAGATCCCAACATGCTCTCTGCACATGCTTTGAATTAAACAGGTGACATCTCACATGCTGCGATGTTGGTCAGGTTGTGGTGTGTCGATGGTCTCATCAATGAGATAAGAGAGATAAGATAAGACAGACTTTATTGTCATCCATCTATATGAAGTGCAGTACAGCAGATAGAGGAACAAATTGTGTTTCGCTGGTTCGAGTGCGAACGTCTCTGCTGTGTCACAAAACATCCCCTGATGTGACTCCGCTTGATGTCTTGTTTTATTCTAATATTATCTTTCTGTGTACGTTATGATTCTGCATTGGGCCTCGAACAACTTATAAGGATTTAATTTAGTTATTATTAAATGTCACTTCTAGAATGTTTTGTCTAGTTGGTGTAAACATCATTTACCTTTGAAATTAGAATTAAGAGTATTCAGAATAACAAGTGTGAAAACTAAATGGGGTTTGCTATGGCCATGTTAGCTCTTATTATTAATACCAGTTAAAAACAACACGTTACGGTCGTATGTTGCACATACAAAAACCGGCGGACAGTACTGTATGTATGATTGATTTAATTTTACACAATTAAGATAGAGGTGCTAATACTGTATATTACTTCTTTTTTTTTTTACTGTTGAGGCGCGGAGCAGCCATCTTGGATTTTGAGGTCGGGGGTTGGTGGCTATTCAAAAAAGTTTAGCAACCGTCTCATGAAAAGTACCTGCTTGGTAGGATCTCGAGATTCCTCCAAACTTTAGCAAGTGCGCTTGCGTTACGCCAACATCAGGATCTTTAAAGACAGAAAGGACTAGTCTTGCAGCTCTAGTGGCATGTATGTATTTCTGTAACAAGGTTTTTTAATATTGTATGAAGCATTTTGTGTGATTTGTAGATATTGCAAATCCTATTTATTTATATCTCAGTTGTTTGTTTCATGACCATTGAATTGGTGCTCGGTTTCAGACCCAAATATGTCTTTTTTTTTTAAATATTTAAAATCATTTTGCTTCTTTTAGACTGAATTTTATTGAGGCGTAGTTTTTAGACAATTGTTTTGTGGTAAGATGAAGTTGAACCCTGATGTAATTTGGGTTTCTATTAAGTGGATAAAAGGTTAAAAAATATTTTTTTTGAATGGTTTAATTTAAAACAAGTAAAGAATCAAGAAGTCTATGGTTTATGACACGGAACCTTTTGCAACTGATGGCACTGATATCAAAGTATTTTCAATTATACCCAGCCTCACACTAGTATAAGTATTCTGCGATAAATCTGCTTTAGTGTGTATTTTAAATTAAAGAAATCTGTAATCTGGGATCATCTTCAACAGTTACAGACAACAAACATACATATTTAGATATTCCAAAGAGTGTTAGATGAAGTCCCATGCACTGGCTTTCCTCCCAGTAAAGAAAAACTGCTATTAAAGCCGCTGTACCAGAGGATATTGAAATTGAGGAATCTGTAATGAAAGGAAATGCATATTAAAGGTATGTTTGGCAGCTGAAGGGCACAGATTTCGGTTTGAGATATCAGAGAGGCACGAAGAGAAGATAAGAAGCATTAGGATTTAGCCTAGCCAAAGGGTAGCCCTCGACCAACTCCACCCAAACACACAGTCACACACACACACACACACACACACACACATTGTCCCCGTGTTTACAGTGTGGGGGGATCCAGCTTGTGAGGGGGGGTATCTGTGTTCAGCCGCCACATTCCTGCTCAGATCAGTGCAGTCAGCCACGACACAAACCCAGCGACGCCTCGCAGCGCAAACCTTTCCTCAAGCACGAACACAAGCACGCACGCACATTCTCCGGCTGAAGCAGAGTCAAGGTGACATCAGAGAGTTCACCAGGAGGGAAGAAGAAGAAGAAGAAGAAACTAAAAACTCATTTCAGAGGCGACAGAGAAGGAGAGCTATAATGCCTGCAGCTATGAAGTCCATACAGGAAGGCCTCGTTCAACTTCTCTTTGAAGTGCATGCTCATTGTAAGTGTGTATGTGTGTGTGTCTTTGAGGTTTGCTGTATGTTTCTGCCTCTCTCATTTTAACATGAATACACTCCCCTCCATAGACCTCCATGCACATCAAAGCCATGTCTTGGCCTTCAAAGGCTGAACTTAGAATACATCTCTCTCCTCTGCCTCGCCAGAACTTAGTGTAAGCACTGCAGGGCACGGGGTTAACACACACACACACACACACACACACACACACACACACACACACACACACACACACACTCTGAAACAGATACAGACAGCATATAACCATCACACACATATGAACCGCCATGTGCTATTCGACAAGACTAACATGTTCTTTTTTTTTTTTTTTAAGATTATTGTTTTTGCCCTTTATTCAGTAGCGAGATAGAACAGATAGACTGGAAAGGGGGATGAGAAAGGCGAAGACTTGCATTGAAGGGCCACATGTCGGATTTGAACCCCGGGCTGCTGTGGTAAGGACCGACATGTTCAACATATGTTTGAAACATATTTTTGATCAGAAATACCCGGTCGTTATCTTTCACAATTGTTGCATTGCTGAAGGTCCATATTAAATGGTGGGCAAAGTAAGCTTTGTATGAAATCTGTTCTAGACAGGGATGCTTCAGATGTCTCGCCATCATTCAAACTGGTTATAATTCATAATCTGGTGGAAATTTGTGGTTAACGTCTTTAAAAACACAACTTTAAGTTGACCAATCGTATAATAAACCCGCAGTAATCACGTTGTAGTTATCATAGAAACATGTTTATCCCTAAATTGAAACCTGCACAAACCCATGTCAGGATCAGGAGCATCCAGACCTGTAAGTTAACCAACAGCCACAACAGTGTGCCTCGTCATTTTCTGCAGTTTAAAAAGGATTTTAAAGAGCTCAAGTTAACGCCAGTCCACCGTTACAGTACATCTACAGCGCTGTACTCTTCCTGTAAAAGTCTCAAAACTGTAGCTGTGGACAGCTTACTTATTTGGGATTTTCTTAGTTTTGCATCCATACTCAGATGCTTGGACACCAAAAATGTAATTTCTTAGCATTTGTAAATGTGCGTTGCTTATTATTCGACATTCCTGATTAGTCTGAGGAAAGCCTGAGCATCTTGTGAACCTCCAGCTCCTGTGTGTGACACAGATTCATGAGCAGCATTTCTTTACCATAGACTCGAATACTTCTTTTGAACTCCTTTAAGTGTTGCTACTGAAAGGCGATCGTGCCGCTCTTGTCAGGCTCCGTGGTTGTTGGGATCCATTTCCTCCCGGTTCTTTGATTTTGATGCAGGCAGTGCCGAGTTGTGAGCACTTTTTTGTGGCACCATCAGCTGTTAGCACCTCCGCAGCGCCACTGTTATCACCTGGAAAGAGATCAGGTCTGAGCACTGTCTGTCCGGTCGTGTGAGTGCTTGAGAGGCTCTAACAGGGACACGTGAAATGTGTCACTTCCTTTACGGTGCTCCCTCCATCCGTCTGTCCATCTGTCCGTCCATCAGAGTATCTCGATCTGTTTTTAGCCCCCTGCTGTAGTAGCACTGAACTCCACAGACCTGAATGACCTCATCCTAATAACCCTTCACCTTTTTCTGTTTGTGCACCAATTCAGGGTCTTTACAGGTTTGCTAATAGTACAAATACAACCAACGCGCTGGTCACTGCATTCACTGGAGCAAGCTATTTGGGTGAAATTAAGGTTGAAATAGATTTATTTATTTTTTAAACCAGAGTAACAGATGTACAATACTCGGTCTTATGAATTACTGTTGCATTTACACATCTTCATTTTTTTAAATTATTATTATGAAGCAAAGACAGACAAGTTAACAGACACAAACAATAACAACAATTAACAAAAATATATTCCAGAAACAAACAACACAGAAAAACAAACAAGCCCAAAATGAACTCTTTCTCTCTCTATAAAATACAATAGCACTATGATTATATGTGCACTGCTAACCAAATCCCCACAACAAACCTTAAACAATGTTTAAACTGACTATTCCTGACTACAATGTATCTTTATAAAATATAATTTATTTCTGAAAGAACTTATTCAAAAATCAATAATTAGGATGTTTAAGAAACCTTTAAAATGTATTGATAATTAAGGAATTTCCCAGAGCACCTATTCAAAATAAACTTTATCCCCAAATAGAATAAGATTAATAAGATATGACTTTGTTTCTGTGATCATCCAGCACTACAAAAAATGGTTGACAGCTTCATTTATCTATTTTTTTTTTGCTGCTTCTTTTATTATGTTCATAAGCTGCAAAGTTCACTGGAGGAAATCCATGTTGGACAATGGAGGACCAGTACTGTAGTCAACGGTGTCAGATAATCAAAGTAAATCTATTATCATACATTTTAAAAGCATAATATATTATGTATTAGCCTAATTAATATATGTTTTTAAATATGCCGCTGTGAATATAAATGCTTGAGTCAAAGTGTTACCTGGTCAAACATTTGTCAAGTTTCTTTTTTCTTTTTTAAAAGTTGGTATTTATTTGACAGCAGTTTGTGTTTCCGCTTCGTCATTTCTGAAACAGACCTCTTCATTTCTCTTCCTTTCTGGAATGTTTTTCTCTCTCTCACACATACCTGCTTGCTGTTGCTATATTTACCGACACACACACACACACACACACACACACACACACACACACACACACACACACACACACACACTCACACACAGATTTAAGGCCTCATTATGCAGGAATGTGCAGTATTTCTTTAGATTGTGTGTGAGTGTGGATGTTGAGATGCTGCACTGTAGCAAAGTAAAGATAGCGCTCTTTAGAACCTCCCTGACAATTTCCTCTGGCTAATGACACTCAAGTCTTATCAACACTGCTCCCTCTGCCCTTCCTCACACATTCGGCCTGCAACCCCACATACACACACACACACACACACACACACACCACGGCTTTATCTTGATTCAAACAGCACCAACATCTGCCATATTTTGGCTGTGGCTCCTCTTCCAGCTACTGGACACTCCACACCTTGCTGCTAACCCCGCCTCTTTTGTAAAGGTGTATGTTTAGGGTGCGAGAATTAGAGGTTTGAGTGCAGGATATAGCAGCTCATAAGGACTAAGTGCAGGATATAACAGCCAGTGTGTGTTTAGGAGAGGGAGAGGAATGGAAAACTGTTAAAAAAAAAACACACACACACACAAATGTGTGCAGTTTCTCACCTGAGTGATTAATGTTTGTAGGACGGCTCTCACTGCTCGATAATGTCTGCGTGTCTTTATGTGCAGCTGAAAAAGATAAAACACTGGTTTGAGGATGTTAAGAGAAAACTTTCTGAGTGTTTTTTTGTTTGTGGTTCGTTTGTGATTTTAGTCCAAGTGATGAGGTTCAACAGGGAGAGAGCTGCACCAGATGTGAGCCAAGAAGAGCATTCATTCAACCACAGTGTCACGAGTCTGCCAAGGGAGACCGGCTTCAGGTACACTGATTTCACTCAGTCACCCACACAAAACAAAGAGAAAAATAAACAAAGAGACATATTAAATGTGGGTTTTGGTCTGACGTTCAAGAAGATAATTAAATCAGTTCTGAAAATATGCAGCACTTAATAGACCATCGATCTCCCTCCTTAAATGTTCAGCTTTGATTCATGCCAACTGCTCACAGTTTCAATATCTAGCCAACACTTTTCTACACTTTTTTTTATCCCTGGCTCTTCATCTGCAAAATCATTTTAAAATCCGTCACTGTTGTGGCCTTTATAAGAAAATTAACACCATTTTTCTCCCTTCATGTCATTATTTTCCAACTTCCATCGTCCAGTCGTGTTTAAATAGAACTGTTATGAAAAATTTGTGTGTGTAACTTATGTTACTGACATTATTTAAACTGTATGTTCCGGGCCACATCCTATATTATATTATAATTATTTTATTTATTGTTAAACAAAGCCCCTGAAAAGACTAAAAGCATCAAAGTTATAGTCAGTTTTTCCCGACTTCTCCAGCTTGTTTGTGGCTTCAAGCACATTTCTTTCCTCCTGAAGATGTATATATTTTTAATGAAGTGCTTAATGATCACCGAATTGATTCCCTAAAACAGGTGGGGACTGTAGTTTTTTTGCAGATGTCACTCATTTAGGAGTAAACTGTATTTGTTGGTGTGTGAGGGATTGACTCCAAATAAAGTTCCCATTCAGTTCCCCAATTCATGGTAATAGACAAAGGTGTCACCCACTGCAACAGTGTGGTTCATTCACGTGTTATAACAGTTTCTGGAGACAATTTAGCCCTATGACACAGAAGAATAAGATATATCAGGCTTTGGACAAGCCATGTTTGGTTTTAGAAAAATATTAGAATCTCACCGGCCTTAACTAAGACAGAAGACGTTGGTGTTACAGATTCCACGTGTGAAAAAGGGCTCCTGTGTTATTGTTTGTGTCACAGAGAGGGCTCCAATCTGCAGGAGGTGGTGGAGAAACAGGCTGACCTGATAGAGTACCTGAAGCAGCACAACACCTTACTGAGCAAGAGGCTGCTCAACCTCACCGCTCAGCACTGACCACAGTCCGGCCTCCTCCTCCTCCTCCTCCTCGTGAGCCAGAGCCCGATCACTTCAACACTCCGCTCTCTCGACACAAAGGAGAGGGGGGATCTGTGGGTTTGAAAGAGATGACTAGAAGCTAGAAAACTACTGGATAAAAGACTAAAAGCAAGGAAATCCCTGTGCACACAAGCACCTGTGCGCACAGATATGAGATGGGAGGGCTTCTCCACGAGGCACCTGAGACGGACAGATAACGCAGGAGGAGGTGAGCTGTGAGTGGAGGGCAGTTAAAGAGGCAAAGTGGGAGGAGGAGCAGAGCAGTCATGGGTCACAGATCAGAGGTGAGGGGGGTTTTATCACTGTTACAACCTCCGGTGACCCACGTACGCCGCCGCTTGTGGGAGAAACAGAAGAGGCAAAGTTGTTTTTAGAGCTCATCTGCACTGAGGAGGAGCTGAAAGAGTCGGAGATGTTTTCACTCATCACGGTCGAACAAAAGAAACAGACCGTGCACCGCTGTAAATGTCCGTAAGTGGTGTTTTATCTGTCCGAATGTGTAAATGCTTTGTTTGGTAGCAGTTTTTTTTCTATCTGTTCAATCATTGAGTTTGTGTATTTGTGATCAGATTCCAATAAATATGTAATAAACATGTTTTTTCTTTATTTAATTTGTGTTAAAGCCTTTTCAGGAGTGACAGTTGACACAGTAAACTTCAGTGAAGCACAAGTAAGTGTGTTTTTTTTGTATATAGTATTGTAAGAGCTAAAAGAAAAAGCCCAAACATTAGTGACACTGCAGTGTCAACATGTGAACATCTTTTCCCGCCTCACCTTTTCTGTTTTACGGGAATCTACGTTAACGAAATATCGGGGTGGTCATTTGAGCCATTGGTGTTTGCGCCCCATTGTGATTTCTCTATGCTCTGGCGTCCGTAACTCCACAGGGAGCGCTGCATTTACGACTCCTTTACCACATGGCTTCTACGGAGAGCCCAGTTATCTGGAATACAGCAGGTATCGGTCCCCACGTTTGATTTTAGGCTTACAGGTTACACATTTACAGATATTTCTAGTACTCGGTCCGAAGAGTAGCCCAAATTTAAATGGAGTCTGGCTTAAAAACCTGTATTTCACAATTACCATCAATCCTCAAAATTGCTTCATTCCATTCCTTTTGTTGAAACAAACACATGAAGGAAAAACAAAACACTACATTGATAAATTTTTTTTTTATTTATTAAAAAGGTTTTAAATGTAACTCAATAAACATTTGAAGTGCATACATGCATTATAGACACTTTGTAGGAATACTATGTGGATGCTGTTCATCGTAGCTGCATTCACTAAGATGAGTCCAGCTCTTTGGTCCGTAGCTTTTAAGTTGAACGTCGAATATACTTCATGATGATGTTACTCCTTTTCACTTGTTCTTGTTCAGCACAGAAGTATTGTCGACACAGAGGGAAGGTGCTTGCAACTGGGATCCGTTTTCCACCAGGATGCCTAAACATAGCATGTTTTTGATGTTTGATTTCATTGGGAATGAAGACAGTTCCTCGTAGCTCTTTTGCAGCTACATACTTGATCGTCTTTAGATGACATTTTCATGGTGTCTCTTCCACTTTACAATCCATTGGTACTGGGACCCATCCATGGTGTTTGGGCCGCACACTGCAGATGCTTCACATTCATATTTCTCTCCTTAGGTCACCTTCATTCTTGTGCTGTGATGGAGAAGAAGAAAAACAGAATTTAGTGTCCAGCTAAAAAGAATTCGGGGTATGACGAAAAACAAGCTTTAAGAAGCCGTGCAGGAGTCAAAAAAAAAGAAAGCTGAAACTCCCCCTTCTCTTTAAACACTCCTCATGGCACTAAAGCCTTCCACTTCATCGTTAGTGAGATTTATGTCTGAGCCTTTCTCCCCTCTGCACGCCTGTTCTACGTGAATACACACCTCTGCCACTAATCACACACACTTTCTTAACTGCCACCTGCCGGCTCTGTAACCGTGTTTTGTTCAATCTATCACACAGCTCTGCTCATAACCTTTTTCTTTCTTTTTTTTTTCATGTCTCACCTTAGGGGAAGGGTACTCTGGAGTGGAGAGGCAGGCAGCGTCTGTGTGGGCAATGGTGCCTGTGGTATCTCCTCCGTAGGTTCAGGAAATCTGGAAGAAAAAGATTTTATTTTAATATGCAGAATAAAGCCAATGGTTAAGCTGTTTGTTTGTAGCATGCAATATTATATATTTGAATGCATGTAACTGCTTATCAAATGTCATTTTAGATGTAGGAATCCTGTAAAAGCCAGATTTATGTCTGCAGTTGGACCCCTGCATATCACCGGACAGGCCTAATTAGTCCCAAATGGAGGAGGGTAACTCAACCTGAGCTTTTTAGCACCCAAGGCGATAAAACAACACCTCCTACTGTCACCATTTTCTAAGTAAGTACAATTTTGTAACTAACAAAAGCCTAATTATGTACCAAGTTTTCCTCTGTTGACCAAAGATAAGCCCCCCTTTCATAGGTTTTATTGTTTGGACCCATTTACCATCTGAAGGCGACCCCCCCTTCTAATAAACTGGGACGCACAGACCTAACACATGATTATTTTTAAACGTCCCTAATAAATCCACTTTGACTCCTGTGGTTCACAGACTGCCAGCCAAGTCCAGGAAGAGATAAACTTCCAGATGACTTTATGACTCCCTCTTCCTCCCCCCTCCTCTCTCTTTCTCTCTCTCCCCTCTGAAAGAAACCGCACCCCACGCCTGGAGGTAGGCTTCTTTACACTTGGCACTGCTCCTCCATGTCATGTTAATAAAGCTCGGGTATTTGCATGGCGTTTTAACACCGTGATTAACAAAAGCGCGCCGGAGTGCCTTCCAGCCGGGGGACAAAGGGACTCACGAGGGTCGCCGCTGTGCGATCCCCGGCGGCGCTCCGCTCTCCGTCCCTCCCTCCCTTCATCCTCTCCTCACCATCATCACATGAACCTAATCACGACCTCGAGCCCCGAAGCCCCTCTGTTTAACACGCGCTGTATGTCTCCGCCGCAGATAACCGCCGCTAACCAGCTTGGATTTGTGCAGAAAGCGCACCTGTTGCATCCACATCAGGCAGCAGCCGCATGATTTCTGCTTTCCCTTTTATCAACAAAAAACAAACTTATATAGTGGGCGTGGAAAAAGAAAATATTAAAGCTATAAATACGTCATTTAAAAAACCAAACACCACATTGGGCTTAATTCATAATTCAGTTAACGTTATGTGCAGCCAAAAAAACCGAAGATGCTCTTAGATTTAGATAGATAAGTGTGTGGTCAATATGTACTATGTTTAAGCTAGTTACATCTTTTTACCCAGCGAGAATTAGGCTAGTTAACGTGACGTTAATTTAGCTTGCAAGAAGCAAAAGTACTGTTCCTCTTTTATTGCGCATTACGCAGTGATTTAACAGGACCGCTGTTGAACACTGTTGACCGGGACGATAGTTGTGCTGCCCTGTTTTAACGGACACCTGCTGGACCAACCTGAACACCTGGACGGGTTGAGTTTTGGGACGCTTACCTGGCCTGGCGGAGGAGACTGACGCTACAACGGCGACGAGCAGCAGCAGCAGGTAGAGCAGGTTGAAGATCCTCATGGCTGAGCAGCAGTTCTGAAGAGGTTAGTTGAGGGTAATTTCCCCAAAAGTCTGGAGAGTCTTGATGACCCTGAGCGGGACTAGTGATGCTCAGCGTGGTCTTCTTTCTCCTGCTCTGTTTCAGTCCAGATGGCCCACCACGCGAGGATCCGGTACCCAGAAAAAAAAGCTCTTCTCTTCAGGATAATAAGTAGGTCCCCCGAGGAATGCGTGCGTTCACAGTTTGTGTGTCCAGTGAGAGTGTGATTGTCTCTATGTCTGAGAGCAAAGTGACAAAGGTGCTTCTCCCCCCTCCTCCTTTATACAGCCTTTTTAGAGGGAGGTGGAGTATTGGGGAGGGGGTGTAGCTCCCTCAGCCGCCCCCACCTCAACCCCTGAGACACACACACACACACACACACACACACACACACACACACACACACACACGCGCACACACACACACACACACACACACACACGACTTCTGCATTGCACATATTGACCCCACATGTAGAGGGTAATTCAAATGACAGGAAGCCCCCTCCTTACACTCCAACTGCCCCTTGAACACAGGCTCTCCAGCGTGCAAGTTGTGTATGCATGAATGTGTGTGTGTGTGTGTGTGTGTGTGTGTGTGTGTGCAACTATGAGTGTTTGGAATATTTAAAGAAGCAGGCGATGTTTGTTTATCACTTAAAACATCTGGACAGTGATTGAAGAAGTTATAGCAGGTTCTTCAAGGCCGAGAGTATAGAGCCAGATCCCGCCTCCCTCAGTTGTCCCCTGCCCCCGCACTGAGGAGGACACACACATCTGGGGCTTTTGGGTGGTTGGGTGGTATTGGTTGTGGAGAGGGGTGTTTGCATCGAGGATTTCGGGGCCGGGTGTCCTAGATGAATGAAATGCAGTGATGCATTGGACTAACGACACATAAAGAAGTCCTTACTGTCTGTCAGGGTTGCCATCTACTGTCTATCTGTCTGTCTGCAGGAGTGTCTATGTTGGGAGGGTGTGTATGTAGGATAAATGGATAAAAGTGTAACTTTTGTATTTTTCTAAAAAGACAGTTTTTTCTAGGGAAGTTTCTTCTGTAAGAAACTAATTCCATCTGGCTTTCCAAGATGGCTTCACTTTGTTAGCATCTTCTCATTATTGTCATTAGTACATGTATCAACCTCAAGAAATGTTTCGGCACTGACCGAAATGTGTCTGTAGCACTGAGTATCAAAAAGTGGCAAATGCTGAAAGGGCATCGAATGCTTGATGATTAGTTGGGTGTGGAACCTTTTTTTTTTGTATCGGCCAAAACTTTACTTATTCTCTGAATGTATAGTTCCTTATTAGAATAAAAGTTGAACAAATTAGAATATTTTGTAACCAAAGTTGGCGCATAGCTGCTTGTGTTTAGACAACTTAATTCATCTGAGAAAATCTCTTTTGTTTAAATACAACAAAGGTGTAGTAACCTTGTTTGAATTTCTTCAGGTATTAAAAAATGTATCTGTACAAAAGCTTTGCACTAGTATTGAAATATGCCAACAATACCCAGCCCTACGTCTCATGCAGGCAGTCAGTTGGTGGTATACCAGGGGATTTTCTTGCAGGTAAACCAGGTCACTTGGCATTAGCTCTGCTGTGACTTTTGCAAAGTGTGGAGACTCATTAGCGTGTCTGCTGACGGCCGTCTCTGTGGACTGAGACTCTCCATTCAGCACCAAGCTAATGAATTAACACATTAAGATGAAATGTCAGCCATTACATGTGAATGAGGATTAGAGAAGCAGCAGGACACTAATGGACCAGGGGCTCAAAATAGTCACGGAGACTTTGAACAAGCATCTGGACCCTCAGCTCTCTTCAGCCCTCAAAAAAAAGACAAAAGAGGACAAAAAGAGTCTGAGACAGAGTTTGTGTTTTTCGTTTAGTGGTGTGTGTGTCTCATTATGCCTTTTGACATTTTGCCTTTATGGCTTTATGGTGTTTGCAAAAATGTTGCTTGAAATGACAGGGATTCCTCATGGATTTGGCTAACGAACAAACACACACACACACACACACACACACACACACACTCACTAGCGTACACACACATTCATCCTGCTGCAAACACTCAGCTGAGGTATGTAGTTTGTTTCTGTGGCGAGCTGCGCTTTGCATCGGTTGCCATTGTCTTTCAAAAAACTTTTATTTTCCCTATTTGAATATGGTAATTTCGTTTCAATTGTCATTCAGAGCCACCTGGTATCCGCTGTGTCCAACTGCTGCTAAACTCAGTTTCTCTCAGCTTCTTACTATCTGCCCTTCAAAACAGAAACAAGTGAATCGTACCGAATTCTCCCCACCAGGTTTTCTGTGTGACTGAGAAGAGCGTGTTGTAATATTTGCTCTTCCTGGGGATTATACGTCTTTACAGGGATTACCCAGCCTGCTCAAACACTCCCCTAGGAGAGAAACACACACACACACACACACACACACACACACACACACACACACAGAGGGCAACCTCCTATTAAACTGCTTCAGTACCTTGGCAGGGCTGCACTGCACAGATGAACCTCGGGCCCCTGTCAAAGGTTATTCTTTGGTGCGTGATTATAAGCGTCTGGTACTGGACTTCAGTACCGACCACCAAAATTGTTTACTCTATAAAATCAATAAGATAATGCCAAACACAATTTTCCAAAATCCAAAGTGATGTCATCAGATGTTTTGTTTTGTCCCATCAACATAGATTCAGGAAGTAATGATGTAAAAGAGAGAAATGCCGCAAATCTGAAATGTGTCCATTGAGCTCCATTGAAATTAATATTTTGCTAATGTTAGACAATTTCTTTAAGCCAAATTTTGACAATATGAAACATTTGACAACTTTTGTTTATATATGTTTATATTTCTGAAAATATGGTAGTTAAAATGTGCTGTCTCTGTATTTGTACGAGAGCTGAAACAATTAACAATTAAAACATCATAATCAATGAATCATTTAAATAATTTTTTTAAATGTTTTATATCAGAGTAAAATTTAATACATTTGGAAACTTGTGAAAGTATTTCAACCTATTTTATAAACTTTGTTCTGTGTTATCTATTATCTAATCTATGTTATAAACTGATTTATTGAACGATTAATCGAGACAAAAATCCTCAGATAAATATTTAATTAGAATAATCATTAATCCTAATTGCTACCAAAACTAAGGTGTCGTGTCTGCATTACTATCACAAAATGTTCCATTATACCCAGCCCTAGCATTGATCTGACGCTCACAACCAGCATCCCATCCTTCAAGATCTTTTCACTTTAAGAGGCAGTTAAACTCGTCATTGGACGAGTGTGTAACCCAGGAAAGAGTTGGACTGCAGAGCTCTGTTATTGCTTCTGTTGCGGGTCTTCATAGTAGCTGTGATCTTTACGACGTCAGAGGAAGCTTCGGCCGCTCCTCCCCTCCTCAATTTTCACTTTCTTCTTCCTCTCGCATCATCTCCTGTCCAGGACATGCAGATAAAGAACTTCCTCTCTGATGAAACCTGTTGAGTGGAACAGAGACTCATAAAGTGACTGTTTCTTTGCCACTGAGACAAACGTTATTGCATTGTACACACAGGTACGCTTAACATGAACAAACAGTTATATACAGACAGATAGGTAACCAATTACAGAAAGATAACACCACAGAGTGTCTTAGTCAGGTGTTGCTCCACCACAAGCTCTTTGACAGAGTCTTTTAAACTCCACTGAACACCATTCTTCTGAAAGTAATTCCCTTATTTGGTGATTTAATGATGGTGGTGGAGAGTGCTGTCCAGCACCGATCCAAAATCCCCCATAGGTGTTCAGTTGGGTTAAGCAATATGTTGGGTTGAGCAATATGACAATACCTTAAGACATCACCACAGAACAATATTGTGGCAGCTATCCCTTTTAATGTCACTGGTTGTATTAGACCTTTGTGGTCAGCAGAACTGCTCTATAATAAGTACTATTGGAATTCTATTTATATTTTCATATGAAGTTGAAGTAAAAAAAGTGTTGATTTGTCAGGAACTAAATTCACTTCATTTACCAAAAACAGACGTACCTGTGCAGTCCAGGCATTCTTAAACAGCCTCTCAACTGATTTTCTGGGAAATTTAGAAAGATGCACAGTCACATTAAATATTTATCATAAAACTGCAACTATTTGTTGATCAAAATAAATTGAGTTATTAATCAAGGAAAAATGCCAAACATTTGCTGGTTTCAGTTTCTCAAATATGAATATGTCCTGCCCTGCTTTGCATTGTGTGCTAATTAACTGAATATCTTGTCTTGATAGAGTGCTGGTCGGACACTACAAGACATTTGAATGTGGCGCCTTTGGCTCTAAGAAATTATGAGGATTTTCTCACATTTTACTGACAAAACTATGAATCCAATAATTGAGTAAATTATCATTAGTGGCAAATGTATTTTGTGATTTAAATAATGTATACCATTGTAGAGGATTTTACTCATATTGCCCACATAATTTTCCCTGTATGCCATGTATGGAAGTGTCTGCATTTGTTAAAGGAAGTTTGTATTTAATTTGTTACTTGTTGTTTTAAAGGAAAATATATCCCAAGTCGCATTGACCGTAGATGTACACTCCTTCACGTGGATCCAGAGGAGAGTGTTGGTGGAATAAAGGGTAGCAGAGATGTCACGTGCCGTGATGTCTAAACATTTTTGGGGTGTAGTCCTGTGTGTACGTGAGAGCGTTGATTGTGATCTGATGGTTCAGTTCGTTGTCCATCGTTAGAGTGATAGCTGGTCTGTTGTCATGCCGCAAAGGTCGTCAGTGTTAATGAGAGACGCAGCCAGTCAGAGCTTAATTACTCATAAAACCCTTTATCTCAGATTGCCCAATACAAACCCCAATGGATGCATATACACATGAACAGTAGTGAACACCCAATACACACACTGACAGTATGGACCATCAGAGCCCATCTCACAAATGAGCCGGGCGTTTTGTTTTTTTTCTTTCTTTCTTCTCCTCCGACACAAAAAAAGATAGGATCTCACGACGGTTGATTAACTTCGTCTTTATTCTGGAGCGCCTCCACCCCTCCGTCGGCAGCTAGACGGCTGACTGTGGAGGAGTGACGGAGGGCTCAGGGGTCAAGGGGCAAACTCAACAGGGAGCAGCCTCTAACCCCCCAGGATGTCCCCCCAATAGGGCTTCAGGGGCCAAAAGTCACTTGGTTTGTTAAATCTTAACCCAGACACAGCGGCTTCACAGCTTCTGGACACACAGACCCAGTGTCCGTGTTGTTTTCTTCTCTTAAGGCAATAAGCTGTATTTGTAGGTTTATTTTTGCAACTCCTTTTCCAGAGATCCAAACTGTGATGTTACTTAGTTGGCAGTAGTTTTTGAAATGTCATCGTCTTGTAGTCATTGCTGTTTTCTTTGTTTGGTCAACCATAGTAACAGCTAACTCACAACGCTAGCAGGGACCGGAAAAAATCTGTCCGGCGCTTCACACACAAGTGAGTTGAAGAGTCTGTCGCTGTTGGGGCAACTGTGCCTAAGAGGAGAGCAGGGCCGTCCTTCAATCAGAGGGTCGGTGGTTCTGCTAGGTTCGGCTCTGCTAGTCGCATGTCAATGTGACCTTGAGCAAGACACTTGCTCAAGGACAGCAACCCCAAAATTGCTCCCGTAGCTGTGCCTATGGTGTAGAATGTGATAGAATCTGAATTCTAAGTCGCTTTGGATAAATGACAGCTAAATGACTGTAATGTAATGTCTGTTGCCTTCTCCCTTCTGACAGACCGACCCCTGCTGGGTGATGGAAAACGCAGGGTCTGCCAACTGTGTGCTGCTTGGGATTATTTCCAGTAATGTCGCCACAGACGCCCAGTCCGTGGTACTGCAGATGCAAGCACTTTCATCAGAGGTCCATAGACTCAGTCACTATTGTCTTCCCCGATAAATACTGACTTAACAGATATTTATTTAAATGGCAATCTTTGAGAATGAGATTATTACTTTAATGTTCATTGTGAAACCTGATGGGGTCATGCAGAGCCAATCAAATAGTCAACAAATTGTCACTAAGCTTGTATGCATTTTCCCAAAAAGGCTCCAGTTTGAACAAAAACGTACAGTGGACAGATCATTACGTCCATCATGTTGACGACTGTAACACAATCTAGAATCAAATGGTTTCATTTTATAAGTCACAGAGGACAGAGATGGGACCAATAGTCAGAGTCTGCCATTCGCAGCGAAGGAGGCAGGATTTGTATGCATTGCCTGAGCAGTATAATTCACGGGATGGATTTTTGTAAACCACATTTTCTGTGTTCGAACTGGATTCTGCATCTCCCAAAACTACACCTTTGAATTTAAATTGTCAACAATTAGACTTTATCTACCGATGTGTTTCCACTTTTGTATAAGATGTTAATGATGAGAGACTGCATCATTCATGGGGGAACAAGTTTATTGTTACATTACATTACATTACAATCATTTAGCAGACGCTTTTATCCAAAGCGACTTACAATTCAGTATCTATCTACACACCGTAGACGCAGCTACGGGAGCAATTTTGGGGTTAAGTGTCTTGCTCAAGGACACATTGACGTGAGAGTAGCAGAGCCCTGCTCTCCACTTACCCACGGACATCCCTGTTGCCTTAGTATATACAAACGCAACACTATGTGCCATAGTGGCATTCTGTAGTAAATAGACAAACAAAAAGACAATTTATGAGAAAAGAGTTATTTGTGAGAACTTTACATTGAAAACCCTGCAGTACACCAGATCAAGAAAGAGATCTCTGAATTTTACTCAATGGTTTCTTTCCAGCTTGCTTGTTGATCACTCTCTGCTTTCTGTTAAACTTCTTTGCTTCATAGACATCTTCTTCTGAAAACACAAAAGACATCATGTCATTATTCAGCATTAGAGAAGCTGACACTTGTCTGTGTGTGTCTGACAACAGAGGAGGAGTGTGTACCTGGATGATCTGCTTCTGGTTGGAAACAGACTGAAGCCAAGCCGAATAGCGAGCAGATGACGAAGGCAACGATGATGAAGGTCAGCTCAAAGCTAGAGAACGGCAGTTCCATCTACACAACTAGCCAACACAAAGCACGTCATTACTTGATGTAACATCTTCATGTTACTATGCATGACACTGGGGGTGGGCGGAATACCGGTATCATCACTGTCACCGGTGTCACATTTGGCCACGACATAGACTTTGTAATCCGGTCTTTACCGTGATAAACTCGGTAAACACACACAATTTGGTTTTAGCATACACACAGTGAACCTCTTGCTTTTCTTTCCGGCGCCCATGTTAACACGTTAGCATACCCAGCTTTACATCTATTTTACTCTCAATGGGACCATAGTTTACTAAATAAAGATGACTTGAAACTAGAGAGTGTTTACAATATTTACTGAGGTAATAAATCAAGTGAGAATTAGGGACTATTTCTCATAGACTTCTATACAGTTAGACTTCTTTTTGCAACCAGAGGAGTGGTCCATGATGGCTATTAGAAAATTTGCAATTTTAAGGCACTTCCGCATTGGCTTCACTTTTCAGGCCTTGAGGTTGCTGCCAGGTAGAAATGCAGTAATAGGTTTTTAATGATTATCTGTACTTTGCACGTCAGTATCTTGCCTATCCACACTGTCTATTATGGTCGTATCAATATATGTCATGCATATAGTATCATTATATGTTATACCCACACAGCAAATACTACACTTTGTATTTTATTGTGTTTATGAATGATTATTGAAGTAAAAATGTCCAATATTGCTGATTCATTTTGAGATTTCATATTGGAACAGATATCCAGTGAGCATAAACAGACTTTTCATAATCTTTATATGTCCATGATTTAAGTTTTGGTTTATCACAGCCCCATATTCTATTATTTACATTAAATCAGGTACTGTATATATTCAAATACAGCAACAGGGCTATAGGATATAAATCTAAATGCTTGCATGTAAGGAGGACATACTTGTGCTGCTTTTCATGTAGCCTGATAATCAGAGTGAATAGATCTTTTCTTTTCACTACATCCGTTCACTCTTTGAACCATTTCACAAATCTGAGATGTGGGCAGTAAATCAGATATTTTCAGCCAGACTAATACATGTAATATATGGATAAAATTAGGACTTGACTTGTAAATTCATAGTGAAACTACAGATTATTGCTATCTTAAATACACATCCACATACTAAAATAGATTTATTTGTCCTCACAAACGCCACTGTTTGTGCATTACAAACATAAAAAGAAGTATTTTCAAACAACACTGTTTATACAGAGCTTGAGTTGCAGTAGCATGTCACCTCCACCAGAGGGCGCTACATCCCTGTTAAATGTAGCTGTTCAGTCGCTCAGTTGTTGGTTTATAATGACTGTATTACAACTCAAAATGTGTCTCTGTTCACAATAAAAAGAAGATTTTCTTCACTGGTCATGACACTTAATGGCACATTTTATTGCAGAATCCTTTACTCATGATTACTTTCGGCCAGAAATGGAGCGGTACCAGATGCTGTGTTTAAGAATCACAAAGATAAGAAATGTACTCGAGTATCACAGAGCGAGTGACCGGTGGAATTGGAAATATGAATAAAACAGTCAGTGCTAAAATCAAAGAAAAAAGTAAAAACACGGAAGTTCTTGGAAACTTTCAGGCGAACCATACTTCAGTGAATTAATTTTTCATTTTCAACAGGATCAAACCCTTTTTGTCATATAACCAACTTCAACCAAAATCCCTTTGCTGTGAAACTTCAACCACATTTTTACTTTGCTCATGTTAACCATTAAGACTATGAATCCCTGACTAAACATTTCTCATCAACACATCCAGTGAAATGACTGCAGTATAAGATGGACAGGAGCTTCACTGGAGTTACTAAGAGGCATCAATTACACAAATACATTGACAAGTATAATTTACATTGTACCATGGGTTTTATATACTTACCGAGAGGCTGAGTGAATTGTAATGGCCTGCGATTCACACATTTTTCTTGCTGCTGTAAATCTGCTCATTCGCACAAGCTCCACCCTTTGATTCCTGACAAGCCTCATTCCTGCAGTATTATTTGAGAACTCACTCTAAACCGTCCAGCACACCTTTCATTGTGACCCAGATTTAGAAAGACGCTTCTCTGAGGCCGTAGACTTCAATCAGAGATGACCTTTGTTTGAGGCGCGTTTCTCGATGAGCAAATCCAGCAGAGATAAAACAAGAATAAGAGGTTATGAGACTTACCAATAGGAAGAATCACAGTGGGTGAAAATGAAAACAAAAGCACTTCTGTGTGTCTTCACATACACACACTCTCAAAGAGTAAAGAATGTAGGCGTGAGATACTGTCTTACTGGTTTGTTGAAGCAGGCGTTTGTTTATTGACTTCTTTTTTACAGTGTAAAATCCAGGCCACTCCTTTGTGCCACATCCTGGAGGAAAGACTGGATCGTGTATCAACGTACACACACACACACATTCAGAGGTCACCAATTAGACTTTGTTCTGGTAACTGATAACACACACTCATACAAGTCTTTTCGCTGACTCAGCCTCATAAGGACTGACAGGAAGAAGGAGGTCGCTGTTGCCTTTGGAGGTTTTTCATTCTTAGTCGTGAATCTCGTTAGACGATCAGTTCCTCATTCTGTGGTTCTGTGGTGTTTGTCTCTGATGGACAGAAAATAATCTTTTGGTTTTCCACCTCAATATAGAATGTTTTTTTTAATCACATTGAAAGAAGAAGAAAATGACTGATCAACATGATTCGCACTTGTTTGTGTCATCTATGCTGTATTATAAATGAATGAATCTATGAATAACGTATTGGACCATTTAATGAAAAAATAATCACAAACGTACGTGAAATGCAGTGAAAAGCTTCAGTAAAAGCTACTAAGTGGACCTTTGAGCTAAGATGGTTCCCCAGATGTTTAAATACATTATATATATATATGTCTATGCTATACATGACTTATTTTATACATCATAGATCGATCTGTTCTGACTGTTGCCGAGGTCATGAATAAGCCTGCATGCTCCAAAATCTGTAGGAATTACAGTACATATGTTGTATGTACAGTTTACAGATAACAGATAAAACATCAATACTAAACGCAGTAATGAAATTATGAATTAACGACAACCTCTGGACCAATTATAGAACAGCAAATTTGAACAATTATTACATAGCTGTGAAAAAAAAAACATCAGTAAAAGACAACATCAAGGACAGAACCTTGACATGTTCTATAGAAACAGGTTTTAAGTTTGTCCTGTTATGATGCATTATATACTGGGTTTTAAATAAAATCAGAGAGCCAAACAAGTATTAAGTTTTAAAGAAAGAAGGGAGAGTGATATGTTCTGTAAAATGGGTTTTAAGGCAACATTTAAAAAGAGTTACAATGATAAAATATGTCTGAGAAACAAGCCACTGCCTCAGATCCATTTTGAATTAATTTCACTATAATCTTTGAGGCTGTAGTTTGTAGAGCCGTTACTACATTAATAGATGTTGTGGGATGTGTTTATTGTAAAGTATTTTCAGCATAACTCCGTTGCCAGTTTATTGGTCATCATTGGTATTATACTGAATTATACTGAATTTTTAAGTTAGACAAACGTTTGCCTGCAAAATGACCATTACATTGTATCAACACCTCTCTAAAACAGTTATAACATTATAAGTTTCAAGAAGGTTAATTTAATGACCTGAAAACTGTGCGCACAGTGGTGTACGAAGGTGTTTCATTTTGTTCCACCAATAATATCATCAAAATCCATTGATATTTTAAACACAAAGTAAATTTGAACCGTATGACGTGAATAACAAGCGTCTGCAAAGGGACCAAATGCATGTGTGTGTGTGTTTGCAGTCGTACCATTCGAGCGTGCGCATTCCTCGTCGAGCATCCCAGTGAGCGTGAAGAGGGCGAACACCAGCAGAGAGAACATGATCGTCAACACCTCCAGCTCTGTAAACAGTGATGCCATCTACACCGGCTGCCGCAGCTGTGGACATTTTCATCTGTAAAATCACCTGTTTCCACTACACACGCTGAATCAAAATTATGATTAAACACTTACCCAGAGTGCGTAACTGGAGCGTTTAGATATTGACTAACACACAGCAGCCTCATGACACATGACACACCCTCTTCTTTCTTTGTCACACACTTGCTAGAGCTGTGAAGAGCGGACCAACACTTCCCTTCTCAAGTTCAAGTGAGATCATATTAACCCTAATTATTGATGGGCCTCGTGCCTGTGTGTGTGTGTGTGTTTAACAGTAGAAGCGTTCCATGCAAAATGTATGAATGTATTGATTTTTAGGATTTGTGATTGCTCTCAGGTGGAGTATTTGCTTCAGGTGATGAGCGTGTGAGAATTGTTTTTTAAAGTGCTTGAGCCCATTTCAGAGTGTCTGAAACCCACACTCTGCAGGAAACCAGGTGGTGTGGTAGCTTTGCGTGTTGCAAAGAAATAGCACTCAGAGAAACCAGAGAACACAATGCAAGTGTGTTTCCACTTCCCCACTACCAACACAATTGAACGGTATTGGAGCAATGTGTGTGTGTGTGTGTGTGTGTGTGTGTGTGTGTGTGTGTGTGTGTGTGTGTGTGTGTGTGAAAAGGGTATGGACGGGCATACACCTTGGAGCACTTCTGCTTGGTGAAAACATGGCCTCTGCTGCTCCTTATAACAGAATACTTTCTATGCAGATATTCAGGTCACAAATCGACATCCTGCGAATGTACCAGAAAATAAAGCCGTATGCAGTTTTATAATAGGGAAGGGAAACTCATTCAGTATGCATCTCAGTTCATATCAGATTGTCAGTGTGGTATTTTCAGTGAATCCAGCTGTCCAAAAATACAACCACGCAGAGGTGACGGAAGGTCAGTTTGTGTTCAGTTCAACAGATATTTGGGCTTTTCGTTTTCATTTTAAGGAGTCAAGTAAAAAGAATCTGAGACACAAGCATGACATAGTGCAGAAGTTCAAATGTAGGAATGATATGTAAAATACATATAATAATGTAAATACTTTTGTGATGGTAGTAAAATAGATATACTGTATGTGCACTGCGATGTGTGCAGGTATAAACAGGAAGTAGCATTTTATACTCACAGAGATACAGTATAAGCAAGTAGTAACATTATGATAAAATTACACTGACTATTTTTGCAAATCTACTTTTAAATGCGCTGAGCCTAAGCAGGGATGATACATGTTCAAAGCCAAAAAACTACAGCTTTTAATACAAAACGTGGAGATTGAACAGCCATTCTTGTTTTAACCGCAACCTGTTTATGATACAATAAAATACAGTGTGATGCTATTGCCCACTGTGGTAGAGATTTCAGCTTACACATCTGTAGAAAAACACTGCAAATGTTACAATTTAACACAACTTGTAGACTTAAAAACACAGTGAAGTCACGAGACAAGAATAACATCAGTTATCAACAATATAGTACAAATAATAACAGTAAGTGGTCGAAAGTTCAAAAATCTGGTCTAATATTCCAGGTGCAGCGGGAATTAATTTGTTTTTGTAATTTATTATAATCTTGCCCATAATGCATCTTGGAAGCCCTTTGAATACTTTAAGTGGACAGTCACTGCTCGTCTCTGGAGAAACTTCACTTCATTCAACGGCTGCTCTTTAGTAATCACTTTAAGTCACCAATATTCCAGTTATATCAATCATAAGCCCCATGACCTGAGACAGTTTGAAATAGGATTACACCCTCACTACAAACACATACACCCACGCACACATTCTGTGAAGTGGTCTATATGATTGTGTAGGTTTCTCGCTTCGTGGCCAGTCAGACGATTAATGGGCCTTTATTTCTTTAACATGACAGAAATGAGGTGGCTTAACCTCTACTAAGGCATTGTTTCTCAGCAGTGTGTGTGTGTGTGTGTGTGTTGCTGCTGTCCTTGTGCAAAAATTGTGTAAGCTTATTAGCAGCAGCACTGGTCAGAGGAGGAGATTGAGGTTAGTCTAAACCCTAATCCTTATGGACCGTGGGCTTATTACCCAGCAAGCACGACACAATCCTGGCTCCGCCCCACCGAGAGAGACTCCACACACACATAAACACACATATACACACTAACACATACACACAGCGTCGCGACAGCGCACATTTTCTCTGTCTCCTTGTTTACTGCTCGGCTCCATCTCAACTCTTGTTCTCTCCGTCTCTCTCTCTCAGCAGGAGGGCTGAGGAGGAGGAGGAGGAGGAGGAGGAGGAGGAGCACACTGTTGAGTAGTTACCCAGTTGTCATGACGACCTCACACCCCACCATCTCTAGAGCTGTCCTCCTGTTGCCACGGTGAACTGATCCTGTTCCAACTCCCGCTCCTCTTGATGCTCCGGATTGGGCTGATAAAGGAGAGCGAGCGCCGTCCGCTTTCCCCTAAAAACCCCTTGTGGATGGGAGAGGGGATCAGTCGCAGAGAACGGACAGGACAGCACGGCGTGCTGGGAATGCTGTCGGAGTAACAGCGTTGCCTGGAAACAGCAGCATGCCAATACAACAGATAACTGTGGTTCCGGCCAAAGAGACAGCCAGCAACGGCAAGAGTGCTACTCGCTCCAAAGACAAGACTGAGGTGAGTTTCTGAGCTCTTTACTCTGAGGGGCCTGAAAAAAACCTGTAGATTGATTTATTTTGTCTTTTTTTTGCAGTTAAGGCTTAAAACTAAATGTAAAGTTGGTCAGATTACAGAAATTTAAGATTCTAGCTTTGTGTTGTCAGAAGGTAGAAGTAATTTGATGGTCCGTGAGCATTGATCTTGATTGTGTATGTGTGTCTGTCAGCCACCAGCTTCCAGGCAGTCAACTCAGTGACTCACATACATTACATGTATGATTTCAGCAGCCTTTTATCACTGTTCCCTCACTTGGGGTTTGAGGCTTTCAACTGCCTCCTCCACAGAGCCTGACATCATGTCACATCTTGGAACATCATAGAACATCATAGAACATCACAGAACATCACACTAGTAGTGTTTTCCTGGCAGCAAGGAGAATTTAAAGCAGATAGAGTTAGTTTGTGTTTATGCGGTCCCTCATCCTGACAAAATCAAGAATGAATTTTGCTGTTGTGTATTGGTTGTTCATTTATTAATAGCTTTAATACGAATCTACTTGTTAAAATGGAAATTTGTTCAATGCCCTACAGGGATCACAAGATCTGCCCCTAATAGTCTTAGTTGCGAGCTTTTTGAAAGACATTTGTCATTCGCCAGTGACTTAAATATAGGAAAAACTCCTTCAACCACAGGGTTAGGGTTAGGGAAGTGACATGACAGCATGGACTGTATTCATTTAGATTTGTATGCATATTGTACATAAGTAAGTCCGAGGAGAGATTTACATAACAGTAGTTATATGAGTGGGTACACCTGTTCACATACAGTGAAGGCCACAGTAATATACAGAATGCATCATGTTCTTAATAAAGAGGCAAAATGTGATGGCAATTATTTGGTTGTTTGGTTACAACAACACAACCCTGGTAACTAATTTACGAACAAATATTTCATGTTGTAAAGAAAGACTGATTTTCAAACAACCATTAGGTTCTGTGAAACATGTCATGACCAAATGTGAACAGTGCAGCTGCAGCTTCATGGTTGGTTGTCTAAATGTGGCTGTAGGTTGTTGTTGTTTTTTATCCCAAGCCAGAGCACAGAGCCAAAACATAGTCCTCGGTCCACGCTACATCATTTAATCCCCTCTGCAGAAACATGCACATGTCCACACTTAGACTCACCAAAGTCTCTTATGTGCATCAAAGTCACAGTGTCCAGAGGAGCAGACGCTGAGGTAAGCAACAGTGGGACGTTGTCTCTGATGCAGCACTTAACTGAACTGTAGGTTGACGCTCCAGCATGAAGGAGCGGTTTGTTTTGCTGCGATCTTGTGTCTAGTTAACTCTTCTTGTAATGTTTTGTAATGCTTTGTTCTGACTTAGACCGGTCGGGTGAGGCTTAATAGAGGATATTTTGGATGTAACATAACAGGTTATTTGCATGTGGTGAGGAGTAAAACCTTTACATGCATGACAACATATAGTTGGGACCATAGACTGTATGTGTATTAAAGGAAGATATTGGCTCATACATTTGAGGGAAGAAATCATTTGCATTTTGAAATATTTCTGTTCTCTATTGGTGTTTATTTGGTGTGAACCAAAGAGTTGGGAAATCAGAGTGTGATTATGAAACAGATGCATCCACTGTACAGATGCTACACACACAGTAGTTCTGCTTGAACAGACTTTATTGGCTTTGTCAGACAGGGAAAGTGATAAGACTGAATAGCAACAAGTTAAACTTGTGACGTTTGAAAGACACTGTTGCTAGCTTTCTTATTTACTTCTTAAGAGTTAGATGATTAGAAGATTTACATCAGTTTAAAGTCTGTGTTTTCAGAAAAGGGGTCCAGTTGTGTTTAGCTTAGCGTGACACAAAGACTGGAAGCTGGGGGAAATGGCTATCTTAGCTCCGTCAAACGAGTCTTCCAGCAACAATTTAAGGATTAACACAGTTTAAGAAACCTTTATGTCAAAGTTGGAGACTTTTCACACAAAAATGCAGATTCTTAGGGTTACTAGTGTTGGGATTCTACCTCTCTCGCTATGGAAGGCCGCAGCTCACGCTCTCTACTGTACTTTTCGTCAACAGAGTCGTATCAAATAACCAGCTGGTTCCGATTTACAATCAAAAGTATTTAATAACTAACAGAAGTTAAACAATTATAAACTGAAGTACACTATAAAATACTTTTGATTGTAAATCGGAACCAGCTGGTTATTTGATACGACTCTGTTGACGAAAAGTACAGTAGAGAGTGTGAGCTGCGGCCTTCCATAGCGAGAGAGGTAGAATCCCAACACTAGCTTACAAGCTAACAAGACTCATCTTTGTGCTAAGCAATGCTAAACACCTGTTAGACCAATCTCTCTATAGTGAATACAAAGAGGAAATTGGTTGCAAACTTCTCACCCTACTGTAAATAAACAAGAACAATCACCTCTGTATGTGTAGTGCTGTGTTCATGTGCTGTGGAGACCCCACCTTTTCTAAACATTGGCAGTATTCGAAATGGCCCACTACAGACTACTGATGAACGCACGCATGTAGTAGACATTATACAGTACTGTGTTCATCAGTAGTATGCAGCATGAAACTGGTGAATCGCTTTATTTTGCAGTATGCTAAGCCAGGTTTTAGCCTGTAAACAAGCTCTTTAATCACAGGACAATAATTATTGAAAAATACACGTTTTGAGCTTTGAATCTTTTTTAGTTTATGACCTATGTTTGTTTACTTTAAAAGAGACTGCATGGTTTAGACATGCATGGTTTAGCTCCCCCAACCCTTAAACAATGTATTTTTTGGCATACTGTAGATTTAGCTTTTTACATACTGCATAAAACAAAAATCAGTATGTACTGCCGTAGTAAGCAGTTTTAAATACAGCCATGGTTTGTCCTTCAGGAAAAAAAGCTACTAACTCCTCATTATTCTTATATATTCTTAGAATCATGGCCATGTATGTTTATTGTTTGTTTTTCAAGTTTCATTTTCTGACAGCTTTTTGACAGCCTACACTGAGGTTTACATGAGTACATGAATGCACCACATAGCTAAGACTATTAAAATGATAAAGTGGCACACACTTGCAAATTCAGACTAATGAAAAACCTTCTGAACATTTTGGTAGAGCTGAAGAGCACACATCCACAGCTGTGGACCTCGTAACTAAAGGAATTACATTTTTTTAACTACATTATGGAGTAGATATGTGAATTGTTGACTCAAAATGAATGTCTGGTCTGTCCTGTTAAAATAACAAACCTTACAAGCATGTGCCCTATGCCCAGTACATGTCTCCATGTAGTCTAACACCCAGAGGAGGCTGCAGTGTTTGCTTTGACTTTACACAGGACTGCTGATTTAAACCTGGCTATCAGCAAATCCCTTGATCAGCTTAGAAGATAGTCTTGTACTTGTCAGTGTCTCTCTTATTTATTTCACTAATTTGCACACACACAGTCTGTGTGTGGGTTGCTATATACAGTGTGTATATATATTATATATATATATATATATAATATATATATAAATATATATATAATATATATATATAAATATATTATATATATATATAAATATATATATATATAATATATATATATATATATAAATATATATATATATAATATATATATATATAAATATATATATATATATAATATATATATATAAATATATATATATAATATATATATATTATATATATATATATATGGGCAAGTGAGCAATTCATATCACTGAGCCCTGCCTATAGACCTTCTACATGTATATGATATATACAAAAACTTTACAAACAGACCTTTAACATGTATTGCATGTAAGTTTGAAATGTCCATCAGAACTGTTGAGTATTTCAATAAATGTGAATGTACCAAATATTATAAAACACCTCAGCTGTTTACTTATATAAGATATATTTTTGACTGGGTTGTAAATAATACAAACTCTAGCTGGATGCATGTTGAAGCTCCCGTTTCGAAGTTTCCACTGTGGGACAATTTTTTTTTCCAAGAAATTTTAAATGATTAGGTCGAGCTGTGACAAGCCTACACTTACACTTAAGACCTGGCAATTAATGTCGATTTGAGGGAAGTTCAAAGCTGACAACAGTTTTCACCACTATTGTGAACAATGTTGATTGCCAGTGGTTGAGGCTGTTTTTTAAACAATGCATTTTCACCTAAGTGCCTTAAATACAAGACAAATTGATGCTCCAGCTCTTTGTCTTTGGTCACGCTGGAAGCTGCAAAGGTACTACCTGCTCCAATGGGATGATTGAAAGAGAAAAAGTATTGGGTGTGGAACTGGAGATGGACGCAGTGTCCCTCAGCCTCCCAAGTACATATGTAACATCAAAAAACAAGAAGAGATTATATCGTATTCTTACTTATGCTGCAAGGAAGAACATTTTATTGCAATTGATTAATGAACATGTACCAACTGTTAAAGGCTGGCAGAGAGTGCTGTTTGATTTAGTGCTATTAGAATACCGTACATGGAATCTTTCCTGATGTAAAGCATGGTGTCTCTGCCATCGTGCTGCAGCCAGTTTCTTGATTGTTTTTATTGCACAATATCATTGTAACCTCTGGTGATGCGTGTTTGAATCTGAGCTGGTGTTCTGTGTTTTTGGTTTGTTTGTTTCTGTTGTTTCGGTTTTTGTACGTTTTTCTCTCCTGATGATTATACTAAACAAATTCCTTCAGAAGATCAAAACAATGTATTGATCATACATTTATTAATTTATTATCTGTATAGCCAAAGCCTTATATACAGTATCTTATTCCGTATGTTCAGTCAATCCCAGCTGCACTTCCTGCTGCTGTATATATATCTATATATATATCTATATATACATCTATATATGTATCTATATATATCTATATATATATCTATATATATATCTATATATATATATATCTATATATATAGATCTATATATCATATCTGATGAACAATTAATCAGACATATTGCATCTTCATTTCTGCAATAAATAACAAGAATGTACAAACAAACTGTAGTCGCTGAAATATTGTGCACCTGTGCATTTAAGAATAAACATACACATATGCATGTATTCATTTACACACACACACACACACACACACACACACACAGCAGCCGACATGCGTTCAGTTGTGATGGTTAGGGTTAATATTAATGTAAGGGGTTATGCATTATATCAATAAGTGTCCTCACAAAGATAGAAGTAGTTGTGTGTGTGCATGTGTGTTGGGCACTCATTTTGACACATAGCTCATACAGAATCCAACACCTTTACTTCACAGTAGACAGCTGAGACTGCAGGTTTTTCTGAGACAAGACGTATTTAATCCCATAATGCACCTGGTAGCCAGTAACATCACCAGTGCAGCTCGGGATGAAAGCCAGCTGGAAGTAGTGTTGGAGGAAAGGTTGATTGGATTTCTTGCTGTAATTGCTCTTCAAGGTCTGTATATTTGCTTGATAAATCTGGTAATTCCTTAACATAGCTTACAAAGTAAGTGTTAAGTCAACATTGTCTGTTTAGACACCTGCCAAGTTTTAGGGCCAACAAAGCTGAGTGGAAATGCTGCCCACTCCTCTCTTATCTTATGCAATAATAATGAATTTACTTAATTTTCTAGAAAATTGTATATATCATGATTTAAATTAATAATACAACATTGCATATATTGTGATAAAGAGTTTTCCAGCTTGTAAACTGACCTGGTTTGAGAGTGTGTTGGAAAATAACATGGAAAGCAAATGATTCAGATACCTGGGAAGGTATTTGTTTTTATCATAGTGGTTTATCAGTAACAATACTTGGTAACTCCTGCACAGAACCGTCTAGTGGTAACTGAAACTTGTATAAGATGCTGCAGGAGGTAAAGGAGGCCACAGATGTCTGAGGCTTGAGGTCAAGGTCTCATGGTTGAGTTCGGGCAATTGGTACTCTTAGAAGTCCAAAAAAAAGTGCTATTAGTTTGCTTTAAATAGAGACACATTGCAGAGCGGCATCTTGTACACTTAGAAGAGGACGACCAGGTAATAGGATTGACTGGCTTTAGCTCGGGTCACAATGAAATAACAAGCACACGTGGCCACTCTTGGTTTCTGATGCTGGATTTTAACCAATCAACACACAGCCGGTCAACACGATAACTCTAAATACTATAGAACACGTTGATGTTAGAAGCTGCTTTAATTATTATGTCAAAGCATTAGCATGTCCAATTTATCTTGGTATATATAACTTAAACATGTGAGTGCAGGGAAATATTGTTTGAATGTTTTATATGTAGAGAAATCACTGGTTTCAAGGAATGGTCCCACATTTCACTTATTTTTGGGGCCTTAGGGGTGAATTTACAAATCAAAATCTAGTTTTAGATGTAAACAAAGTCATGATGCAGTGTTGGCGTTAAAATATTTGACCAAGATGAAATTAACAGCAGGTTAGAGCTGAAACAATCAGTAGACTGAGCGATTAGTTAATTGACAGAAAAATATCAGTATCAATGAACCATTGGAAACAATCTGGTTTCTGATCCTAAAGATTTATTATATTTTCATTTTATATATTTAAAATACAATGTCAAGACTTTTTAAACATTTTTTTTGACATTTTATAGACTAAACTAATAGTCATTTCCTGATTGTTAATCTGTCGATTCATAATAATATAATAATCTACAGCAGATCAGACTGAAATGTTTTGGTGAGATGAATGAGACCCTGGATCCGATGTTCATGTGAGTGCAGGGAAATATTGTTTGAATGTTTTATATGTAGAGAAATCAGTGGTTTAAACACCTCAGGCTGCATTGCCATGTGCCATTAAAGCATCACATACTTCTCTGTGGTCTCTAATGATTTTCTGTCTCTCCTTCTTCCTGCAGCGGAGGAAGGCCCCCGGGCGCTCAGGGAGTCGATCCAGCAACATTTCCAAGGTAACCGCTGAATACCAGAGCTCTTAAAGGGCCAATATCAAGGTCACCAGCTCCCAGTGTTTTGATAGCATCTTTTACTCAAGCAGAATCTAATGTGCAAGAATGTGCTCATGCTAGAAGTCTTAGTTACCAATCAATACAAGGTTGCTCTCAGTACACACTGTTGTATGACTCATGAGACGCTAAACTATTCTTGCTATGACTTTGTGTAATGTGGAAGAGTTGCTTGTAGTAATACAACACAGAGAATCAACACTTTAAGCATTTCTAGCAATTGTTTTTCTATTTACAAACAGCAAATTAAAATTTTTAACAGTCGTGGGATCTGTTGTTAGCAAACAATTTATATAAACCAAAGGATTAGGACAAAGTTAAAAGGCCAGTGCATGGGTAGCATTTTGGTGGATCTATTAGCAGAAATGCAATTTAGTATTCTGTGTTCATTAAGGTATTGTGGTGGAAAATATTCCTATACTCGCTTTGCATGAGTCTTCCAATGCTGAAATACATAAGACCAAAAACCAGGTTGTCTTTTAAGTATTTATTATCTGCGCAGAGAAGGTTCAATCATCACAACAGAATGCGTTCAGTCTCAGTGAGGAAGAACCTCGAAAAAAGTGAACAAGCTTTCTTTATACAGAATGAGCAAAGGTGGGGGCCGATGGCCAACGTTACAGACATTTCTCAGACTTTTGGTCTCAGACTGATAGGAACAACATTCAAAAACAAACGGCCAGCAACCAAAACAAGCAGCCCAAAGGCCTTGGCATGGAACATTCTCATACAACACAGTTAGTTATCTATGTGAACAGAGAGGGAGAATCCTTCTTCTGCACAACAGAGACACGGTGAAGTTCAACAAAGTCCAGAGCAAAATGACTTAAGCATGAATACAATACACTGAGTAGAAATATATACTACGTAAAAAATTACCATTACAGTATAATCTCCTGAAACTAAGAATTGTTGTGTTTTCGTTAGCTTACAATAAGCCCTTCATAGCTACATAGGGAGAAGGTCCTCTTCACGGAGTAACAGTCCCTTTAACAACTAGCTAATGTACAAAACCTCTAATGTCTAGCAGCTAAAGGCTCAGATACATTTCTCATGAGTTTTTGAAGGCTGAACCAGAGCTGAAAAGAGAGTGAATAGTGGAATGAGATTTGTCAGGTGGACAGAAAAATGAATGCCGGTGTTTCTCCGTGGCTTCTGGATGTGTACGCACTAATATATTAGCAATACTTTATGAGGCTGTAATACATCAGGGCGGTATTTCAGCTTATTTTGAGTTGCTCAAAGATCATTCATGTTTATGAAATTTCATCAATATAAATCTTTATTTTGATTGTGTAGTCTTTAGTAATTGTGTAAAGATGTTGTGATGTTTTGATAAACTGGTGATGGTGACTTGCAAAGCAACATGGAAGAGTCATGAATTTAGTCTGTTGGTTGTTTCAGGCCAGCAACTCTACAACAGGAATAACCACAGGCTCAAGAACATCAATCACCCCGTCTTCTCAGGACATATGCAGGTGAGAAAGCTGTGTCTTTCAGTTTTATCCAGAATTACAGTCACCTCGGCTGAAGTACAAGACAGAGGTTTCTTAAATATCTGCTAACACAAACACAATTACACCATTTCTCTAAAAAGCAAGAGCAGCCACAGTCCTCTGTGTGATATTTACATGCACAGGTTCTTCTCAACTGAGTGGGAGACTAATTTAGTATGGTCTGCCGCACCCAGAGGGCGTTAACAAAACTAAAATGGATGCTGAAATCCAATGATGTTACCATAGGGCAATCAATGAGGGGAAGATGGCTGAATGCAGAAATGGGATCCTTCATATTATTATATCTACTGATGGTCCTGTGACTTCAAGGCTGAAAGGATGCTTGGTTTTATAACAGTGTGAACACATGGGATGTATGTGAGTGCTTGGACCTCCATTTGTCAAATTGCATGCTCAGATCTTTCCATATTCATCATTTCCTATTCTAATTACCCAGCCTGATCATTAATCAATACATTTTGACATTTAGTTTTCACTTTATTGTTCAGTTATGTCCAATTTTTGCCTCTATATTATTTCCTGTTAACAGGGAAGCTGGTGGGAGTTTCAAGGAACATCTAATTTAATGTGTTTCACATTCATCGGAAAACTATATGCGGAATTTAGACTTATTGGTCCTTGTGCAAGAACCACTCGTACAAACAGATTTGTTTAGGCAATTTAGAATTTGAAAATCTTATACATTACTATGTTGACATTATCCATTTTGACTCTGAAAATCTAATTATATCTAATATAATATAATTATATTATTCTAATATAGTTCTAAATGTATTTACATAGCCTAATGCTAACCCATTTATATTGGCTATTGATTCTGTAGTATACTATAATTTTGTTTTATTTACCAACGTTTGGAGAAATTCCTACCTTCACTCACTGACAGTGGAGCTGGGTAGAATTCAGCTTATGGCTCAAAACACTGACACGTTTCTCAAAAAGAATGTTACTCTGAGAAGTGTCACATGTCAGGAGACAGCTCCTCATTGGCCGAGGATGGAGAGGAGCTCATCACCAAAAGGGGGTCAGGGGGTGGGGACATGTCAGTGGCCACACCACAGAAACACTGTGGTGTGAATGGAAGCACAGTACGGCAGTACTCTGATGACTCTGAGATGGAGGTCTGCATGTCAGTGGGTGTTTGTGTGGCTTTTATGAGTGTGGGTGCACGATAGGTTCACCTTTAACTTTATTGGTCCAGGATGCAAAAAACAACAACCAAAAAACTAAATAAATCCATAAGAATAGTGCAAAGGCTACCTGCTCTTATGTGTGTGCACTATATGTTTATTTTCTGTGTGTGTGTATGTGTGTAGAATGTTACTCAGGATCATTTATAATAAATAAAAGTGATGTTACTGTGAACTACTTGTTTAGTTAATGTCATCACATTCATGTCTTTTCCATCTCGTTTCATCTTATCATCTCTCTGTTTGTTTGTGTGTGTGTGTGTGTGTGTGTGTGTGTGTGTGTGTGTGTGTGTGTGTGTGTTTGTGTGTGTGTGTGTGTGTGTGTGTGTGTGTGTGTGTGTGTGTGTGTGTTCAGTTCGAGCCAGCTGAGCCCTTTAGAGGAGGATGTTTCTCAATCACACAACAACATCAGGCACACACACACCTCTGAGATGACCGTCACCAGCACAGCTCTGGGCTCGTCAGATCAGGCGCAGAAGAAGCAGGTGAAGCGCCGCCACCGGCGCAAGAGGAACAGCTGCACCGCCAGCGACTGCGTGGAAACCATTGGCAGGCAGGATCAGAGCGACCGCAGCCTCAGCTCCGACCGCAGTGAGCTCGGGGAGAAGAGGGAGCGGACCGCCAAGAACCGGAGAGAGCTCCCACCGCACCTCCGCTGCTCGGGGGCCCCGCACTCAGACTCAACCTCTGACGATGAGGCGTTGCGCGAGGAACGCAGCTGGAGCAAAGAGAAAGCCCGAAGAGTGCGCCGCCGCAGCGGCAGCAGCCGAGAAAGGGATGGAGCGAATGGGAGTAAAGGAGGGGAAGACAAGATCATGGAGCTGCAGTCGGTGGGCTCAGATGAAGGGAAGGAGAACCATTCTCTGGTGGAGGACAGCGGAGGCCTTAAGAAGCGCCACAGCAGCATGGCCTCGATTAAAAGGGACAGCCACGGTTCACAGCGGGAAGGCTCAAACAGCAGAGACAAGGAGAAGTGTCACAAGTCAGGAGACAGCTCCTCCGTGGCAGAGGACGGCGAGGAGCTCATCACCCAGAGCTACCAGGAAAGGGGGTCAGGGGGTGGGGACATGTCAGTGCCCACAGCACAGACACACAGTGGCATGAATGGAAGCACAGTACGGCAGTACTCTGATGACTCTGAGATGGAGGTCTGCAGGTCAGTGGGTGTTTGTGAGCCTTATATGAGTGTGTGTATGTACACGATAGGTTCACCTTTAACTTTATCGGCCAAAAAGGGAAACTCTCTTGGTCAAGGATGCAAAAGAAACCCCAAAAAATAAAAATAATTCCATAAAAAAAAAAGTACAAAGGCTACATATCATATCCTGCTCTCATTTGTGTGTATTGTTTATTTACTGTGTGTGTGTGTGTGTGTGTGTGTGTGTGTGTGTGTGTGTGTGTGTGTGTGTGTAGGATCTGCCACTGTGAGGGGGACGACGAGTGCCCGTTGATAATGCCATGTCGCTGCACTGGGAGCCTGATTTTTGTCCACCAGACCTGTCTCAACCAGTGGATCAAATCCTCAGACACTCGCTGCTGTGAACTCTGCAAGTTTGACTTTGTTATGGAGACGAAGCTCAAACCTTTGCGCAAGGTAGACACTCGCTCATGAATCTAATTCACAGCTATGAGCAAGCTGTAATAATGAACACCATTTCTCTCTTCCACCAATGTTTTCCCTCATCCCCCCTCCATTTCCATCTCCCCGTCTTCCAGTGGGAGAGGCTAAACATGACGACGGGCGAGAGGAGGAAGATCTTCTGTTCGGTGTTGTTTCACCTGATAGCAATAGTGTGTATGTTGTGGTCAGTCTACGTTCTGGCCAAGAGAACCGCGGAAGAGATCAGACTTGGGAAGAGCGGTGAGTACCTTCCCCTATTCTCTCTCTCTCTCTCACATACCAGAGACACACAGAGTAAAAGTGATCTGATCTATGGTAAATTAAAGGTACCATGGACAGTTTTTAATTATTAAACAACATTTATCACCTAAAGGTATTGTGAGTGAGGCGTAACAAACATTTCCTACCTCAGTAAACGTATGCAAACCTTACTTTTATTTTTTTGAATGTACCTTTAAGATTCAAAGGTTTTATCTGTCACATGGTCATAAAAAAGTGCAGTGAAATGCATTGTGGGTTACTGGACTAAAAAGTAGGGATGCTCTGATCCGACTATTTCCGTCCCGATACCGATACCCGAGCTTTGATTACTGATTACTGATCCGATACTGATCCTTATTTAATTCATAAGCTGCATGCCTCACTGTGTGGAAGAGACTGGGCCCATTATTTTATGGTTAGGCTCAGACTTGACTGAAACATTGCTTTGCTAACTTTGTAAAAAACTAAATATAACAAATACATAGTTATACATTTATTCAATTGTGATTTAATAAATTAATGGTGTCTGATATCAGGTGCAATTCTTCCATTGTATAAAAATCTCTATTTATTACTGCCCTCCACAGAGGTTTGTATCCCATCCTGACACCAAATACAAACAGTACAGGACCATTTAGGCGCTGCACTGTAGCGCCCCTTGTGGTCAAAAGCTCCACTGGGCACCTGTTGATCTTTACACCTGTCTGACTCTGGTGTAGTGATTTGAAGATACATTTCCTGTGTAGTCACCCACAGTTTTCATGTTTTCTCCAAACCTAGTAAAACTAGTGAAAAGTATGTGTATATTGTTTAGTATAAACTTCGCAGTTTCTAAATGTACTTTGATGGTCATCCCCTCGTGTCCCTCTGCACATTAGACGTCTAGCTCTAGTGATGACAATGGTTTTTAGACATATTCAATGTTCTTAGGTCAAATTGATTTAATCTCAAAATGACCAGAAGCTTGTGTTTAAATGTGGCAGTAACTTTCCAATAAAGCTACTGCAGCATCAATGCCGTTAAAAAGACAAGTTCAATTAATTTGTAGATTCTACTTTCTTGTAAGACTTGAAATTTGACATAGACGATGTTATAATAATATAGACAGTTATATCATCATCACATGGTAATGCAGTTGAGGACAGTGTTTTTTGGAAAAATTTCTAGCTATCAATACTTGAAAGAAAAGCATTTAATTCAAGAGCAAGATCTACAGTACGTTTGAAAATTAAACTCAGAAAACAAAATGTCTTGAAAAAGGTCATGTCAACTTTCAGATGTTAGATTTCATCACAAGGACCAGAATTCACCAGTTTTCACAGCAATGTTATTTGAGATTGGAAGTAGACCCCTCAGTCCTTTTGTCTGTTCATTGTTGTGTTTGTTGATGGTGTGGTGTGTTGTGCTGTGGTCACAGTGTATCTGTATTATTCTCTTATTGTAGGACCTCAGATTATTAGATTATTATTATTTGTATCTATTAAATAATAGAACACATTTTTTGTTCATTTGTGGATGCACCGATCCGACTTTTCAGTCACGATGCCTGAGCTCTGGGTGTCGTTCGATACCGAGTACCGATCTGATATCAGTGTCTAATTAATAAGCAGTATGCCTCACTGTGTGGAAGAGACTGGGATCATTCTTTTATGTGTGAGGCAACGTCTGGCCTGAATTAAACATTCCTTTCCTAAATTTGTAGAAGAAAATGTAACAATTACATAGATATACATTTACTGAGTTGGTATTTATCATCAACATAATAAACTGACACCAACAACTTGGTAAAAACCCCTTTAAAATGAATCAAAACTTGCACTGGAAACATTTCAGTACATAATGTATATAGTGTACAAATACAGAATTGAATTAACTAGATCAATTGTCACTGATATCCGATTGAGCTGTTTGAGTCAGTATCGACCTCACATCCAACATCGGTATCGGTGCATCCCGAGTTTATTCAGAGGTCATAGAATTAAAGGGAAATTACACTCACTCTTGATTGCAGACGAATTATGGAGAGGTACTCTTCTGAAATACTATACGCCAAATGGTAAGCACAGCTCTGCACACACCATCATCATAATCCATGACGCATCCTGCAGGATGACTTACAATGTGTGTGTGTTTGTGCGTGTCCTCAGGTGTGCTCGAGTGGCCCTTCTGGACCAAGCTGATCGTGGTGGCCACAGGCTTCACGGGCGGCCTCATCTTCATGTACATCCAGTGTAAAGTCTACCTGCAGCTGTGGCGCCGCCTCAAGGCCTTCAACCGCATCATCACTGTGCAGAACTGCCCCGAGAAAGAGCTGCACCACCCTCAGGCCCGGACCAGCGCCCTGACCAACGGCAGGCACGAAACTGTGGAGGTTCCAGTCAGTCCGGCTCCCGCCCCGGCTCCAGAGGAACAGACGGACTCGGACATGTCGGTGGAGGCTGCGGTGGCGCCGGCACAAAACCCTGTCTGAGCGATTCTCCTCCCACTCAGAAAGAATCGTGAATCACACCCTGCTCATCCAACAACACGAGCCGGTGTGAGCAGCGTGTCGTTTAGACTCGTACAATATTGTAGTGTTGTTCATCTCAGCACCTGTGATTACTGATCTTGAGACTCAAGAGATGGATTTAATGTCCTTCAGTGATCACGGAAAACTGAAAGAAGAAGGGCTGCAGTGACGTGAATGTGCAAAGTAACTAAGAATGTGGTAAGAAGAGTCAAATAAAGCCATCAGCAAGAGAAGTTTGTAAAGACTGTAGTTATGTAATATATTCAGTTTTGTTCCTATATGCACTTTCTTAAACTGCACTGACACGAGTTAAAGTTGTGATGCTTTTCAAGGTCTCAGTATGCGTCAAACTAGGGATGTTAACAATTAACTGTTTAACTGTTAAGATTTACGATTTGTATTGATTAATGCCAATCAGTTAAACAGTTAAAATAAATATAACAAAAAGGAGCGGCTTGTCACTTAAAGGCCGTTCACACCTCACACAGGTGGCAGATATCGTGCTAAAACGTACGCATGCGGTTCTGTTTTTACTACATTTGGTGTCTGACAGTTAAAAGATAAAATTGTTGGACGTACCCGGGTATTTTAGTTACTGTTAGACAATACAATTATTATTACTTATACAAGGCCCTCAAGGCTGGGGAAGGTTTTTGTTTGGCAGTCCCTCCCCTTCCGCACCATAGCAACAAAAAACAACATATGCACTAAATATAGCAGGTGTGAGTACAGAAGAACGTGAATTGAGAACACAGCACTGCCGTCATAGACACGTGGTAGTCAGTACAATGGAAATAACAGCGCAGTTTGGGACGCTCTCCGTTAGACATTTATGGCGTTTTCACACGTGCACACTTGGCCCACCATTCTGTAAAGCGGGCAAACACGTGGAAGACGGCTTCAGAAGCGCTCTGATTGACGCATACTGAGGCCTGAACTCTCTTTCTGGACAATGAGGTCTTCAGACACCAAAGAGTAAACATATCATAAGTAGAGAAACCATTATTTAGCTCAGTCTGAAATCTGAAACATGTAATGTTTGAAAAAGATTAATTTATTTATTATCGTAGGAGTTTTGATTATTTCTTAAAATAGCAAATCTAAAGTATCCCAGTTATTTATGATGTTTGTGTTATTTACACATTAATGTAACTTCATTCATGGTTGCCATCCATAAATGGCTTTACATCAGACTTGACACTGTGTGCGTGACTGACGCAACTGTTTACACTTATTCACAGTGTTTTATCAGAGTCGCTGTCACATCACAGAAAATCTCTCATGTCTTTTAGCTCCCTCGACATTAGAGCCACTCAACATCTTTGTCAAAACCTTTTTTTTCTATCTCCGATTGGATAAAATGGAGTATTTAGGTTACATACAATTCATATTTGTTTGTGCAATAAACAATGAATGTAGAACCCTTCACAGGCTGGTGTGAAGTTACTGAGCAACAAGAAGAATTTAAAAGGAGAACAGACTGATAAAACTTTAGTTTGACATCTTTGAGAGTTCAGCACCATCTTCTGGACAAACATGGAGCAGCAGCACAAAAACACACTTTTTCTAGAAAAAGTATTTTCTGATGTTCAGCTCCACAGTCAGTTGGGCTGAATGGAGCTTTGAGCTACAGTCAAATATGAAGAGCCTCAGTTTAAGTCCGACATCAACACCATCTCATCCAGCTGCTCGTCGTCCAAATCATCTTCATCGTCCTCATTATCATCTTCTGCGTCGTCACGTTTATCCTCTTCTTCATTCTTTGTTTCCAAATCTTTGGTAGACACCTTCCGCAGTTTCAAATTTGGAAGTTTCTTCAGATCACCAGTCCACTCCCTGCCGAAATAACGGATGAACAAATGTCAGACATTATCAGAAAGGACGTTTATGAATCATCACGTCACGTGCAAATCATATACTTAATACCACAATTTTATTTGAAATCATTTCAATTGTTTTGACGTGTCAATATTTATAAACTTTAAAAAAAATATTTCTACCCACTCACCTGAATGTTTTCAGATTCTTTGTATTAATGATGTCTGGAATCTCTGTGAAGAGGACACAACACAGATCATCACTGACTGGTCTCATGTACAACGTGTGTGTGTATTCATATCCACGACGAGGACTCACCAAACCCGACGCCCTCGTACTGCGCTCGCTCTCGCTCGACGGTCTGTTTGATGACAGCCTCTCTGGCGCCGTGGAGGCGGCCCTGCCGGCCTTTGATGCCGTTCATCAGGTCTATCTGCTCAAGCTCCGAATCAAACCTTTGGAGGTGTCTGCGCGCGCGCGCGCACACACACACACACACACACACACACACACACACACACACACACACACACACACACACACACACACACACACACACACACAAAAAAAAACACACACAAGCTCACTAGACGTCACAATGACATCAGATTTAGGAAACAAAATACTTTGAAATGGTGATTGGCAAAAATACATTTTCATATATCATAAATCTTTCACCTTTCGACGAGGTCACAGGCATCTTTTTTGGTGTAAGTTGTCTTTTCTGGATCCAACTGTTCCTGAAACCACAACAGCTTCTCACCTGCGAGTCCAGAGACGAAGAGACGAAGAGACGAAGAGACGACGACAGACGTGGAGTTAACAGAGAGCAGTTTGATCCTCACAGCCAGCAGGTGAGCACTGAATGATAAAGGAGCTTACCGATGCTGCTCAGACGTGTCGCTTTGTCACTCTTCTGCCTGCAGCATCAGAAAAAACAATTGAATGAAAGTAATCCAACAACAGTGTGTGCTAAGCAATGGTTGATTACATTCAATTATTAACTAAGTGGAAATGTACTGTAACTGGTCTTTAAGTATTTACATTTAATACTACTTTATATTTCTACTTCACAATTAGGGGGCAAATGTTTCACTTTTCACATCACACATTTATTTTACATTTAGTTACTTTAAAGATCACAGCTTTTCATACAAAATAAATGTATACACAGTTTATAAAACTATAGATTCCTATAGAACAAAATGATGTTCTGTAAATATTCTATTATGGACCGTGTTAATTTGTTTTTATTGGGCTAACTGTAGTCTGTAAAGCATTTACTACCTGAGTTTTACAGTTTTAAAGACACCTGGAAGTCAGCTGTGCTCAAACGCAGCTTATGTACTGCATTGTATTTGTTTGTATTTTATTCCTCACACCTTTCTTTCTTTTTCAGTCGGATTTCTTCCCGGGCGAGGTAAGCAGCTTTCCTGCTGTACGGGTGAACAACCTTCTCCGGGGCTTTTCCTTTTCCTTTCTGAGTCTTCGGCTGAAAAATAATAACAAATATGAACTAATCAGAAAGCTGCTGATTAACAATAACTGTAATCATTAATAGTACGCGGAGTTAAATACGCCACAGCACGCCAGTCTTACCATTTTAAGTGATTGACAACACGTGTGGTCCTCTTCTGTTGACAACTGGACCGGAAGTAGAGCGGTCCGTCCTCAAAGTTTGTCCGTATGTGTTGCGGCGAAAACAAAACGGTTCCGGTTTTTAGCGCATCACAAACTTAAAGTGATTGAACGGATCATTAAAGCGATTTAACGTATTGTTTGGATGGCTCAAGAGCCAGAGATATAACTATTCGAGTGTAACCATGAACTCATTGTGATGGATGTGCTTTATTTAAATTCTGACATATGGCCATAATTAGAGGCGAAGTTTCAGCCCCACCTACTGGCAGCAGAAGAAAGTGTGGTTTTAGTTTTACCGAGAAACCTGAAAATAAATGTAATTCTGGATTAATGCATGACGTAATGCATGACGTAAAACATCCTCGGTTGCTGCTCTGTTATGAATACTCATTCCACAATTTAAGGTCAGTGGCTAAGATTATAGTTGTAAAATGGTGTGTTTTAAATCCGTGTTTCTCCGCTGCAATTTGCCAAATTACTGTTGTCGTCATCGGGTCGGAGTTGTCAAAAGTTTGTAATGTTAGCAATGTTGGCTGCGGTCACCGCGAATGATGTGGATTATCTTCCACAGCATTCATTTAAAAGTTCCCCTTTTGAATTGTAAACTGATTAAATGACATTCACAAGGTTATAAGAAATAACTAGATTTAATGTGAAGGGGATGATGTGGCCAAGCTTTCAGTATCACAAGCATCTTTCTGAGAGGATTACCAAAAATGAAAGCAGCAGGACAGCAGGGTAAAATTGGGCGAACATAGTTACCCAAGCTGACAGAGCATAGAAACAGCTGAGGAGAGGTAGATGTTTAAGTCTGATTATCACCTGTTTCTAACTGTTTGAGAAATGTGAAATGGCACACTATGACAAATTGTACAATTATGTAATTTGTTATGTTTTAGGATAAACAAAACAAAAAACACAAACCTATTATTATTTATGCAGCACTTAATTTCTAAACATTACATAGTGTTGTACAAAGTCGATATGATAAAATAATAATAATACAAATAAATAAATAAAATAAAATAAAATAAATATATACATACACATACATACATACACACATATACACACATACACACATACATATACAGTTGCACTCAAAATACTTCATCCCCCACCGCAAATCAGGTCCATCCGCAAAATCTACAAACCCCCAGCCGCTCCCAATGAACAACCCTAACAAGGATGCGATGTTACTGATCAGTCCAGTTCAAGCTGCTGCAGCGAGACTAGTTGAGACCAGTCAGGTTCCTCCAGCACCTCAGGCTGCTTTGCTTTGCTTGGTTCATATGTTTAAGATCAGATATGAGGCAGGGGGACAAGCCCTGGTTTGCTTCACACTATCATTTTCAAATCGGGAACAATGAACTTACAACTTTAAAAGCTGGTTGATGTTGGGCCCCGAAATTTGTATTTGTTGGTGGTATTATAGTGGACACACATACTGTCCACATACTTTTGATCAGGGGCTGTTGTTCACAGTTTCAAAGTGTTTCAAATTTTTTGGCAGCAGGTTGACACGACAACTCATGCACAAGCAAATTCTATAAAGGAAATTCCCTGTTTGGTGTGGAAAAACCTGACTGGTCTTAGAGAGCCCTGACCTCAAGCCCATTGATCAAACACCTTTGGGATGAATTTAAAGATAATGCCCAACTTCCGTTCCCGACCTCACTAATGCACTTGTCAGGTCCACAAATCTTGTGGAAAGCTATCCAAGAAGAGTGGTGGCTATTATAGAAGCGGATTAGGGCCCATTGTATGGTGTAGATGTTCAACAACCACATATTGGTTTGATGTTCAGGTGTCAATATGCTTTTTGCAATAAAGTGTTCATGTGTGTCTTCACCTTTCTTTTGTTCAACAGGAAATGTCATGCGTCTGTGGTGAACTCCTATTTCACAATGCCAGCAGAAGAAGAAAAGAACACTTTCAAGGTAGGAGACACCTGGTATTTTTCCCTTTATCAATGAAATCAAACTCCTTGAAAAAGACCTTTCTGGGGAGCTATGAAGTCCAGTCTTTGAAGAAGCACTCAGAACCTTAGAAATACCCTATTACAATTGAATAATAATAATAATAATACAATTTGAATTGCATTCAAAATCCTTCGTAAACACAAGTATAGACATTTTATCTTAAAGTATCAAAATTAAAAGTACTCCTGCTGCTGAAAAATGTCCACTATGACTGGAATATCATTATATATGACATTATTAGATTGTAAATACTGATGCATCTAGTGTAAGCAGGAGCTGGAGTAAGTAGTAGGAGCAGGAAGTAAGATAAAACTAAATTCTGCTTTACAAATGTTTAGAGGCGATATCACTATTTGGTGAAACTGCAAACAACTGGGAACACCTGGTTCAGTCATTAACCATGTTTTGTTTTTTATAACATGATCATAATTTTTTATTGTATAAAATCTTAATCTATAAAGTAAGTAGTAACAGCTGTGAAATAAATGTAGTGGAGTAAAAAGTACAATATTTCCCCCTCAAATGTTGTGGAGTATAGAAATACAAAGTTACATCAAATGTAAATACTCAAGTAAAGTACAAATACCTCAATACTGTACTTAAGTAAAGTACTTTTCCACCACTAGAATGCCACTCTCAAACTCCCAGTAATAAAGCAAGTGTGTGTCCACTAAAGTGAGTTACACCCGACTCAGATCGAATGACACAGTTAGATGAATAAATCTTGTGAATGAGCAACGGCATCCATGGATGCTAAGATGAATCCTTTGTCACAGATGAGAACTATAAAGCAAGAAATTCTTCAGAAAAACGTCATTCACTTCTGGTTTTCCCAGAGGCAAAAGATTTGAGGCGACAGTTATGAAAGGATAACTTTGATAATCTTCAGTCTTATCAATGTCAGGGGTCGGCCCGCCTAGGCCTTCCGCCTTTGCCTGCGGTAGGCGACGGCTTCGTGTTGATTTTTTTTTGGGGTTGTGCCCGGCCGAACTCCACTCTTGGTCTGACCCTTCCCATGGGACCACTTTGCCTTGGGAGACCCTACCAGGAGCTATTGCCCCAGACACTCCTAGGGTCACTGGAGCACACAAACTCCTCCACCACATGGCTATTAAGGTGATAGCCCCATGGTGATTGCCCAGGCTATTCATTGGAGGGTTAGGGTTAGAGCCAGAATAGACTCCAAGGTAGACCAAGAACACGCTGGAGAGATTATGCATTACTTTGTACTTTTAGCACATCCGGCAGCTGCCCTAACAGTATACTGTTGCATGCAATATGCATTCAATTGGGACACACTACTTCCTCATATCATGGCATCTTTAACTTTGAATTTCTTGCTCATATATCTGCGGCACAGAGGATTGTGGGTCAGAATCAGTTAATCAGGTCAGTTAATGCCCATCCTGTGACATATGGATCTTGAAGTTATTTACTATTTTAACAGGAAAGTGTTTTTTGTTCTCATAGAGCATGAAGTGTCCTGGATCACTTAACCTTTAGTTAGATTCTTTCTCATGTAAGAGTCATCAAATATTGCCTAATCCTCTTCGGGCTTAGGAGAACCGACAACCAGTATTCAGAGGAAGTTGCAGACAATGGTTTTTTAAGGCCGTTTGTGAGGTGTTGATAATAGTCACAGTTGATAGAAACCTCAAACCCCAGCCATCAGTGGAAACTGATGATGAGATGAAATGAGATGAAGAAAAGCTTGTAGTCTTCTCAAAGTAGGCTTACAGTCTGCATCCGTAGAGAATCATAACAGCATGACCATCATATTCATGCCAGTTTTTTTTTATTATTTTTTTTTAAATTTTTACGACAGTGCGATTTATAATCCTGCCTCTCATACAAACAAACAAGTATACTGCACATTCACAGCCGCTGGGTTATTCTAAGCAGCAGCTCAACACATTCACAATTCTCTGAAGAGATAAACGACCAGCTGACCCTCGCTGAGCTCACACACAACTAGTTTATTTTTCCTTCCTTAAAGTTTGTTCAGCTCCCCCCCCCCTCGCTCCGTAGGGCTGCATACCTAACCGGCAGGAATGCGATTATACTGCAGCCGAGGAGTCGTCAGACTTGTGGTGACAAGCACACAGTCGATTGCATCACATCCGAGTGAGTTATCTGAGTGAGTCTGAGGGTGTGTTTGTGTGTGAGCGAGTCTTTTTTTTTTTTTTCTTTTCCGTCCTTTTACCATGTCAAGTCAGATCAGGAAGTGTGATGCTGTGACAGTAGAGAAGGAAGTGGGCACACAATGGCACTATGTTTGCTTCTGGGACTGGTAGCATGAGAGGGCCCTGGATGAAGACCCCTCTGCTGCTGCTGCTGCTGCTGCTGCTGACCACTCTGAATGGAACGGGTAAGACTCGAAGATTAGTTTCTTTACCCTCCCAACTCACCTATGCTTTCCTGCTTCCTCCCTGCTTTCTCTTTTTGTGCTTTAGTTTCTGACTCTGTGGCTGTGAGTGGAACGTCTTGAAAGGGCAGATGAATGAAAAAGCAAGGCTTGAGGATCCAAAGTACTTAAAGTTTAAGTTACAGTTTGGCCGAAACTCACTTTAAAGCACTTTTTTTGTGAAAACAATGCCACGTGTAGAAGCTTGATCCCTCCTGTATTTCAAATTAAACTATTTTAAGTTAAAGCCAAGATAAGCATACCAATTATATTTGTACAATGTACACCGTAGTCTTAGTATTTATAAAACTTTTGCTTTCCTCTTTTGTTTGAAGCAAAGAGGAACTTTTTTCTCACAAAGTGAAATCTTTTACATCGTGACAAAGCTCTGTCGGGAACTAATTGCTCAACATGTTGAATATCTCCACCTACTCTGTGCTGTCCAGTAGGTGCATTTTGCAACAGTTTTGATTTTTGTAGCAACGGCTTGAAAACATGCTCACGGAAGTCTTAAGTTCCTGTGTGATCTGACTGTGACAGTTTCTCAGATGTTGTTTTAGGAACTAAGCACATTAAGTCCCAGCAGACGTGTCTTCATTCACTTTGTGTTCTCATTCATTCACTTTCAATATGAACACTGCACATGTTGTCCTTTAAGCTTCACTATCTTTTTCAATGACATGACGGTAACCATACAGTAACGAAAGGCGTTGAATTGCAGTGTTATGCGAAGAAGAAAATGATGGCACAGACACTGACACACCTGACGAGGAGGCAGTTGATGCAGAGCCAGGTGATACAGAAGGTGAGACGAGAATAATAAATTCAAGAAATAATAATACACTATGTGGCCAAAAAGTATGTGGACACTGTGGGGCTTGACCTCTCAGTCCCATTTTTTCTCTTTTAACAAGATAAAATATCTTGTTGAAGAGACACTTTGTCAAGAGAGCAGCATAAAAAACACTGTTACAACAATAAGAACAACATCAAACAGGACAAGACAAGCGTTAAATGTGGTATAAGTGAAACATTTTCCAGTTATGATGCTTAAACAGCTATGTGGATCCAAAAATAACAATTCACATTTTTTAAAACTGACTTGAATTCAGCAATCAAACCGGGATATTGTGACCATAAATGCCTTTTCACCATACGGCTACCATGATGCTCAACCCTGATAAGTTCAAGTACTTTTTTACACGTTTCCAGATTTTAAACCTTTGGAGGTTTTTTGGTTGTTGTTTTTTTGCCCAACTTTGTTTTAACTCCAGGAAATCTGTAGACCAACTTTGAGAACAGCTCAGGCCATATTGGTTTTGATTTTACAGGTAAGGAGGATGCTATTATACAACAATATTATAGACAATTGTGTGATCACAACTTTGTGACAATAGTTTGAGGAAACATGGCAATACCCCCTCCTGCACAAAGCCAGGTCTATAATGAAAAGGTTTTCAGAAAGAGCTGAAACCAGAATTTGGTTTGATTCTTAGTTTTGTTGACTTATTCTTTGATCAGGAATTTACAGATTTAAATCAAGAATTTACAGAAGAATTGTATTTTTTTAGGGCAAAATACCTTATTGACACTGATGTACTTTTGTTTAATGAAAAAAATAACTTTTAAAATACCTATCATGAGAACATTTTTAATTGTAGAATATAAAGTCTTTAGTGTCTTTTAGCCTTGTGTGTGGTATCACAACCTGTGAAGGGACTATAGTCAGTGGACTGAGTGGTGGTTGGTGAGGGGACACTTTTATTTTATTTGATCAGATACAGATAGGAATACATACATATGACATAAACACAGACAGAGATGGTAGTTTTGTGATAAACCCCTGGTTCATTTTATAAGACTTTTAAGTTTTGTACTTCTGTTTCACTGAAAGACACTATTGGCTCCTCATTCTGGTCAAAACATGTTGTTGAGGTTCACTGTCTTTAATGCTTTAATGCATTTTAACCCATCTGGTCATGTCTGCACAAAATGACTGTGAAGACTTCCTGCAAGTTCTAACTTGTCGTAAACTTTTTTTTTTTTTTTTTAGAGGAGTGGAAGCTGTTCTAACAGCATATTACTGTAATGCAGCCTGTGGTTTCTGAATGAGACGTCAAACAATCAGATGATGCTCGGGTGTCCACATAATTTTGGCCATGTGTAATGAATCTTCAAAGCTCATGAGAATAACTTGTTGAGAATGCTGTCATCATGATGACATGCCTCTCTTTGTTTGTAGAAGCCATTTCAACATCGGAATCCCCCACAGCGAATTACAGTAAGTCCACAACAGCTATATATCTATATGGTGTTGTTTTTGCTGAAAAACCTCCATCTACCCTCAGGAAGGTTATTAAAGAAGTTATTTGTTGTTCAGAACGTAACAACATAAGGCAATTTTACATCGCTGCTTGGCACAATGTAGTGGAGAGAAGAGAAAAACGTCAGTAATCACTGACATGTTTCAGTAAAATCATCTAATCTTTCCTCTGCTGTCGTTTCCAGTTGACAATACCAGTGAAGACGATCAAGGCTCAGGTATGTCATAGTGATTTACGACTTGCATCATTAGATTAAATGTCAGGACAATGAGAACGACCCTGCAGCAGCACACATTTATGACAGAAGTAACAAATCTAAAGACAGACAACCGTTGCCTTGCTTCTGCAGGGACTCCAGAACCCACAGTGGACAGCAATTGTACGGGTACAACCGAAGCACCAAAGCAGGATATGTTGAATTCCATCATCATCCTGATCCCTGTGGTACTGGTGGTCATTATCATAGGCATGATCGTTTGCGGTATTTTCATCAACCGCAGGTGGAACGAAAAAATGAGAAATCAAGGTATGTCCATCAGGAGAGGGAACACTTTCATGGGGGTGAATGTAGTTTTGTTTATCACATTTAAAGCATTGAAAGAAATCTGTGCATTATAATTGAAAACATCAAATTACCTGCTAAATCATAAACATGTTAAATTAGAGATTATCTGTGTGTGGCCGGGGAACTGACGCTAAATCTGTCCTCATTTTTATTTCCTATATTAAATTCATATTGTTGAAAATACCTCAGCTACATATCACTGTTTGCTATTAATAAAACTCATGAATACTTATTTAGTTTGGCTCTTTTAAGTTAAAGATGGCGATTTATCATAATAAAGATGATTGAGCTACGTTCTCTTCTCATAGAGCTGAGAAAGGAGGATCCATATTTGGATGGGTCCAGTGCAGAGAAGGTACCAATGTAAGTATTGACACTCACTGTTAACTGTCATCTGCTTAGAGAGAGATTACCCTTTTCCTGTTTGAAAAACATGACCTTTGTGCAAAAGAGGTTTAGGATTCATGTGCATACTACTGTGAGAGTTATGTTGAAGTAATATAGGGTTAACACAAGTCCTACCTTGTGGCTACATATGTCTTCACTACTTAGAACATCAACAAAATCTTAAACATTATATACATCTTGATACATTGAGTTCACCAAATTGCATTTGCATTAAGATACAAGGCAAACAAACTCTTCTTCTCTCGCTATGTGTGTAGGTGCATGGCTGTGCAGGGAGCCAAAAAGCACCTCAAATAAAGGTCTAAGACGAACGTTGGCCTCGAAGTCTCTATGGAAGCAATTGTGAAACTGTGAAAACAGTATTGGACAAGACACAATAAATTAAATGAGATTTTAAATCAGTGAAAATGAGATAAACAAGAGAAGGCCTAAGATCAAAGGAAGCTTACTGTCAAATGTAATTAGTACAGTAAGAATGAAATGGGTTTCAACCAAAACCAACTGCTGGTGTCAGAAACATTGAAGTTAGTTTTTTATAGTGGCGATCCTTAAGATTTCAGTCCTGGTTGAAAAAAGTTCTATTTGAGTGAAACCAAAGGAATCCATATTCAATTTTGTGTGTGTGTGCAATGGAGAAAAACTGTAATACAGCATTTGTTTCTGGGAATGTCATCACAGACACACAATTTGTAAAACTGCAAATGTTCAAATAATGCAGTACTTTGGTCAGTGGGCCATAGGCTCAATCACCACTGTGTTACCTCCTTTAAAAGATTAAATTTGATTAAAAGTAACCTAACAGACATTTATTTAAATAAAAATATTTAAGATTGACACTTTAACCTGTTTTTTGTGTCTTATTTGATGTCCAAACACTTTGTATCTTCCAGGCCCATGTTTGAAGACGACGTGCCCTCTGTGCTGGAGCTAGAAATGGAAGAGTTGGGCCAATGGATGAAAAAGGATGGTAGGTATCTCTAAATAAAGCGTGTAAGACATTAAAGTATAAGAATCTGTCAAAGAAAAAACAAGAGGTGTCATGTTTTCTGCAGAAAAGGTTAGATTCACTTTGAGGGGATCTATTGAGGAATATAGATCCATAATATGTATCCATATAGATACATAAAAAATGTATTGTTTTTATGTATTCCCTTTTCCTGATAAATGTGTGTTTGGAAGCGGTGGTGGGATTCTGTTATAGGCTGAGTTATTGTTGTTAAGATCTTCTCTATTGTAACATTTGTTGTAATTGGACTAAATGAAATCCTTTGTGTCTGATTGTTTGCTCTGAGATGAAAGCTAGAAAGAAAAATCATCGAAAGAGGTAAAAAGGATCCATTTCTGACAGTAGGATTAGTTGGCGGAGTTTATCCAGCAGAGGTCGCTGTTGCTCTAATTGTTGGTGTCAGTTTATCACATAGTCATTTTTGTAAACAGCGTATTTTGAAATTTGAGGGTTTAGAGAATATTTGAGTAATCTCATGTGTATTGTTTTGTTTGTTCTAGGTGAACCTACAGAGGACTTTAAACATGCCTGAATCTATTTGTGGTGAGTACAATTTTCACTTTTTGTTATAATCTGCCTTTAATTTCTCAAGTCTGAAATATTGTTTTTAGATATCAAAACAAATGTACAGTAAATGTATAAAATAAAGTGCATAAGTATATATTAGCTTTGCTCTTTGTTAATGTTTGGTTTTCTAGAAACCTTGAGAGTTTATTTGTTAATGTCGATGTGTCAGGTGTGAATACAACCTGCTTCTTTATTAATCTGCTTCTTTATTATGAATACACTCAAAACAATCATGTTAATATCTCTCTTACGTCTCTAACAATGCAACAAAATAGAGATTAACAGTCGACTTGGACTGTTTCCAAAATGTTTGCTATTTCCTGCCAGCCCGTGTTTGTTGTGATGCAGCAGCTGGTTTCAGTATAGCTACGATGAACTGTGACCCTTGCGTCATGGTACCGTTTGGAAGCACAAACACTCCCAGCACCTGCTAGTCATTACACCAGGCATGTAATGAAGTGTGGCGCAACTTAACCCCGGGATAGTCTCCTTACTGGAAGCGCTGGGAAGGCGAGGTCAAGGTCCGCTTCGGTGTAAAAGATGTTGACCAACATCATTTACACACGGCTCTTTTTCTCAGGATTTTATTTCTAAAGCTGTGCAACAGTTAGAGTGTACTTTCATTCACTGTGGAGGCCCTCTGTACACATTAGGTTACACAAGAGATGTCAGAACCAAAGTAGATGGGATGTAACTGCTGCTGTGTTTACACGCTGCAGCAGCTCGGCCCTGTTTGTCAGGGCTGTTAAAAAGAATCTTCAAACCTCTAACACTATATGGGACTATTTAAGTCAAAGGTAAAAAAAACACACACACTGTAAATTGACTAAATGACTGTAAGCGCCATCGCAGCTCCTGACTCGGGCCACCAGAGTTCAGATACTATTTAGGAGTGATCACTCTGACTCGGACATTGTCACCTCTCTCTCTCCTATGATTTCTGCAGGTCAACAAAGGACGCTCTCCAGGCACGCAAGAACACACAGTCAACAATGTGTCGATGACAACGTGGGTGTTCTGACCTTCTCTACAATAATCCAGAAACATCTGTGACGACAGCAGCTAATGTGACTGCCAGGGAACAACATCATTAAAGGACACTAGCAAACATTATTTTCATTTTTAAAGAAGAACATTACCTCAAGTTATTGTCCCTGAAAGTATTCAGTGGACAAAGATTGGACTTAAACTTGTTGAATAGTGGCTCTTTGATCAGTGTTGTACCTTTCATGTATTGCTGCATTGCATTACAGTACATTTATTTAGCGGACGCTTTTATCCAAAGCTACTGACAAAAGGTGCATTCAACCATGTGGGTAGAACTCCAAAAAGTGCACGAATCAAGCTATTACATTGACTAAATATGCTGATCTACTTCAAGTGCTAAATTTAGAGTCAATACGATTTATTTTTTTTGTGAACAAAAGAGTTTTCAGTCTGCGATGGAGGATGTGTAGATGCTTTGCCTGTTTTCATTGTATTGTTGAACTGTCGAGAAGTCATCGGCTATAATCCACGGAAATGCACGGCATTTTCTGCCCAAATCCATCAAACAGGGTGAAAAGTAATTAGATTAAACTTAAAAAAAAATCCCAGCGCTTCCCTTTTCTGCAGATTCATACTGTGGAGTATGTGGTCATCGTAAAGCGCATTAGGCCCGTACTCTTCTCGTCTTCACCACAGATATGACTGTTTCTGCTGGTGGCTTCTCTTTAGCTCAAAGCCTCTTTGTTGTATTACACTGTGTCACGCCCTCCAGCTGCAGGTTTTAATGGGGAAATATCCTGTTGAAGATTGCAGGCATGCATGACAGAGAAGGCCACTCCTTTTCATGCCTGTGCAGAGCTGGTTAGGTGTTTTTCATGAATTCTCTAAGTGTGAAAGCAGTTGCACTCATTTCTGAGTCTTTTGATAAATTATTACCCGTTGCTGAAGCAGCTTTCAAAAAGCTGCTGCTGATAAGGTTTTCATCTCACAATACAGTAGATAATAACTCTCTGACTGAATACTGTTTTGTTTCAGGTTTGGGATTATAAGTGTTGTATCTACGCAGTCATGACACATGAGAGTGCCACTCTCTGAACGTCTCAGTCAGTATTTTGCATTATCTTGCACTATAAATATGAGAATACAGTATACCAAAAGATATTATTTTCAAGGAATGCCTTTTGTAAATATTTCATATGAGGCTGTTGTCTTGTTGTTTTGCCGATGAAGCTTTGAACGAAATGTCATTAAATAAAATTTCTTGATAAAAATCACGATGCCAGTGTGGCTCAGGGGATGGATATGTTGCTTTGCTTTTAAAATATCTCCAAAACTGTTGGATGGATCGCCCTCAAGTTTAGTACAGACATTCATGGTTCCCAGAGGATGAATCCTACTGACATTGGAGGACCCCTGTCTTTATCTGGCGTCTCCACGAGGTTGACATTTGTGGTTTTCAGTGAAATGCCTCGACAGCTATTGAATGGATTGACAAGAACCCACATACATTCATCTCCTCCTCAGAATAAAGAGTAATATAAAAGTTTTATATAATGTAAAAGTTTGGTGACCTCTCATCTCAATGTTTTACTTTGCTTTATAAGCAAATACCTGCAGAATTAAGCTTGAGCTGTACTTTATGCTAATTAGCATTGTTTATTGCTAAAATGAAGAACATGGTAAACATTTCACCTGCTAAACATCCACACCTTACTATTGTTATTGTGAGCATGTTAGCATGTTGACGTTTTAACTCAAAGCACCACTAAATAGCTGCTGGCAGTCTTGTCGTATATGTGTATAGAAAATAATTAAGATTAATGGAATATTCCATCCAGGCGCACATGATAGTTGTCTCCTGTTTTCAGCGACATTAAATACAAAACGGCAGGTTTAAAGTGCACTCACATCTGTCCCGTATGTGTTTCTGTCTCATTACGCTCTCTACTGCTATAAATCCACTGATGAGTCCCCTGTGCGCTCTGTATGTGTGATGGAATTCAAACCAATGGAAGGTCTGAGGGGGTAAGAGGCAGACAATCCATGCAAACCAATGAATACAAATGACAAAATGAGTCTCTCACTCCATTTTCTCTCCTCCTTTTTCTCTCTCTCTCTTTCTCATTATTAGATTTCCAGACAGCAGTTCTGTCTGCCACACCTCAGTGTCTGCATCGTCACCGCTGTCTGGCTGCTCAGACGCTACTGACTACATGTCGATATTTTCATAATCATCAAGTAACACGTATCAGGAAATACTGAATTACTGTTTACACAGCTACATCAAGCCTGTTGCCTTTTGTCTGGAGGTAATTGCCATGTTTTTGTCGACTCAAAAATAAGATCTATTTCAAATTTGAGAAAATCACACACCATCTTACATTCTTTTTATCTTTTTACACCTTGATTGTTGCAACAGCCTCTTGTCTTCACAAAGTAACTAGTGACAGGAGACCGTACAGACCTCAGCTGCCGAGGCTTTCTCATCAGAACTGTGTGACCACATTACACCTGTCATTCCCTCTTCATACTGGCTCCCAGAAATTGATTTTATGATGTTGTTAATCAAATTTAAAGAGGCACTCCAGCCACTACTCAACCTGTGAAAACAGTTTGATGCTCTGGCTTTGGAGGAGCTCCGTCAAAAGTACTAATTTTGACATCACCCATCACTTGACTTTAGGTTGGAGACGGAAATTTTGTAACGTTTAATTTTCAAAGACGACGTGGGTGTTTACCTGCTTTTAGGGCTACTCAAAGTGTTTCCCTTTGTTTTATTTCTGACCTTTTATAGTGCATAGCTTGAGATCTTCGGGCAGAGGTCTTTTCTTTGTTCTAAACTTAAAATGGGTCACAGTCTTTGCAGTTGACACCCAGAGGCTGTGAAAAACCTGACTGAACGAGAAAAACTTTTTTATAGACTTTATCCTAATTTTACTTATTTCTGTTATGTTATTTTTCCGGGATTTGTTTTGTAGTCTATAATAGTTTTCCTGAGTCAGTGGTATGGCTTATTTTGTCCTCGAAATTCTTACATTTGCTTTTATCAGCAGATTGGGCTTGAAACGCTGAGTAGATGGACAGAAAATGAACTCATGAATACAATATTACCATATAGATAAAGTACAAACACTGTAAATCTACACTTCTACCTTAAAATGCTCTACAGCAGCATGGTGAAGGGTTTTTCTAAGTGCACAGGCAGCGTGACTTTCAAACAGCATTGTTCCCACTATGCAAGATTCTGGACTGACTGGTTTTAATAGGCAAATAAAACATCAGTGCCTCTTACCTAAACATGACAGTGGCAAACAATACGCACAGTTTCACCCCAGGTAGGATATACAGTAGATTTTCTTGGTGTATGTGAGTGTATGTTTATAACTTTGATTAAAGTCATGTCTTTAACAGTGAACACAAATGTGATGTAATCCCTCAGAGGGCACGTTCATAACATCGCATTTCCAGTGACCCGTCGCTCTGAATTTACTAAGCCTGTGTGGACCAAATCACAGTCTACCCAGCAGGCACTGTGGCTGCCTGTCACACTCTATCAGTTCCATTTCACGGCCGTGTTTGTTTGCTTTCAAGAGCTGTGATGTTACAGAGCACCGTCCGTCTGTCGCAATCATCGCATTCAGTCATTCTTGGGCAATCTTTGAGTGGAAAACACAGCGTACACCAGGGAATGTGTGTGTGTGTGTGTGTGTGTGTGTGTGTGTGTGTGTGTGTGTGTGTGAGAGAGAGAATGAGAGAGTGTGTTTGTGTCATTATAAGGGACTTACTTCACAATAGTTTTGAGTTTGGTCCTTTGTAGAGTCGTGATGAGCAGTTTAAAGCGTGTGAAACTTTTTCTCGGCCTGAAAAATTGCTTCTTGCCCCCTTTGGACAACATTTGAAGACACACCAACCAGGGCTGGAGCTGAGGACACTGGGGTCATGGCCTCTGTACTTCTTTCCCAGGAAAGTTACACGTTATGGGACTTTTAAATGGTGAGACCAACTTAGTTTTAGACTTGGACAAGCACAAAGAAGGGAATAAATAATAACAATTCAACCATTTTTTCACTCACGAGACTGTAATTTTTTTAGGAGGGGGGAAAAAGCTCTTAGAAAACTGCTTTAAGACCACTGGCCACAGTCTGGGGGTCGGGTACCCTCAGGGGGTCTCAAGAAAAATGTGAGGGGTCGCCAAACACTTGTGTTATTTATACGTTATTGTATAAATGCAGTATACAGTATACATATAAAATCACTCAAGATATTACTTTATGTTAGAGGGTCACTGTTTAGACAACCGTTTTACATGACTAAAAACTAACAAAAAATGTTCAATGAAATAAACATGGTATGATGATTCAGGTCTCTTCTGCAGTTTGTATGTGGAAATATTGAGATACAATCTCAAAAACCTCACACAAGATTATCCAGTATTATATTTTAGTGTTTAGTTTTACTGACAAAACGCCATAAACAGCACATAGACTGACACCAATGAAAATTGCAGGCTTTGAGTTCAGATTTGTGAGGAGAGTCCACTTTCAGGAGCAATTTCCATAAAAACACACAGCTAGAGAGTATTTAGTAACAAAGTCAGGATATTTACAGTCGTTCTTTGTATCCAGGGTCTGTGTTTCAGTCTTCATTGACTCGCTGCCAGTCTCAATTCCACACTTCTCAGGATCACATGTTTGGTGTTTAGTGATATCTCAGGGTTTCAGACTCTCCCTGGAGGATCCAGATACAGGACGTGAAAATGACCGTGAGCCAAAGCTAACCATGACTGGCACTACAGGGCTAACCAAAGCAGCAGAGGCAGAGGCAGCAGTCTAATCCATTATAACTTGTTTTGGCTTTTTTTTTTTTTTTTGCCTTTGAGTAAATGTGGCTCGACGTAAAAATAAGTCTACGTTTTCTATTTCATTCCATGCTTTATTTATATTCATGTCCATCAGTGAACTTTTAACTCCTTACTGTCCAAAAAGGCCTCTCAGATCTGCTGGCTAAGTCCTGCAAGCTGTTCAAGAGTCCAGGTTCATTTCAAAGGCTTATCAAGTGTTTGCTGCACTGCTTTGGAACAGTCTTCCAGTTAGTATTCGATCTGCTTAGACTGATTTTGCTTTAAGGGTTAGGTCTTAAGACACATTTTTATAGAATTTCCTCTTTGTCTGAAAACTAGCATTAATGTTTACATAATACAGCTCTGTTGTGCAATTTTAAGTTTCACTTGTTTGAGCTTTTGAGTGATATATTTGTAAATGTCTTTTGTAAAGTCTTTTAACTGTGTGCTTGTGTTTTGCTGTTCTTGAGTTTTTCTTTTTTTGTGATAGTTATTTTTCTTCTTTTTATGCTGTTTATGGAAATCCCTTTGTGCAATACAAATACTTAAAAAATATTTTGTTATTCATATTATTAATTGTAGCAAAAACTAAAATAAAGAATCATACATGTGTATTTGTTTGTTAATTTCCTTTATACTTATTTTATTTAATGTTCCCTCTTTTCAAAGGTCATCATTAATATGTCATATATGTCATTACACTTTTACTTTAATACATATCTAAGTTGATGTATCAATATCATGTTTAGAATTACCCTTTTTAAAGAATATTTGCGTGTATCTGAAAGCTTAAACGTATTATTCCTTTCTTTTAAATGTATTCCAAGATGGACAAGTGCGTTTGTGATTCGTAATGCTCCCACCTTCCATGCTGTGTTGAGGAATTTTATGTACAAATTGAAATGTCGATTGAATAACTCAGAAAATGTAATCATAAAGGCCTTAATTGACCCAACACAGAGTGACACAAGGTATTCTTCTTGTTTTTGGAAACATTGGAACAAATGTCTGCATGTTTTTTAACCACGAGTGACTTTGGCATATTGTATTGTTTTTTGTTGTTGTTGTTGTTGTATTTGTTTTTTTAGTTATATGGACTCATGTGTCTGGAAATAAAAGTTTAATATATAATATATTATTTTTACGCACGAATGTAAATGTTTACGTACATACATACATATCGCAACTGCACTGTACATTGAGTATCATCTATCTTTCAAATAAACAAACCTTCACAAAAACTACACTCGTTACCCACACATGGATGTCATCCAGGGAGTGTATTATTACATCACATTCGAGCGCCCCCGACCAAACAAAAACGTGGCATCATCATGTTGCGACAGCCATTCTCTCCAGTCGGTGGAGAGTCAGGAGACGAACAAACCTGGCGGTTGTCGAAGAGCCTGTGAACGGCTAAATCACTCACAACTGACCCGCTGTTTGCTCTCAGTGGATGTGTTTCCCCTCTTGCAATGGTCGGACGCCTTCACACGTCGCCCAGTAAAACAACAGAGTCAAAGGGTCGACCGACACTCTCGTCAGTTTGACACAGCAGCTAGCGTTAGCGGTGTTTTACTAGCCAGCTAACATTACACGAACTTGGGTCTGTGGAGGCTAGTTAGCTCGTCCAGCTAACGTGCTAGCGTCTGTTAGTTAGGGTGCATACACTTGACTTGCTGCTGGTGGGAAACCCAAGGAACGAAAGAAGGAGCGTTTCACCTCATCGTCGCGTTAGCTTCATCAAGCTCCAAAAGGATATTTCTGTTGGGATACAAAAGGAATTACCGGAGAGGCCTGCTGTCTTTATTCATCTCCACATTTCAGAGGTAAACACAGTATACATTTACAAAGTGCAAGATCACAACTGGGGGATAACGTAGAAACGGACCAGTGGAAGTGGGCCCTAGCATTCGCCTAGCTAACGAGTAGCTCGTTCGTTAGCTGAGTTAGCATTGCTAACGCTAGCCAGCTTATCGCACTTCTGTTGATGGGGAGCTTGTTAGCGACTTCTTAAGAAGTTCTCTGTGTCGGATTCAGCTCACTTGGGGCTCGCCTCCACGTGTCGCTATGTTTCCACCATTCATTTAAACAATCGGACTGAGTTTGGGTACTTGTATCGGCTCACTAAAACTTTTGGCTTTTTAAACGAGCTGCACAAACTTGAGTGAAAAGCTGCAAAGTGCGAGAAGTTCAATCCGCGTGCAACACGTTAACTGTGTGATGAGCACAAACTTTAAGGTGCAATTTAGCAGCTAAATGATCGGTGTTTCTCTTGATAGTCGAGGCTGTGTGTCTAAAATGCAAAAAGTCAACTTCTGCCATACTTGTAACATAACTTCAGCTAAATCCAGATGTTCTCGTGGGCACACGGATGAGATGAATCCACGGGACAATAACAGGAGTTTGTAGGTTGTTCAGAGATTTTGGGGTGCTTAAGTTCCGGATACCTAGTGGATTGCCCAGATTTCGTAATTCACTGGAGCAATTCTATTCTTGAAGGAAGCAGCTCTTGAAGTAATAGGGTTTCTAAGAAATATCTAACAATCGTTCCTCTATCTAGGTGCCACTTTATATTAGGTACTTCTAGCCAAAACTAATCCGGTCTGTGACAACAGCCCTTAAATAAATCCTACCTTCATGAAGGTTATGATATCCAGTTTTTGTTGAATTGGTTGCAGAGACGTTAATTGTAATTTTGGAAGCTGTAGTTTGCTGACACTTTGAATTGCACAATGTTATACTCAGAGTTGTTTCTTATATTTAGTCTGTTTATAGAAGTCGGTGGTAAAATACATTAGAAACACTTGAGTCTCATCCTGGTTTTGATGCTTTTTGGGATATGGAAAATGTACCATAGAGAGACCAGTTTATTTATGTCACTGTATACGATTCTAATATTATCAAAGTTTACGATCGTCTGCAGCAGTACGGCCCTGTCTTTGACTTCTTGACATCCAGAAAATCTGTAATTTCTGTACTGACTGAGTAACCACAACCACCGAGGACGAACCCAGTTTGATTTCTTGCTGCATTTGCCACTTTGGTCTCCAGTATAATCTCCAGGAATGCAAGACCAGAACGGCAACACAATTTATCGTCTGCTTACTGGTGTCAGACTTTGACTTCATTGTAGACCATCATTATGTATTTTTTGTTTTGTTTTGTTTAATTATTTTAGTCAAAGATGCACCTGCACACACAAGTTGAGAAACTATCAACCGTCAAAGTTGAGAAACTTTGATACAGTGTTGTTTACATGCCTCAGTATCCTGGTTTCTGTTGGAGTAATCCAGAAAATTCAGGTTTTTCTAAAAAGGGATGATGTTGTGTCAAGATTCCTGATAATAAGATATGATATTTACATGTGCTACACATAGCCAACACACTCACATTCAAACTGAGTTTGACCCCATTGCTTCATGTCTACAGTTATATAAATATGTGGGTGTGTATATCCACACAGACTCAAGTCTGGAACTGTTCATCACACATTACAGCTAAACAATAGAATTACATAAATACCAAATAGAATTTCCGTTTCATCTACCTCCACACCCTGATCCTCTCTTGTTTGACCGCATGGTGTCTTTCTCTTGTGCTGTTTTCCCGAGTCTGCAAGTCAGTCAAGTTTGATTTTAAACACCACTAAGGTTGAGATAATTTGCCTTCCGTTATAGGAAAGGAATTTTACAAAAGTTGCGTTCAACTGTTGTGAAACCACGGTCAGGAGGAGGGATGTGAAGTCAGGTCAAATGACACGCATTGACACAGTTAATACAGGTTTAACCTACTGCTTCTCTGTGTTCCCTTTGAAAGAGGATGTAGACAAGTGGCTCTTATTTCCTCTTCAGGAGAATGCAGCCACCTCTCCACACTAACCTGCTAGTTAACTGCCTTCACTTGACCTCTCGGGTCTGAGCAGGTCCTTCATGGGACAACTAGAATAAGGCACGTCTATCTCTCAGTAGAATGTGTACGTTAACCTGATCAGTATGAAAGCTTTGATAAGGAAAAGACAGGGTCATACTTGTTCTGTCAGCTGTCTTTTGTATTTGGATCAGTGTCTTTAAGGACGGTGTCAAATGAGTCATGTTGACTCGACATCCTCGGGCCAAGAAATTGAAGTATTGTTTTGTATCACAAGGACTACAAAAGTGGAGCCGCAAAGGTGCTTTTCTTTTTGTGCAAGATCCATGTGATGCCCAGAGCCTAACCACAGAATCCAACTGTTTACACGCAGTCAATATACTGAATAGATACTTTATTGTTTACTTGTCAAATCAGATCAACAAAAAGGCTTTTCCTTAACAGATAATTATAAACAACTTTCCATGGAAGTGTACAAAAACCCTAGCATGAATTACACAGCTCTCTGACAGTCAACAGAAGATGAATACACAGAGGTAGGATTTATTTCAGTGTTTGTGTTTTCTATTCCCACTAAATACTGAACATCTGGGTTAAGTTGTTGGTTAGTTTGACACTCTGTAACAGAAGTATGGTTGTCAAACACAAAAGTATCGGCTACTCATCAAAATGAAAAAAAAAGTTTGGTAGTAATGTATCAGTATTGTTATTGCTGGCTGTCAAATGAGTCTATACAGATGTAGACTAAGCGTGTCTGTGATAATGTGCCATGTACGTATGTATGTCCATAGAGGACATTTTAGCCACAGTCACCAAAAATAAGCCTGTTTATTTGATTCAAAGCCAACAGAGAAGAGCCATTTTGTTTTCTGGCTCAGTTTCACCTTTTTTGGCTCGAAAAAAAAGTGTGACTTAAAACCTACATAATGAGTCTATGCATCTGCAGGGTCGTCACGTGACCACGCCTTTGGGGAATATTTGTGGTAGTGTGAAACATCTGGGAATTTAAAGGCAATCTTGGGAATCTATTGTAAGTGTGGGGATTTTTTGATATGATGTCAAATATTGGTGGTCTGTTCATGGTCCAGTAAGTGATCATTTTGCATCCCAGTGTGATGAAACGACGAGGCCCTTTATTTTTTTTGTTTTTTTTTGCGATTACCCAAAACGAGTCAAACTGCCCTCTATGTATCCCTTCCAAAGTGCACGAGCAAGTCTTGAACCCTTGAGTGCATTGCATGACTTTGTGTGAACATATGTGATTCATCCAGCTCTATGGTTGAGGCGATAAAATGTTGTAGTAGTGATGTGATGAAATACCTTTTTTCTTTTCTGGCTGTGGTTGTTGCTGCGAGGCCTTGGAGAGCGAGAGATGAGGGGCATCCTAGACTTTGTTTGCAGAAAGCTTCACATTCCCACACTCGTGACTGTTGCTGTGTAACTGACCCTGGGGCCTTCCTCAAACCATTCTCATATGGACAGTGAGATTTCCTGGCTTTGAAGCTTGTATTGACTAAACATAAAGGGGCTATGAGTCAGATTAGTTAGGATGTCAATAGATGGGAAGGGTGGTATACATTCCTGCAGACAAGACTGATCGCAGTGGCTTCATGGTGAACTTTTTTATAGTGCTGAAGTGAGACACATGTTTGCTGATACACAAACTGGGCTCATAAGATGTTTCCCGTAGGCAACCAGTCAACCCTCTGAATGTTAACCCAATTATGAAACGTATCGTATCATCTTGGGTTATTGAGGAAACTGCAACTGCATGTGAAATGTTTTTTAGATTTGTCTTTTTCCTTTCGAGCTCTGGAGTAAGAAGAGGTGGTGGCCGTTTCCAATTTCCTGCCATACATTGGGAATACCCCCGAGTCAACAAGGATGGCAAGGTCCTCCTGGCCAATGGTCTGGGATGAAGTAGAAAGGAGGATGAGGACTGAGGAGAGGAGCGCCTTGTGTTGAAGTGGAGCTCTTTAGAAACGCAATGAGTGCAGTCAGCTTATAATGGGCAGTCCTCCAGGTCTTCTGGGACCCAAAACACTGTTTAGTGAATGGGACATTTGGCTAAGGAGTGAATCAGGACATCCGCGGGATTGGGGCAGTTGATGATGGTAGTTTGATGAGGAGAAAGGGGAAGGATACAGGACACATGATAAATTCAAGGACTTCTTCCTTGTACTTTCACATGAAGCCTGTGTTACTGTGTGCAGGGTTAAAAGAGAGGAATGTTTTAGCTGCAGAGTTTGCATTGAGAGGAGAGACTGAACGTTGGTAGTTTTATTTTCATTCATTTTAATTTATTCAAACAATCATGATGACCGATGTTGATGGTAAAAAGAAAGATGAAAAGGAGCACATAAAGTGTGTTTGTGTAGGGACGACTTATTTAAAGAGGAAATGGAGAAGGAAATAAAATATGAAGAGGAAAAGCAAAAATATTAGGTGTGTGTGTGTGTGTGTGTGTGTGTGTGTGTGTGTGTGTGTGTGTGTGTGTGTGTGTGTGTGTGTGTGTGTGTGTGTGTGTGTGTGTGTGTGTGTGTGGCGCAGAGGTACTTCAGAGAAAGTAAGATCAAGGAAAGAGGAAATTAAAGGGCTTTTCTGTTGGGAGGTCCAAGCCACCTTGAAGAGTGAGGGATCTCCAGGAAATCTCTAAGAAACCCATCAAGTAGGACGTTAGAGCAACAATGTGCAGAAATAAAGGTTAGGCTGTACGTAGGTCAAATGTTTGGATATTGTGTCGCCCACCTTTTATCTTGCTTCGAAGAAACTCCTGATTGCTCTGTCCAAAATAACTTTGTTCGCACCTTCAGTAGCTCTTAAATGTTAAACACTCGGTAGTTTACTAGTGAGCAGTGAATTAAGATTTTGGATGCTTGTTGATCATCATCATTTGGTGGCTTTACTGATACTAATACTATTATGTACATTATTGAGGGCACTACATAGATGATAAATATCCCTTTTCTTTTTTTGGTCCAGGGTTGACCGCCCCTGATCCATCTATTGCTAGCCACATGGATGTGAGGCATGCTAACATTAGCTTCTTAGCATTATGGCTAAACATCAACCGAATCAATTTGAAGTTGTGGGAGATGTAGGTACTTGCAAGTGTAAAAGGTAGTAACATTAGGTAAATACAGTGAATATTGTTATGATATGCAGTCTCTTGTGTTGTCTTTGAAATACAGTGTTGGTTAGCTCGCAGTTAGAGTTCAGTAGCCATTGCACAAAGGCAGATGTGAGGGTTTGAGGTTGAATCCTGGAGGGAAACCGTGGTGTTGGAAAAATAATATGGAGGGCGATGTTTTCCGATATTAATCAGATACTGTTCTGAAGCATGTAACCTGTGTAAACATGTTAATTTAGTTATGCTTTAGTATTTTGGCCTTAATCAGGTTTTTTGTAAAGTTTTAAGTGTCATAATAGAAGTTTTCAGTGTTTTAAGTTCAGTTTGAGAGCTCTTTCGGTGTAACATAAAATCACGTTCAGACATTAATTTCCCTGAAACGTCCGTTATTCACTTCTCATGCCCCGCTGTAATGTATGCTCCTGTCACGCCTCGCAAAATGAACGGCAGCTACATATCTTTTAAATTCAGCATTTTTTCATTTGTTTTTATTGCACGCTTTCACCGTCCAATCTCTCCGTCGATGCTGCTGTCCTCAATCATGTGACGGCACCTTCTGCTCTGCGCTTCCTTAATGCGCTTTAATGAGTTTTCAGGGTTAACCAGAGATGTAAAGACAGCCGAGCGTGGGTGTGTTCTGCAGTTGTGAACGGCCCTCTGCTCTGTATCTGTGAGGCACAAGGAGCACGTTAATAATTCAGTGCTGTGCCATGTAGCCGAGTTGGTTAATGAACACAGAGAGGACTCTCCCAGGCATATTGCTTTGATGTGGGCTATACTGTGAATGCTGTGTGACTTAGTGGGGGGGGTGGTATAACAAGTCAATAGTGGATATATTATAGTTTAAAATTATGCTGTGGTAGACTGTCCTTTAGGCTCCTAAAGATGAGTTAAAATTAGGGAGTGGAGGTGAGTCCCTCTTTATTCTTTCCATGGAGAGACGCCTTCTTTGTCTCTCGGTGCTGAAGAAGCACATTTTTTAACAGTTCGGGTATCCTTTCACCCATCATGTCCACAGGAACGTGTGATGGGATGGTGTTCTCACAGAGAGCAGATCTTACAGCTGTATGGTGGTTTTGTACAGAATTCTCTCAAATATGTGTTTTTTGAATCGATAATGATATCTCTGAGGCTTTTATTAATCTGTACACTCCCACAATTTAAAGGCTAAATTAGGAACTAGTTTTTTTTAATTAATTCAATTAATTAAAACTTTATCAATCCATGTCAATGTGTCCTTGGGCAAGACACCAAATTGATCCCGTAGGCTGTACCCACGGTGTATGACTGTTAGTTTGTTCTGATGGGCATCAACGGTTTAATTAGTGTTGAAACTAACCATTAGTTGCAGCTCTAGTGCGTTCAGACTGGTGACAGGTGACGACGTCGGTGTGTAAATAGCTCCCCAACACGCACAGATCCATCTCCTTTGCTCTGGTGTGACTTCCTGTCAGAGGCTCTGTGGCCTTCAGCTCAGATCTCTTCCATCTTGTCTTTAACACAATCGCATCTCTTCACTGCCTCCCACAACTCATTCGCTCTCGAATGCCAAACTGGTCGTTCTCTTGAGACTGCAGCAGAGGTGCAGGATGAAAACCAGAAACCATTTCCCAGCAGAGGTTTCCCACCGTCTCGTGGTCCAAGAGGAAGCTGTCAGACCTTTAAGTTCACCAAAAACTTGAGTTCGTGTTGGTTTGTGGTTCTTTTTTTTGGTAACACTGTTGTTTTGTATAGCTTCTGAACTGTTGATTCATAAGCTTGTGTGGTTGTTTCTGCAGATATTAGGCGTAGCTACCTGATTATGTGAACACTAGAGTGCTCTCATTCATATGCTCTTCACACTAACTATACAGACCTGACGTACAGAGAAATGGATGTTCAAAAGATTGCTGGATCAAGCAGTGAGTCCTTTTGTTTCTACTGTATCTGTTCAACACAACCAGTACGAGCTCTGTCTGTCTTTTACCAATCAGTTGTTTTCGCAAATATGATTGTGTCTCTATAAACACTTGAGTTTAAGAGTTATTTCTGTATGAGTGCATTCATATTTGGATAGACAATCATACTGTTTTGGCAGATATTTCTCTAGGCAACAACCTACTCCATGTTAAGGTAGAAACAGATTCTAATTACATTAGAATAAAGGAGGAAAAAGAAATGTATGAAAAACTTTTGACAGTCATAAAAACAATGGTTTGCTTGATATTTGGATGATCAGGTGATTGTGACTGTGAGTCTCCCTTTGAATAGCTTCAAATTAGTAATTAGCTCGCATTTCATCAGCCCAAAAGGGGTCAGGAAAGACGAACCAAAGAAAGGTAACGGATAAGAGAATGAATAGTTGGTTTTCTATGTTGTCGGTCATTTGTCTAAATTAGTACTTGATTAGATGTCTTGAAGGAAAAGCAGCAAGTGTCTGTTCTCTGTGCAGCCGGACAAAGAACCAATGACTTCATTATGAATGTCCTCATTCCCTGTAATCAACTAAAGAGCCGAGGTCACCGCAGCATCCTGTCCTTGTCCTGTCTTTGCCCACACAGGTGTGTACAGTTGGCACGCTCTTCATCGTCTGCCCTTCATACCGTTTCCACGTTGTGATTAAAAGTGTAGCTGCACTGTTTGGGATAGTTTTAATTTCTCCCATAAATGTGCCTTTTATGTTAGAATGTTGCCCAGCTTTTAACGTCCCCAAAACCAGCCTAATCATCTGTGGCAATTTAGTCAAAATCATTGTATTTAGTCTGTAGATTCAACATTATTTATTATTTCTTTTCATGGCTCAGTTTGCCAACATAGAAACTGCCTAGAAGTCGTCTGTTTGAATTTATGTAGATCACAGTTCACTGGCCCACATATCCTTTCTTCTGGATGAATTATTTACTGTTTATCCAAATTTAAGTAGGTTGGGCTGCGCTTACTGAAGCTCTAAAATGTAGCTTGTGTGAATTGATCCCAATTTGAGTAGACACAAATTAATTTGGTTCCGATTCCTCCTCCTCAATATGAAGACAGTTTTTTATTTTGAGTTGATCTGTAGTGTTTAATCCTTGCATTGCATTGTATCCTATTGCTCTTCAGATCAATAATGGACTGTTGTGGTGTCACAAAGAAGTACAGGCTCTGTAGGAATGTGTGGCATTGTCATGGTCGGATATCCTCCCGTAGACTTGACCTGGGTGGCTTTCCGTTGGGGACGCAGGCAGCTGGCGGCTCAGTTAAAGTGCCTTTAAGTCTATTAGAGAGGATAATCCTTGAGGGAGAGTTGCAGTGAACAGAAGGAGCCGGCGAAACAGTCTGTCAATTCACTTTCCTCACTTTTGCCATCTGACTGTACACCCCCCCCCACACCCCCCGATGCAGCCTATCGCTCCCCAACACATGGCCGCCTCCTGCTTTCTTCATCACTCCCTAAAAGGAGAGATGGCCTCCCTAAACAAGACGCAGGAAATAGAGAAAAACAATTAGGCTCAATGTAACCTGAAATGTTTAGCTCCGCGTCAAACAAAGTTGCTGTAAACGATCTCTGAGGTGCATTTTCTCTTTACAAGATGAAAGTTATCAGCTGTGTTTTGTTTAACGTGTCTTTTGCAAACCCACCGTTTGTTTTCTCACCGTTTTTATTGCTTTCTCTGCGTTTTTTCTCTCTAGCCTCCCACCTTCCACCTTCACTGCCCCCGGCTCAGTCGGTGTTCAGCATCACTTCAAAGAGGAAGGTCTGCGGTGCTGCAGATAACACGCTGCACCCCAAAGCACCGGCGAGCTCTTCCAGAGCCCCTACGCAGTCCCTCCACTGACAGGTTTGGCCCCTTCTGTCTCTTGTAGGAAACCGTTTCTGCTTCTCTTGTTTCTTTGCTGCCGTTTGAAGAGGGTTTTGTTTTGTCTGGTAGTGCTCTGGCTCTTGATCTGTCCAGCCCCAGACCTAAATGTACACTTGAATTGCATTGCTGCCTTGCAGTATTTGTGTGTACTCGTGAAACTTGATGAAAGAAGGAATACAGTGTTTTTTTTAGTAGGAGTATAACGGCCTATGGCATAGGAGGCGTCCTAGATTTCTCTCTGTGAGAACTACATCCACAAACGCATGTTTTGTTCAATAGGACTCCCAGATGTTTTAACTATTTAACACTTTGAATAATGATATATATTTATCAGGATATTTGGCACAGATTCATGTTTCACATGTGGCTATACTTTTTGTTTAACCACCACTTTTTTGCAATTGCGTTTCTAAAATATTGCACCGTTCCTCTGCATTCATTGCTTGTTTAAAAACGGTAATGTATTTTACTTGTATCGGTGATGCATTACATCTGGTCTCACCCTCTGCATGCCTCTGTAAATGATCACACAGCAATTATAAAGATCAAATACTCCACAACTAGTGCTTCACACTAATTCAGTTTGTATTCACGACCTTGTGTTTGAAGAGCAATTACTTTTTCCTCTTTTTATTTTGTTTGGACCAAGCTCTTTAAACACTAAAGAGTGAGTGGGGCACTATTCCTTCACAAAACCTGTTTAAAGAAAGACAAAATATCATGTTTTAGCGTTTAACTGATATCAGTGCTGTGATATAAATGATATCCCGTTCAAACCAGTTCTGATTGATGAAATTGAGCTGAAAAAAAAGTGCAATGAATGGACATTTGGGATGGCCGCTCTATGTTTGGAGCACTAAAGTATTTTGGGTAATGGTCAAAGTCGTGGCATCTGTTGGCTTATCTGTGTTTCCATGGCAGCAGCACTGCTCAGGTTCCTCCTGATTTCCTCTGGGATGAAACATCCCATAATCTGCTCTCTAAGAACATCTTTGTCTGCCTGTGGATTTCTGTGCCACCGACTGTCTCTAGTGCAAAAAGATTCATTTACAAGCCATGTAATGTGGAGTCAGATAATAATACTAAATATGTATTTAATATAAAGTTCCAGCTAATTTAATGCAGAGAAAATAAGAATGTAACTAACGTAAACTGATAATGTGCTCCACTAAACTGTGGGACCAGTTGTTGGCATAACAGGAAAAGAAAAAGATGATATCACATGCTGAACAAAAGATAAGTTATGTTTATCCTCTGGCAGTAGAGACATGTTGGCGTGTGTCCGTCTCAATATCATGCAAATGTGTCATTCATCCTTTAAATTATAGGATATAAACCCTGACTCGTATGTTTTTTGGACCTGATATTTATCTTGTGGCTCAGTATTTGTAACCAGTTTACAATGAGCTATCTTCCTCTGCAGTATCATTTGAAGTAAACTTTGCATTCATCTCGGCTTCACGAGGATCCTTTCTTTTCTCTCCAATTTGTTGGAACTTTAGGCTGCATCACATCTGCATCACATCTGCATCACATCTGCGGACTGAGTGTTGATGTGATACAAATTTGGCACACAAGACAAAATATATCAAATCAAATTTTGCGACACTACAGATGAAAGAGAACACGATTTGGTCTGTTGAAAATGATTGTGAATCTTTTCAGAGCAGTGACCGAACAGCACAAAAGAAAGATGTGTTTTAAAGTTTAAAAATCTCAACGGAGCCTGCCTCTCATCCTTTAAAGTTTCCATTACAAGTTCAAGAACAATGCCTGTAAAAGCGTGACATCATTTTTCTTTGCAGTAATCGACTCTGAATCAACAGCCCGACGCGTATGATCTTACTCTTTCATCAAGTTTACTTTGTAACACCTGCTTTGCATGACTGTAATGTGAGGACGTAGTTTGCTGCAGGGAAATCTTTTTTTTTTTTTTTGAAATGTTTTAAACTGCTGCTGAGACACAGCTGCAAACTGTGTCATGATTGTGACGCTCAGGTCTCGGTGGCTTGATGTAGAACGCTCCTGGAATTGGAGGAAGAAGCTGTTGAGAAGGTGGGGTCGCGGAGGAAATGAGGCTGCATTCCAACAGTGATTTATGAACTCTCTCTCATTCTCTCTGTACCGCTGGCGAGTTAGCAGCTGCTGCAGACAGTCCCTTGACTTTAGTAGAGCTGCACTCACCTCAGCGTATTGAAAAAGGTAGTCAGTATTTGCCACGCGAGCGAAGTTAACACCATGAGCTGCTAAGTTGAAGATTCACCTGTGGCTCTTGAGATTTTCTTTTTCGAAAAACCCCTTTTTGCTTTTCCCTAATACATCATCCCATGGCATCCTCATTTTGAGACTGTGGTTTTCATTCACCAAGGAAATATCCGGAACAAAGTCGACCACAGAGCCTGGAACTCAAAATGCAGAAATTTTACAGAATGAGTCACATCTTAAGCTCTGGTCCAGTGTGACTAGACGAGGCCTGTTTTATGATTAATCTTTTAGAGACTTGCAGCACTGCTGTGTGAGAACACACCTGCAACAGGAATTAAAGACATTCTTCCAACACCTCTCTGGGTTTTTCAGACCATGTTGGAATAACACTTTATAGTCTATGATATACAATATATGCTTGGTATGTTAAGATCTGAAATTAGCAGGCTTAGCAGTCAAAAGACGCAGGTTTCTGCCACTTTGGCGGGCGGGGAAAAATAGCCGACAAAGACACGTTTAGTGAGGTTAGCTTACGGTTGGATAGAGCGACATGGTGCCACCTGCACATCAGGATCTGAACTAATTGATCACTCACACACCGATGGCACAGCCTTTCGGGAGCAATTTGTGTTTTAATATCTTGCCCAAGGACACTAAGACGTGGAGGAGCCGAGGCGCGAACCCCCCCCCCCCCCCCAAATCTTCAGAGGTCTACCGCTGAGACACTTTACTGCCACAGATGGTGAGATGAGTTCATTTCAGACCCTGATTCAGATCACAGTGGAAAATATTGCATAGCCAGCTCTTAGTTATGCATTTCAGAAATAATGTGAAAGATGTTCATTGTGGAGCAATGATCTCTTTTCATTATGAAGTCAAAACAAGTCAGACCTTCATTTCATTAATGTGTTGTTAAAGTCTGAAACGTTATCTTTTTTTCAGTCAAATATTCGTAAGATTCAGCCAAAAGAAACAGACAACTATTCTGAAGAGAGACCTAATGCAGTACGAGTGCTTTTATGCTTGCAACTTAAGTATTTGATGGTATTTTGTTGCATCTCCAAGTTATTTCTGTTATATAACTTTTGTTGTTAGTTTGCACTGCTCTTTTCTAATTTGTTATGTAATAATAACAAAGTTATGTAAAAGAATGAAGAGCTAATGATGTCCATTAGGTTTAATATTACTGCTGTGTCCTCGAGGCAAATGCACACAAAAGTGCACACACGAGTTGAGATACTTAAAACAAATCCTGAATTGGAGCAAGGATTTTGTTCA